>NC_134535.1:14483788-14786402 GCF_050624435.1 Tenrec ecaudatus | reverse complement strand
ACCTAACGCTTCAAATATTCATCTTCGGGCTGAGCCAAGTTCACCTCCTGGCCACGCTCACACCTGTGTCCCGACTCTTCAGGCTCCTTGGCTTGATGGAGGAGCAGCTGGGCCTCTCTCCCATGCTCACAGCCCGTCCACCTCACAAGGGAAGATGCAAACCCACCTGAGAGTCCTCTTGTGCAGACTCTGCACCTCACCCACCCCACCCCCAACCCTGCCCCAGGCAAGCCAAGTGAGGAGCCTGGTGTGGTGCAGAAAGACCCACTCTCCCATCTTCCAGGCCCCGAGACTCTAACCTCCTATCTCTACATACCATAAGGGACTCTAGTGAGGGGCCCTAGCCCCCACCTTGCAGGCCCCGAGCTCCCATGCAGGCCACCTCTTCCCAGGGCTGCAAGTCCAGTGGAGCTGACCTGGGGCAGGGAACAGCCCCTCCAGTGAATCTGGGAGGAACATTTCCAGACACCCCCTGCCCCTCCCCACCCCACAAAGTGGAGGCTGGGCTGGGCAGTGCCCATCCCCATGGTGCCCACAGCATCTCCCCCAGCTCAGCTTACCCGCCCTGGCTGAGTCTCCCCTCCTGGACCAGTGCCAGGCCAGGGTGCAGAGCAGGGCTGGGGGCTGGAGTGGGCAGCACCAGCCCAAAGCTAGCCACAGGGCAGCAGGACCCCTAAGCTTGCTCTAGACACCCTCTGGGGCCCACCACCCATGACAGCTCCTCTCCAGGCCCCATGGCGACTGTCATACTGACCACTGACACAGCTTCCCTCCTTCTTCCAGCTGTCCCGTGGAGCCTCCAGCCAAGCAGCCTGTGGCAGGGAGGGGGAAGGGGTTGGAGGAGGGGCACAGCAGAGAGACATGGCTCAGCAGCTGGGGAGAGGCACAGGGAACAAGGCGTAGGCCACACACACAGACTCTTCCACCCTGCGGGGCCATGGAAGGGAGCTGGCAGGGAGGAAGGACCCCAGATCCATGCCACCAGAAGTGGCTAAGGACACCAGCCTCTCCCACTCCTCTTTCCCAGCCGGGCATCTACCTCCACTGCCTCCACTGTCCTCTCCCTCTCCCTCACCCTCATCCTTCTGAGCCCCAGCCTCACCTCCCCAAGCTCCTCATGGGTGTGCCTCTCTGCTTTGAGGGAAAGGCAGTCTCCCCCATGGTCAGCCTGTAAGTTTCTCGATGACAGGAATGGTAAAAACAAACAAACAAACAAAAAACAACCACAAACGCCTACACAGTGGGTACCACTCCTCCTCCAGCAGCTTCTTATAAGCCTAGAGAAAACACCAGGAAACCAAGCCACAGAGAGGTTAAACAACTGACCCAAGAACACACAGCTAGGAAATGCCCGGCATGAGACTAATCCAGGCCAGTCCGGCTCTGCGCTCCACACAGAGACTAATCCAGGCCAGTCCGGCTCTGCGCTCCACACAGGTACACACTCTTCTGGTCTGGGAGCTGGCCTGACTCTGGGCTCCTTCCCGCTCACCCTCCTGACCACCCCTGGTAAAGCTCTTTGGTTGCCTGGAGCCCAGAGCTAAAGGCCAAGACCGCAGGTAACGTTCCCCACAAGGCTGACAATGGGGGTCCTGCTGCCATCTAGTGGTGCACAGGAGAAACGCAGCCACCTCGAGCTGGGCTCCTGACGTCCACTCGCCTCTGTGCAGCCCTCGCCCCCGCTGGCCAGGCAGGGCACTACAGCCACCTCTTCTGTATTCGTGGCACCTCGCTTAGAAGGCTCGAGCCTGTCTGAGAAATCATTCGGACATGAATCATCGGCAGTCCCTGGCTTCGCAGGACTACAAGTCTAGGGCAGGAGACACCCGGAGAGATGTGGGGTGCAAGAGGTTAGTCTGGGTGGAGACAGCACCAGGGGGCGCAGCATGTACTGGCTGGAGACGTCTGGGCTGGATCTTAAAGAAGAGTGCTCTGCCCGGCGTTCTAAGCCGAGGGAATGGAACAACGGTTACTAGGACAACAAAAATCCAAACCCATTCTTGGTCCAGTTGACTGTGAGTCCTGGCAGCTTGCTGTGTGCTGTGCTCCAGAGCAGGCGTTCTCAAACTACAGCCCACGGGCCACATGCGGCCCGCCGAGGATATTTATCCGACTTGCTTGGTGTATTTGCCCAGTTTGTTTTTGTACTTCAAAATAAGATCTGTGCACTGTGCATAGGAATTTGTTCATAATTTTTTTTAAACTATAGTCCGGCCCTCCAACGGGTCTGAGGGAAAGTGAACTGGCCCCCTGTTTAAAAAGTTTGAGGACCCCTGCTCCAGAGGGTCTGGGTCTTTTCTGCTAGTAGCTTTACAGAGATAGGTGGCCAGGCCTTTTCCCCACAGCACTGTCCAGTGGGTTTGAACCGTCAACCTTTCGGTCAGTGGTTCAGCACAGAGCATTTGCACCAACCAGAAACCTCTGCCCATCCACTGCTATTGAGGCCACTTCGAATCACCACGACCCTGTATAAGGTTTTCGAGGTAGCCGGCAGCCTCATCATCCTTCCTCAGAGCGGCTGGGGGGTTAGAACCATTGACCTTATGGTGCATGTAAATCTGGAGGGACCAGGAGGGCTACTTGGGGAGCTGAGACTGGAGCCAAGAGTTGGGGACCTAGAGTCAACGGTTCAGTTCCGCAAACACGGAAGCCCACCTCATATGTGTCACACCTTGTGGTGGTCCCTGGGGAGACCCTGGGAGTGCCAGAGGCAGTCCTGCTTGGGATGAAAGGCATTTGGTATCAGGCAGACCTGGAATGCACACTTGACTCCGGCCACTCACTGCTGTGGGGAGCCAGGGGGGAGGCGTAACTTTCCAAGACCTTTGCTGTTGTTTTGTCTTTTTAAAATCCCAAACGGTCATTTTGAAAATAAGTCTCTATCTCACGTGTCCTTGTGACACTGCATGTACGGGGGCTGGGGGCACTGTGCTGGTGGGTGGAAAGTGCTCCCTGCTTGCTCATGGTGCTAGAAGGTCCCAGGGAACTGGGGAGGGGCGTCAGTCCTGACTTCCACCAAGGGAGCTGTGATGGGGAACGTGACCCCCACGTCTGGGGTGGGGGTGAAGAGCTCACAGGCATTTACTAGGGGGCAGTGTGAGGCCAAGACATTCCAAGCACAGGTCCCGCAGGTGCAAGCACATGGAAATTAGCCTGTGTGTGTGTGTGGGGGGGGGAGGATTGTGGATGATGGAAAACCCATAATGCCTGGGGCTTAACCAATGGAGTCTTTCTTCCCTTTCCACGTGGAGGTCCAGGGGGAGGGGGCCCAGGACCCATAGGGCACAGGTCTGTCTGCGGACGTCAAACCAGAGGCCCTGGAGTGTGTGGACAGAGCCCTGTGTGAGCTGAGCCTGAACTCCATCTGAAAGTCTTTGGGCAAATCGGAAGCCACGTTGGGTTTTAGGCAGTTCCTCTAAACTTGGTGCTGCCCTGAGCATCTACCTGAAAGGAGACGTCCCTTTTCTCTGAGGTCCCCAGAGGGACTTTCCTCTCAGGTCAGAGATGCAAGATGCAACAGCATGGGCCTGAAGCAGATATCTTGCTTCACAGCATCATAGACCCAGCTTTGCAATGGAGCCCCAGAAGCAGGTTTCAGAGCAGTTCCCAGAACAGCCCACCCTGCCATCGTCCTGCGACCACCCAGTAATAAGCTGAAGAGCACGTACAAGGACACACCCTGAGCCAACCCCGAAATCCCACGTGGGAGCCCTGAGGGTGCTGCGGATGAGGTGGTGTGCTGCTAACCACAAGGTCGGTGGTTCATATCCCCCAGCCGCTCCTTAGGAGAAAGATGAGGCTGTCTGTTCCTGTAAGGTCCTAGGGTCACTATGAGTCAGAATGAGCTCAGTGGTAGTGGGCTTGGAGTTTCGTCGTTCCACATACATGTTATCCACCAGCTCCTACTAAATCCCCACTCTTAGACAAGCCATCTCTGAGTCTCCTGAATGTCTTTCAGTCTATCGTGATTTGTTAACTTTAGTTCTTGCTACAATGATGTAAGAATGCTAGCTTCTTTGTTGTCTGATGGAGTGGTCCTCTCCACTCTGTGTGCTAGACAGGGTTCTCTAGAAAAACAAAACCAGGACACTTATGATTCTGATAGATAGATAGAGCACGAAAGAATATAAGAGCTAATTAGTCCACACAGGAACACAAAGGGCTCAGTTCAACTCACTTCTGTGAAACATTTAATATATTGGCAGTCCTTCAACTCACGAGGGCTGCTGGGTCCAAGGTCAAGGAAGCAGGCAGCTGAGTCTTCTGTAGAGCGATGCAGACAGTCCAGCCACGGGCAGCAAACAGCAGGGTGGGTCACCAACAGTGAGCCAGATGACATGATCCCAACAGTCCCCAGCTCAAGCGATGTATGCACCAGCAGTGTGGCAAGCTGCTCTCGAAGGAACCTCAAGCTCTAGCAACACGGTCCATGGGCTGGATGTCCCACAGGTAGTGTAGCTCACAAGCTGAGGCAGGGGACTAGCTAAGGCAGCCACACACTGGTCCGATCACCAGAAAGCAAGAGACGGAAAGGTGAGTCTCACCAAGCCATTTATCTCTTTGCCTTTCAGTCAAACTGCAACCTTATTGATCCCACATGTTCTTACTGGCCAGGTTGGCACAATAAACCTACCTGTCGCACTCTGTGAATTTGGATGTCTTCCCAGTCTGGACTTTCAATCTCTCAGCTTTACTTTTACAGAGTGTGTGTTTGCTCTAGGGCAGGACTCGGCCTCTGTGTCTTGTAGCGCTCTCCATGTAACATACGCAGCCTCTAGCTCTGGGCCTGAAGGACTGCCTGAGCTCCAGTCATTATGCCCTTGCTCTTTCAGAGGAAGATTCAGGGGTGAAGAAGGGCTGTGCCCCTACTTTTAAGGACAGTTTCCAGACGTCCTAACCAAGGCCAACTTTGACGGCCTATCTTATGCCCGCCCCCCTCACTACAATATGCTGAGCAAGTCATCAGAGAAGCCAGACTCGATCAAGAAGAGTGTGGCATCAGGATTGGGAGGAAGGCTTATCAACAACCTGCCGTAGGCAAGTGACACAGCCTTGCTTGCTGAAAGTGAGGAGGACTTGACGCACTTGCTGATGAAGATCCAGGAGGCCAGCCTTCAGTCCGGATGATGACTCCGGGGAGAGAAGACCCAAGTCCTCACACCTGGACCAGTAGGTGACATCATGATAAATGGAGGAAAGATTAACGCTGTCAGGGACTTAATCTTGCTTCGATCCATACGCCCTGCTCCCGAAGCAGCAGTCAAGTAATCTAACTGGCAGATTGCACGCACCGATCTCCTGCACGAGACTCGCGAAGGTGTTGGGGAGCAAAGCTGTCCCTTCGAGGGCTCTGGTGCAGGTACCTGACCGAGCCCTGGAGGTTGCCATCGCCCACATGCCCGTGAAAGAGGGACGGTGAGGAGGGAGCCCACGGGAGAACGGAGGCATCCGAACGACGGCGCTGGAGAAGAGCATGGAAATGTACCGTGCGCTGTCCAAAGAGCAAACGGGTCTGTCTTAGAAGAAGTACAGCCAGAATGCTCCTTACACTCAAGGATGCCAAGATGGCAGCTCATGTACTTTGGACGTGGTCTCAGGAGAGAGCAGCCCCTGGGAAAGAGCAACATGCTCGATCAAGTCCAAGGTTAGCAAGAAAGAGGAAGGCCCTTGACAGGGTAGACGGACCTAGCGGCTACCACAGTGGGTTCACCAGAACAAGGATGGTGAGGACGGCACAGGGCCGGGGGCGGAGGGGGGGAATTCCTGCTGCTGCCCACAGTGTCACTGGGAGCCGGAGCTGACTCACTGGCATCTGACCACAACACTGCAAGGGATATGGGAAGCCGACTCTACTTCGACACAGCCTTATTCCTAGATTTTAAAAGGTGTGTGTGTGGGGGGGGCGGGGGTGCCTTCTAGGACTAAGACCAAGAGGGAGTCTGTACAACAGAACTCAAGGAGACCGCGTGGGTTGAAGTCAGGACACGTGCGGGTCAGGGCTGCCTCTTTCATGACCCGTATTTGATCTGTGTGCTGAGCAAAGACTGCGAGAAGCTTGGGTGGTGGAAGAAGCAAACCCCCTCCGAAGGAGAGACAGCTCATCCACAACCTGCAACCCGCACACACGACACAACCATGCTCGCTGCACTCGAAGAGGGCTTCCTGTGCTCACCGTTAAGGTCAAAGTCTTCCATGTGGCGACACCTCAACGTCCAGAGCGTCCACATCTTCACCCGTGGACCAGTCGGCGTCATGGTGATGAGTCGCGGAAGGACCGACGTTGTCCAAGCTTTCTTTTCACTTGACCCACAGCCAGCACGCTTGGAAGCAGCAGTCACAAAATCAGTGACGTATTGCATTGGGCGAGTCTGGGGTCTTTAAAGTGTTAAAGAGCAAGATGTCACTTTGAGGACTAAGAGGTGACTGACCCGAGCCATGGTTTTGGCGGGTTTTTTTTGGGGGGGGAGCCCCACCTCCCCAATAGCCGTCTATGCAGGTGAAAACTGGACAGTGAATAAGGAAGAAGTGATGTGTGTGAAGTATGAGATTGGCGAAGACTCCTGAACCCACCACGGACTGCCAGAAGAGCAAGCAAATCTGCCTTGGAAGAAACACATCCGGCATGTCACTGTCCTGCAGAGGCCACAGGCCCCGCGGCTGGGCACACAGAACAGACCAACAGGGGCAGGCAGGCGGCACCCCTCAAGGAAAATTCTCCTGCATTCAGCCAAGCCGTATGAGCTCCGCAATCAGCACCGGATACCCACCGTGAAATCACTTTGTCACACATGGGACCACCCAGCCACCTCTCTCTCAGGAGGCCTGGTGGCGCCACGGTGAAGGACTCTGCTGCTAAAGCAGGAGGCTGGCCTTTCAACCCACCGATCACTCTAAGAGAGAAAACGACTTCAGTAAAAGAGGCCAGGCCTGACAGTCCTAGGGGCAGCTCTGCTTTCTCAGCCAGCGTCACCACGAGTCGAAATGGACTCATTTCAGCAGGGGACCACCTCTCAATCTTTATTCCTGTTGTGTATTTCAAAGTCAAGCTCGGTCATCACTTCACGGCCTGCTCGGTCCCCTCAGCATGGATCATATTAACTCAAGTTCTATATCTCTTTATATTTCCCCCCTTTTGGTTTGTATCCAATGGGGTTTTCATGGGTGTAACATGTGCATCCAATACAATGCAGCCCTAAAGAACTGTTGCTGAGTTTGGCTGCTAGCCCAGAGTTTGGCCTTTGGAGTTTCCCCAGGGGTTCATCGGAAGAAATCCCTGGCAACCTAGATCTGGACCATCTGCTCTGGAGTACCCTGCGGGATGCAGTTCTACCTAGATTAGGACAATCTGTTCTGGGATACCCTTGGGACACAGTTCTGCGCTGACCTGACGTAGCTGGGTTCTCTAGGAGGAGGAGTCTACTAACCAGAAATGGCTCTGGGGGGCGGGGGGGAACCCAGTGTTTCCTAACGGGGGCAATAGGGTGGGAGGGGGACATGCCAGGGGGATCCCTGTGTGCTGAAAAAGTGGCCACGTCTCAAGCTTTAGCCTGGATATTGTGGGAAACGAACTCTGAGGGAACGATGACTGGGACTTATTCCCTGACTAGCACAGAAGGAATCTGGAAAAGTGGTATTCCACGGTCGGAAAGCCGCCACTGTGGAAAGTGAGAGACAGAGTCCAAGCACATTTGTCTGCGCTGCCTTTTCCACAGACTCGCCCCTTAAAGCTGTGCTGCCTGAAAGCCGACGCATGGTTGATTCTGTCTCCCTAGAGAAGCAGACATTCCTATTGGCTCCACCTCTTCCCTCCGCGGCATCCAGCCCCTCGCATACCGTCCAGATGGGCATAGGGGGACTTTAGCCTTCAAGCCTGTTTGCCATTAGCCTGGCAACATTAATATTGTCTTTAAATTTGCCTTGACAACTTTCAATGTACAGAAAATAGCCATGGCGCCCCTGCGGCTCTATTGGACTTAGTACATAAAACAGAAGGGGGGAATTGTGGCATTCAGAATGATTTCTCACAAGTGGTCTCCCCAAATATATGCCAAGCCTAGCTGCTTGCTACACATGGCAACCAACCGTGCACTTGGAGCTCACCGAAAGTAGGTCAGAGGTTATTCTCCCTAAGGGTTATCAGCCATCCAGAGCAGGGGTATCAAACTGGTGGCCCTCGGCCCACATGCGGCCCCTGAGGTAATTTTTGGTGGCCCACGATGCTCTGAAATAAAATGAACATAGAAAAAAATTGCTATGAAGAAAAGCTCAGGCGTAGGCTAAGCGCTATTTTCTCCATAACCTTTTTTTTCTATGTTCACTTTATTTGAGAGCATTGTGGGCCATCAAAAATTACCTCAGAAAAAAAAATTACCTCGGGGCTGCATTCGGCCTGCGGGCTGCCAGTTTGACACCCCTGACCTAGAACAAGCAGACTGTGTAATCTGTCCCACCCTAAGTAGGGCCCACTCCCTTCTGATAGGATAGTAGTAGATTGTTTCCCCGAAGGAGAGCCGAGAGAGCCCAAGCCCACTCAAGGGTGACCAAGGTTAGGCCGCAATCATGAATCTAGGGTCACCCCATCTTGTCACATTTATATCCCTAGTCCCTCCCCTTCCTATCATGTGCACACCCCTGGCTCATCCCCTTCCTGTGACACATACCTATTGTACATACCTTTCCTGTGATGTATGTCTTTCTCTGCAATTAGGGGGCTTGCACGCCCCAAAAGGTATATAAGCCTTGGTTAGAAATAAATCGCTCTCTCTCCTACCCTCTCTGCCCGCGCTGTGCACGGACCTGGCTGCTGAGATCACAGCCATTCAGGAGGTGAGCATGCTACCATGAAATGCATCTGACTCCTTTATTTGACTCTTCTATCTCTCTTATTCTCTATGACTTTACTATAATATATATATAACCATACAACTGTGTTTGGTGATTAGTCTCAGGGACTGGCTTCCCTCACAGATTATGGGTTATCGTACACAAGTTTTTAATTGCCAGGGGTCAACGATGAACTATTTTTCTGAAAAGGGATGGAATGGGGTAGTGTTGGGCTACCAGCCTCAAGGTCAGTGGTTCAAAGCTGCCCACTGCTGCTTGGGAAAAAGACAGGGCTTTCTATTCCTATAAAGAGTCACCGTCTCAGAACTGCCTAGGGACAGTTCTCTCCTGCTCTATCAGGTCTCTGTGAGTCGGCTTCGACTCATTCACAGAGTTTGGTTTGGAGTCCTCTGCAGAAGTCAAAACTATACAGAAGAACATGACCTTCAATACACGAAGTTCCCATAGTCCCTCACTACACAGTCCCGGCCCCACCTAGCAGAGGCAAGCCACTGGTCTGGTTCTATTTAAATTACTATGTTTCAAAAGATCACATCTTTGATCCTATTTCATTTTATCGGTGCAAGGATACATGGGAAACCGTAACCCAGCCTACATTCTCCATGGCACGGCCATAGAGTGTATCACGTGGCAGCGCCACAGCCAAGCCCACAGGCTCGGGCTCTGGGGACAGGGGACAGCTCAGGCTCCTTGGAGCCCACGTCTAGGGCTAGGGGTGGTGGTGGAGGTGGGGGAACTGACTGGGAGGGAGTCTGCTTGGAGGGGGAGGCCGGGGTGGAGGATAGGGGGTGCAAGGCGATAAGGAGCCACACCTACAGGGCTTCTCCCCAGAATGCACACCAGACTGTCCCCCATCCACCAGAGTTAGGGGGCAGAGCAGGCCCGTAGGACCCGGGGTTACCCCCACACTCGCAGATGGTGGCACCATTGCAGGACACTTGCCTGGAGGTTTCCTTGGGACATTATGTTGCTAATGAGGGTCCCCTGGGGCTCACAGACTGGGCCTACAGGTCCCAGGGTGGAGATGGGGGACCTGAACTGCCCTCCGGTGAAGTGGGGTCCAGGGTCAGTTTCAGCTTCAGGGCAGGTCCCTTGCAGCACCCATCCCTTGCAGCAGGTCCCCCTCTCCCCCACTTCCTCCTTGAGGCCAGGAAAGGCATGCCCTGCTCCTCCCAAGAACCCCATGCTGCCCAGAGAATGCCAATTCCAAGGAGGGGCCTTGGAGATGGCCTGGCTGGGACTCCTGGCTCTGCAGGACAGGAGGGAGAGCATCTCCTGACTTCGGGGTGCAGAGGAGGCCAGTGGCCGACGGGACAGTAGGAGTCTGGAGCTTCCTACCTCTTTCCCTGCTAACAGCCTCCCCCATCCCAGAACCCTGCCCAGCCCTTTCCAAGTACACCTCTGTGACCTGCGGGAGAAGGTCCTGGTGGAAGGAAGGCCAACGCCAGTGCTTGTCTGCTGACGACAGGGGAGTGGGGCGGATGGTTTGAGTCCTCTTGGGCATCTCAGAAAACAGGCCTAGAAATCTGCTTCCAAGGAATCGGCCGCCAAACATCCCTTGGGGACAGTCCCACCCTGACACGTCACAGTCCTCATGAGTCGGACTTGGTTTGGTTTCTATTTTTGCCCCTTTGAAGAGCTTCCAAGGACCACGAGGGAGCGCTCTGGTGGCGTCGTGGTTACGCGGCGGGCTGCTGACCGCAGGGCCAGCGTTGCAAAGCCACCAGCCGCTCTGTGGGAGAAAGAGTGACAGGCTGGGAGACCCCCAGGGGCAGGTCTACTTCGCCCTACAGGGTTGGGATGAGTGGCATCCACTCAATGGCAGTGGGCGCGTTTGTTTGTTCTGCCCACGGGCTGCAGGAAGGGGCATCCTGGGGAGGGTGGGGGCAACAGAGAACAAAAGGAGCTAGGGCTCCCCCAGGCTGCTGTGGGCTTTCTCCAGCGTGTCTGAAGTCAGACGCATTCGGGCTAGGCAGGGAAGGCTTCCTTTCTATGCAATCCCTGTGCCTTTCCAGGGGGTTCTCGGCTGGAAACTTTACTGGAGCGGATTGCCAGGCCTTTCTTCAGCTGTGCCACTGGGTGGGTTTGAACCTTTAGGCTCAAACACGCAAAACAAACAAAAACCCCTCAACATCATCCAGTCAATTCTGACTCACAGCAACCCTATAGGACAGGATAGAATTGCTCTGTAAATTCTGAGGCTGTAAATCTTGATAGGATTAGGAAGCCACCTCTTTCTGCAGTAAAGCCACCGGGGGTTTTGAACTAATTACCTTACAGTCAGCAGCCAATGCAAAACCAGAACACCATCAGGGACCCTGTAGGCTAGTAGCAACAACAGCAGCAAAACCTCACACTCACTCCCATCCAGTTGATGCTGATGTATAGCAGCCCTATAGAGCACAGGGCAGAACTGCCCCTATGGCCTTCTGAGACTGTAACTCTTCTCTGGAGTAGAAAGTATTATCTTTTTCCCGCAGATCAGCTGGTTTCACACTTCTCACCTTGTGGTGAGCAGCCCAACTGATACCCAGGTGCCACCAGGGCTCCTTCGGCTAGCAGTGGCATACAAGCCTTTGGCACCACTCAGAGACCTTGTATGTAACAAAACCCCAAACCTAAATCTAAGCCCTGTGAAGTCGAGTCAATTCCAAGGCACGTTGTAACCAACACCCACCAGCATCTCAGGAGCTTAACGCCATAAGGGCACGGTTCTCATTTGCCCCACAATCCAATGCTAGTTAGGTTGGCGCCTCGGCTCCACAGAGTGCTTCAGGGATCGAGGCTCCCTCCCAAGAACTTCAAAGACCTCTGATCCCTTTGTATCCAGCAGTCCAGAGGGAGGAAAGAGTCAAGACAGTAGAGTGAAAGATCCCGCTTTTAGGGGCCAGCTGAGAGTCAGGCTCCTCCTTTCTGTCCACACTCAACCAGCCAGCTCACAGCCCCATGCTCCGGTCACCCCAAGGA
Source organism: Tenrec ecaudatus (assembly GCF_050624435.1). Lineage (NCBI taxonomy): Eukaryota > Metazoa > Chordata > Mammalia > Afrosoricida > Tenrecidae > Tenrec > Tenrec ecaudatus. Next base: position 14,774,591 of record NC_134535.1, on the reverse strand, counting down.
CGGAAAGGAGCTCTCTGTGTGCCAGGAGGAAGCGCAACAGGATCTGATGAACTAGCCTGGTGTCTGCCACAGATAAGGAAGAACTCTTGCATCTGAGATGAGATGAGAGGAGAGCTGGGAATAAAATATTCATATAAACGATACAGCTTGGTCATCCATACAGAACCCCTGCATGGTGTAAAGGTGCCTTCACTGTTCATCGGAAGTTTCGAGATTGGAGTGCACCCAGAGGGGAGTGGCAAGAAAGGCCTGGGGATCTACTTCCAAAAATCAGCCATCAAAATGGCATCACCTATGAAATGCAGTTCTTCTCTGACGCACAAGGTGAACCTACCTTGTGCAGGAGTCAAGTCAATGTTTGTTTTGCAGCAGATGCTAGATGCTTAGGGTTTGACATCCAGCACATAATAGGTACCCTGGGGGGGGGCAGAATAGGTATCCTGGGTCTGCCACAGAGCACACAGTAGGGGCTCAGGATTTGACACCAAGTGCAGTAGGTGCTTAGAATCTGGCATGAAGAACACACGAGGTGCCCAGGGGTCTGACACACAGCACAGTAGGTGCCCAGTCTCTGTTTAACACCCGGCACACAGTCGGTACCTGGAATCTGGCACTCCGCACACAGTAGGTACTCCACATTGTAGGACTGTATAAATCATTCTTCAAGTGTTTTATTACTCGTAGGGGTTGGGATATGGGGAGACTGATTGGAAGAAGGGAAGAGCCCCTCCTACACTGATTATAAAGAGATGCTCCCAAAGTGGTTGAATGAAGACTTGAGCAATCAGTGGAGGGATGCCCATGGAGTGTTTGGGTCACCAAGTGCAGACCCTCTTGCCCGGGTCTGAGGCTTGGGGAGTGCATTGCTCAGGCTGGAAGGCAGGCTTGGACGCAGGTCAAGAAGAACTTTGCACTGCACAGGCCCTGAGCAGAGCTTCGGTGGGGGGGGGGGGGGAGGAGATCGGGGAAGGGGTTCCAGCCAGGAATCATTAAAATGAGCCTCGGGCAGGGGAACCGGCTGTGAAGTTTGGGTGGCATCCAAGATTTGCTTCTCTGCAGAATCGTTGGCACCAAGGGGCAGTGGGGGCTCTGTCTGCACTGCCCCAGAAGAAGCCCTGCTCTGGGCTGTTGGGCAGCAGGGTGGTGCGGGGTGCAGTTTGGCCCAACTCCCCGGTCACTCCTTGCTGACCTCACGGGTCTGGAGTGGCCCTCAGCACCTGGCCAGCTCCTCTGACTTGCTTGTGTCTCTTCACACACTCAACGCCAATTCCTGTGCGTACACACATGCCCAACCAGGACTGTCACACTCATTAGCAGCCTGGTCCCATAGAGCTTCCGAGGTTGTAAATCCTGGAAGCCCAGAGACACGTTCCCCCCCCCCACCGCCCCCCACGGAGCAGTTGGCTGACCGCTTTGATCACTCAAAACCTCCACCCAAACCCATTGCCATCCAGTTGATGCTGACTCACAGTGACCCTATAGGACAGGGTACAACTGCCCCTAGTGAGTTTCTGAGATGGTCACTCTTTACGGGAGTAGCATGGCACCCTGTCGGTCTCCTGCTGAGGGCCTGCTGGTTTCCAGCTAACCTTGCAGTTAGCCAGCCCACAAGTAACCACTAACCCGCCGGGACCCCCACAGCTGCCTCTAATTCAGGCACCTCTGGAGACGTCCACTGGGTGCCAACCATTCATTCCCCGTGCTCATCCCTGAGATCATTATAATCTCGGTGTCATGGATTAAATCATGTCTGAGAAATTAGGTGTTGGGGTCCTGACCCCAATGGGAGGGTCTAGAATCCCAGGCACTTGGTGTGTGTGAAAGAGGAGCCTGGCAACTGGACATCCCCTTACAGAGGGGTCTCAGGGAGCAGATGAGCCAGTCAGGATGCAGGGTAGCAACGATGAAACACATACAACTTTCCTCTAGTTCTTAAATGCTTTCTCCCCACCCACTATCATGATCCCAATTCTACCTTCCAAATCTGGTTAGACCAGAGGATGTGCATTGGTACAGATAGCAACGGGAAACACAGGGAATCCAGGATGGATGATCCCTTCAGGACCAGTGGTAAGAGTGGTGATACCAGGAGGGTGGGGGGAAGGTGGGGTAGAAAGGGGGAACCGATTACAAGGTACATATAACCTCCTCCCTGGGGGACAGACAACTGAAAAGTGGGTGAAGGGAGACATCGGACAGTGTAAGATGAAATAATAATAATAATTTCTAAATTATCAAGGGTTCATGAGGGAGGGGCAATGGGGAGGGAAGGGAGAAAGTGAGGAGCTGATGCCGGGGGCTTAAGTGGAGAGCAAATGTTTTGAGAATGTTGATGGCAAAGAATGTACAAATGTGATGTATGTTTGGATTGTGATAAGACTTTCATGAGCCCCCAATAAAATGATTTTTTAAAAAGAAAGAAAGAAAGAGGAGCCTGGATCCCATCTCAAAGTCCTGACACGAGTGGAGAAGCCGTGCTGGATTTTAAAGCTGGCTTTTCCAACAGCAGCTCCTGTGACCCGGATGCTGCCCTGGCCCCAGACCCTCAGGGAGACAGACATCTCTTCCACTGCAGTCTGGCGGGTGCCAGTCGTCCGTCACCATCTGTCCCCAGAGGGACTTTCCTCTCCATGCAAACAGATGCAAATACGTTAGATAATGTGCATCCCAACGGTCTCAAGGCAGCTTATTGACTGATCTTTACAAGGAACTCGGCAACAGACCGGCGCTAGAAAGTCATTTCTACCAGCAGATTCCCAGAAAAACCTGTCCGTCAGTCCTGTGACCATCCGGTCAGAAAGGTCATAAACGCAGGAGTCTCAGGCCCCTTCCAGGTCCGGACGGTCTGTTAATGCTACCTTCACAGAGAGTACATCTTCACTCGCTCCCTGCCGGCGAGCCGATGCCGCCTGAGAGCAGCCCTGTAGGGCCGAGTACAGCTGCTCCTGAGGCCTTCCTCTTGGATTTCCTCTTGGACTGCCCCTGGGGACAGGAGCAGAAAGCCTCCTCTTCCTTCCACATAGTGCCCGGTGGTCTCAAACTGCTGACCTTGGGGAAACCACGGTGCCCCCTAGGGCTCTGTCTTCCCTCTAGGCCACCCAGTAACTGTGGGTCGCGACCCCTTTGGGAGGGGGGTTGTCAAACGACCCTTTCACAGGGGTCCCCCGATTCATCACAGTAGCAAAATGACAGTGATGAAGTAACAACAAAAATAATCTTATGGTGGGGGGGGTCACCACCCCATAAGGAACTGTATGAAAGGGGTCACTGCCTGAGGAAGGTTGAGAACCACTGGTCTAGGGTGTAGGTTGGTGTCCTATTAGGAACAGGACTTTCTCTGTTGTGTTAAGGAGGCCTGGGGAGTGGTGGGTGTGTCTCAAACCAATCTCGACAGATGCCTACACTGGGGGAAAACCCAGCCACAGTCCACACGCATGGCCTTGAGGGTCTGTGTCACAGCCCCTGGGTGGAGACGCGGGGGGGGGGGGGCAGGACCCAGAAGGGTTTGCATTCCCCCCCCCCTAACTCCAGCTCCCCTAGACCTTGCTGGCCTGAACCCGCCCCGCAGTGCCACGGAAGGAAAGCCCGGGCCTTCCTGACTACTTGCGGCTGCTGGGGCGGTTCCATCTGCAGACCTCTCATGAGCAGGTGAGCGGCCCGGTGGTCCAGCACAATGAAGGGATGCAGCGGAGACCACAGCAGCCAGTGCTTGGAGAAGTTCCCATCTGTCAGGCAGGGCGGGGTGGCCACCAGCTGGCATCAAGGTGATAGCACTTGTCACCTGCCTCCCTTGCACTGACTGTAAGACCATCTGCTCTGTACCAGCCCCCCTCTCCTGGGCTGAGAACCCTGCAGCCTGGAAGCCCCTCTCTCCAGTCCCCGGCCTCGACCCCCCACCACCCCAGGGCTCAGAAAAGATGCAGGCCCAGATGGGATTCCAGCCCCTGCCACGGTCCTGTCCCCAGGCGGCGGCGGTGCAAGTGGTGCTCAGCTGCTAGTGGGAAGGTTGGGGTGTGAGTCTGCCCTGAGGCCCCTAGGGGAGAAGGCCTAGTGACCCAGCCACGGGCACGCTCTGGGGAACCCACGGTTCTGCTCGGACAGAGGGGCTTGTTGCGGGTGGGACACGGCTCGATTATCCGTGGGCTAAGTGACTTCAAACATCAGGCGTTTACTCTCTCCAAGTTCTCGGCTCTGAAGTCCTGAAGGCAAGGGGTCAGCAGGGTTGGTTTTTTTCTCTGAGCGAGGACCTTTCCCATGTCTCCCTCTGAGTTCCTCTGGTGGTATTGGGCTGGGGGGCACCCCATCTCCAGCCTCTGCCTTTGGGTATCTCTCTATCACCCCCTTTCCTGTCTCTTCTTACAATGGCCCTGTCAGAGTTCAAGGCCGGATCATCTTAACTGGTTCTGCAACGGCCCTATTTCCAAAGAAAGCCAGCAGCACAGGTACCCCAGGGTCAGGATTTGGACATTTCTTGGGGGACACATTTCAACCCACTGAACCAAGGGAAAAGCAGGCCTGAGAGTTACCCTCCGTCCCAGAGTGCACAGGGGCAGTGGAGCCCCCACCAACCTGCTCTCCTGACCTGGGCCAGAGCTCTGCTCCAGCCCCCGCCCTGCCCGGCTTCCTGGGGTCTGGGAAAGTCCTTAGTGGAAAACCATCGGGCAGCCCTGGTCACAAAGGGAAGGGCACAGGGTGAGGTCCCCTGACTCCTGCACTGCTTGCTGCCTGGGAGACCCAGAGGACACTGCACAGATTGAAACTGCTGGTTCCTACCTTGAGGGCTCAGGGAGCTAGGCTTTGTGGCTAGGGTACAAAGTGTCAAGGGTGGGTTCTTAACAAAAGAAGCAAGACCAGAGAAGCTTGCACATCCACACGGAGAGAAATGCCACCAGAACACATGGGGATGTCAGAGGTTGGAAATGGCTCGGTGGCCGTGGGCTTGGTGACGTAAACGCCAGGTGTTTATCGTCTCTGGGTTCTGGAGGTCTGGAGACAAGCAGGCAGCAGGGTCTGTCCTTTCCTCCGAGGGAGGACTCTGCCCGTGCTCTGGTGGCACAGTGGTTACAAATTTGGCCACTGATTACACGGTCAGCAGCTCCTTGGGAGAAAGATGGGGCTTTCTACTCCCGCGAAGAGTTAGTGTTGGGAACGGACAGGGGCAGGTCTACCCTGTCCTATAGGGTCTCAGAGCATCCGGATCCACTCCATGGCAGTGGGTTTGGTTTTGAGTGGAGGCTAGAAATTCATATCAAGAAAATCGCTCGCGTGATTGTAGAAGTGGAAAAACCCAAGTCCAGGCAGATTCCAAATCTATGGGTCAGATGTTAGCCTGATTTAGCAAGCTGGGTTTAGTGAGCTGCAGGGGATGATGAACTCACGATTGGCAGAAAGATGACTGGCTGGTGCCTGCAGAGGCCAGTGAGTCCACGGTCAGCAGGACAGGCTTGTGGCTGCAGAGGTGACTGACTCCTCAGTCAGTAGACAAGGTAGTGGGCCACTGATGCCTCCCAGGACCAGCAGGCAATATGGCTGACCTTTGGCTCAAGTGCAAAAACCTGGAGCTAGAGGAGTCAGCTGCAAGGTCGAGCCCAGCAAAAAGCAAGTAAGGTTTCCTACAGCATCCACTTGTATTGGAAGCAGGCACAAGCTTCCAAAGAAATGTCATGTCTATTGATTCCAGCAGGGCTGAGACCCGAGTGAGGGCATTGTGTCTTCATCCTCTTTTGTCTGACAGGCGGCTCGTAGAACATCCCCTTCTGGGGGTGATTGCATTGTGTTCATTCACTTCACAGCATATTACTGGGTCTTAACTGCCAAACCCACTGAGAATCCTGGCCCAGGCACGTTGACACCAAAACCAAAGGACACACAACCAGACGGAGATCACAGAGTTTATGAATGTGTTAGCCTAAGCACATAACTGCCGCTGGTCTGTCAGTTTGTCCGACTGGGAGAGGTCCGTGCTCTGCTCATGATTCTTCCAAGAAAAAGATCCAATGGAAGGTGGGCATGAACGAGCAACATCATTAATTTCACCTGCAAGTAAAATGTTGCCAATGGTAATGTTAAGACCGTTGCAGCAGTTCACTGGCAGGGAGCTGTCAGGAATGCGAGCTGGAGTCAGAAGGATTTGGAACAAGGGAAATCATGAAGGAGGTCAGATGAATTTTGCTGAAAGCAGAGAAAGCCAGAAAGAGGCGTGCCCATGTTTTATTGCCCATGCAAAGGCATTCTGCTGTTCGGATTATAGCTCATTGTGAATAGCGCCGCAAAGAACGGAAGAACGGGGATTCCAGGTCACTTAATTTTGTGCTCATGCAGAACCGATACATAGACCAAGAGGCTGTTCAAACAGGCCCAGGGAGTCTGCGCGGTTTAAAACCAGCAAAGCGTGTGTCAGGTTGTTTCCTTTCAGCACATTTAGCTGAGAGAGACCGGATTATACGAAGGACTGAGCAGCATCGGGGTTAGAAGAAGACTCATTGACCACCTGGGACATGCAGATGACACAACTGAAAGCAAGAGGACTGGAAGCACTTGCTGCTAAAGACCAAGCACCACAGCCTTCAGCCTGGACTGCACCTCAGCAGCAGAAGAGAATGCCTCACAACGGAACCGGCCGGCTACAGTCTGATCAGCAGAGAAAAGATGGAGTCGCCAAGGGTTTCCTTGTCCTGGTGTCCACAGTCACTGCTCCTGGAAGCAGTCATTCAGAAAGCAAATGCTTTCCTGCCTTGAAGAAATCCAAAGACCTCTGTACAGCGTTCAAAACAAGGATGTCACATTGAGGACTAAGGTGCACCTGGCCCAGGTCAGGGTAGTTTCAACCGCCTTGGAAGGCTACCAAAGCGGGCGATGCAGAAGGAAGACTGAAGAAGGATTGGTGATGACGAATGATGGAATGATGGCGGAGAATATGGATTATAACATGTCCTGCCGTTAGGCCAAAGAAATCACAGAGGGGTCACAAGGAAGGGACGATTCAACCAGAGTGTAGAATAGCACCGACCAAACACACATCGTTACTCTAGTTCCTGAATGCTTCATCCCCCCAACCCCCACCCCCACCATGACCCAGTTCTACCTTAAAAATCCAGCTAGACAGGAGAACACACATTGGTACAGGTAAGAGCTCTCAACACATGAAATTGAGGACAGATAAACCTTCTGGAACAGTCGTGGGAGTAGTGACATCTTGAGGTTAGGGGGACGGTGGGAGTGGCAGGGGTGGGAGAGCATGGGGGACCCCATCACAAGGTTGGATATATAGTCCACCCCCCAGGGGAACAAATAACACAAATGTGGGGGAAGGGAGATAACGGACAGTGTAAGGCACAAAATAACAACAATAATATATAATTGATCAAGGATTCACGAGGGTGGGGAGGGAGGGGGGAAAAGAGAAGCTGATACTAAGGGCTCAAGTAGAAAGCAAATACTTTGGAAATGTTGATGGCAACATATGTACAAAAATGTTTAATACAGTTGAAGAATGGGTTGTCATAAGATTTGTAAGAGCCCCCCAATAAAGTGATCAATTAAAAATAAAAGAACAGAGAAACCAGTACTGGAAGATGTGTGGCCAGGATGTTCTTCAGAGTGAAGACGGTGAGACTCCATCATCTCAGAACTCTGGACCTATTATCAAGAGAGACCAGTCCTGAGAGAAGGGCATCATGCTTGGTGAAGCTAGGTCAACGAAAACGAGGACGGCCCTCCATGAGACGAATCGCCATAGCGACCGCAACAAGGGGCTCGAACCTCGCCACGCTTGTGAGGATGACAGTTTGGGTCTGTTGTTCAGATGCTGGGTCCCTGTGACTTGGAGCCAACACCATGGTCCCTAACTTCACAAACACAGAGCAAATGTCCCCCAGACTGTTCCTGAATCAGCCCCTGGATTGTGTTGGTTTCATGGGCAGATTGGTCTCAGCCAGAGGGTTCCCATTGGCTGATTTTCCTAAGTAGATCACCATGCCATGCTTCCCAGGCCATCTTAGTCTAGAAATGGTGCAGGCGCCTGCTCAACGTCACAGCCACATCATAGCCTCCGCTGACGGATAGGTGACAGCTGCACAAGAGATGGACTACCCAGGAATTGAACCTGGCTCTCCAGGTTGAAGGTGAGAGTTCTATCACGGAACCACTGCTGCCCTCATCACTGTGAGTAGCTCACTTGGAAGCCTGGGCAGAGGGGGTCACTGCTCTGGTGCGGAGTCTGTGGATCCTATCTGACTGATAGGCTCAGGCTATAAATAATGTCAATTATCTGTTCTAATCGAGTTCATGGGATCCTGGTACTGAGCTCTCCCTTGCTAGAAGGTTGTCTCCTCCCACGGATCACACTGGTACCAATCAGCCCTGGTGAGGGTACTTTTTTGGTGCAGATCAGGATTCAATGGTTCTCAACCTTCCTCATGCTGCAACCCTTTAATGCAGTTCCTCATGTGGTGACCCCCCCCCACCAACCATAAAATTATTTTCGTTGCTACTACATCACTGTCATTTTGCTACTGCTATGAATCATTGAAAAGGTCGTTCAACCCCCAAAGGGGGTTGAGAATCGCGGTCTTAGGAAGTGGCCAACCAGGCGGCGACATGGTGTGGCCACAACCACAGGAAAAGAGCAGAGCCCAGCTTGTTGGCTTACTACCAGGCTCGGTGGTCTGTGTGTGGACTTCCATCCTTAACCACAGGCATGGTTTTCAGCAGTTCCCACATTATGTGTACCAAGTCTCAAGGCTGACAAAGCACAACCCCCCACTGAGCAGACAGCAGGGCTCTGACCCCAGGGGAGGCAGCAGCCAGAGGCAGCACCCCTCCATTGCCCCAGCCTCCTCCTCTGCAAGGCCCATGGATCCAAGCCAAGAGAGGTCAGCAGATGAGCTGAAACAGACTCTTCTTTGGGGGGAAAGTGGGCACCTCGGCCATGGTTCCGCAGGCCTGCCTGTATGCCCTGATGCCTCCTACCTTGGAGGAGATAAGGTGCTCAGCAAAGAAGCCACTTGGCCAAATTCTATCTAGGTCATTCCTGGGCCAAGCTGATAGCAGCCAGCTCTTTGACACCTGACCCCTTCATTGAGAACATTCATCCATTCCCATGCCCAGTAGAGCAACCCCTTTACTGGGGCCTGTTCCTGCCTCACTTTCATCACATGACTCCTGTCGGAACTTCCAGAAATCACGCTCTGCCCCCTTTACTACGGAGAGGGGCTGTGATGCTGGCCACAGGGATTGATCCAGGGACCAGAGGGGTGTGAGACACAGCTTCAAGGGCTTTTCTGATTGGAACTGGTGGGAAGCACGTTCTTGCATCAATGACTCAGGAACCAGAAGGGCATGCAATGGAAGAGCACGTTAGGCCAGTTGACTAGAGAAGCAAATCCAGTGACACTCATACATATATAAAAAGGATCTTTATGTCAAGAATTAATTGTATATCAGAAAAAAAACATCCCATCCTAGTTTAGATCAAGTCTATAAGTCCAAAACCAGTCCATACATCCCTTTTCAGACTCACACAGCCACAAGCAATGATGCAAAATGCAGGAAGACCACAGGCCGGTAGGTGCAAAGTCTTGTGGATCCAATGGCGGCGGTGAAAGCATCACGGGGCTGATGCAGATCTCCTTGTGGCTGGTCAGCAGCAAGGTGAAGGCAGAGAGAAGTGGGGAGGTACCCATGACCCTCATTAGGAGGAGGTCACACTCACAAGGAGGCACTATTAGACTGTAACATGATCGACAGGCTAGACTCCACCCCTTCAATTTGACACAAAATTATGTAACTGCCACAAAGAGGTTTGAGGCTCTGTCCGCTCGTGTGCAGAAAAGCTCACCTATAGCAAAAGGGAATGGAGCTGGTACAAGAGAGAAGCACAGCTTGGCGGAGAGACAGACAGACAGACAATAGGTAGGCAGATATGATAATGGAAGGATGGATAGTAGGTAAGTAGTGAGAGGCAAAAAACAGAGATGCAGAGTGGAGATAGAATTCATCCAGGAATATGAAGTTAAGAAAATTTTTATTGAGGCAGGTAAAGAACTCCCAGGAGGGGAAGGGAGAGCAGAGAAAGGGATGGGAGCATCTTGAGCTCCTGAGAAGGTTCCTCAACCCAATACTTTAGGTCAGGAAAATCGCACCTGGCAGTGAGTCGTGGGACTTATATAGGGTCTGAGTCAAGTACATATGTACTGATAAGGGGAAGGTAGTATTTTAATGCTGCAGCTGCAAGATGTGGTCTGTGAATAAATCGTCTTGTTTTTCCGCAGACCTGCTTCCCAGAATGCTGGGGGAAGGGGCTATGTGGACCCTGCCCGGATAGATAAGCTCCATGGGATGCTGGAGACAGGGACTTCAAAGTCCATCAGATCATCCATCTTTCTGAGAAGCTGGGGGAAGGGGCTGCATGCTCTGGACCCAGCCCAAACATTGCAAACTCTTAGTGATAATGGATGCCAATTTTTTTCTTTAACTACGTCCTGCTGAGATGGGGTGATGAGGGGAGGGGCTAAGAATCGGACGGTTTGTGGTTTGGGCAGGTTGGCAGTGGACTGTAGGGGTGAAGTAAGAGCTGGTTGATGGTTAGGTTGGAGATGTTTTTCATTCGTTCCTGTAAAAATTTAAACACACACAGAGCCAGAAGTAATAGTACACAGATTATTACCAGGAGCCTGAGTAGGGGCATAATCCAGGTTACAATGGAGGTTCTGAAATCATGAAGAAGAGTTAGTGGTGTTTCATTGGTGCTTTTAAATTTCATCGACTGTGGTGTGGAGCACTTTGACATTTTATTTAGCTACTTCCAATTTATTGATATAGTGCACATACTTCTTTTGTCAGCTGTTAACAGAGTCAATGCACGACGGTTCTGAAAGGTTACTTGTGCTGGGGATGTAAGTTGTTGCTGCAAGGAGGTGAGAGACTCTGAGGTGGAGTTCATGACCAGCTGGAGTTGTTTGTTAAAGTTCTGTGTTTGGAGAATGCTGTGTCCTAATGGGTGAGTGTGCAGACGTGGGCATGCGAATTTATGTATGTAAGTGGGGGAGTTTGTACTAATGAGTGTGAGCATGTATATGGGTGTGTGAGTGTGTGCAGGCCTGTGTGCAGGGTGTGAGTGGATATAAGCAGGTACTGTGTGTGAACACAGCTACATGAATGAATGCTGTATGAATAGTGAGTATGTGTGAGTAAGTCTGGAATTGTGTGAATTAATGTGAACGTGAGAATGAGCTGCTGCTTTGAATAGAGACATGATTGTAGTGAATATATGAGTGTGAGAATCAGCTGGTGTAGTAACAGCTCTATTATGTCTGCAAACTTTATGCAGAAAAAGCCATTTTTATCCTGATTTGTGAAGTAACAGACTAGCTGTGGTTGGACATTGGGCAGTGACAAGGAGGGGATGGGTGAGGGGTGAGGCTGGTTTGAATTAGTTAGGCTGCAGGCGACCTTGTCTGCTCTGCTGCTTCCCTGTGTTCCTGGAGAACTATTAGCTTGGTGGTTTTTTGGTTTTGTTTTTTTTTTACTGAATATGAAAATTGTATTAACTAAGTGTCAGCAAAGTGTTAAAGGTCTGTTGGGAGTCTTTTTGCTGCATCGCATAAAAGCTGCTGTGACTACTTGTAGGGAGTTTAATGGTTTAGTTATAAGGGAGAAATCAGGGATTTAATGTTTGAAAATTTACACAGTTAAGAAAGTAAAGCATTTGTTCAGTTGAAATGGGTGGTTGGAGGCTTTTTATGGCCTGATGTTTATTTAGAGTTAAGCCCTGAGTGGTGGGGTTGGGGCACAGACTTAAAGAGATAGCAGTGGAACCAAATAAGTGTGCTTTGGAGGGAGAGAAAGATGAAAGGATTCGGGTTGTGTTTGCTTTAGAACTGTTTTAGGAGGGGCTGCAAGTAAAGGTACATGAATGCTGACAAACTGGGTTAAGGTGGATGGTGAAAGGGGAGTCATTTATAATTAGAGATAAAGGTGGGGTGGTTAAAGGCCTGGAGGGGTGACCATTAATTTTCATAACCAAGACCAGGGAAGGAAAAGTTGGGTGCGAGAAGGAGGTGAGGACTGAAAAGGCAGCTTTTTTCACATCCACTAAAAAGGAAACAAGCTTACCTGCTGCCTTGAGCGTTACCCTGGGCTCTGTGCGGGGATCACTGGGGTCATTGAGTCTGGGATTTTCAGTCATCGTTGGTGGCCAGGCCCAGCAGCACCAATAGTAAGTCAAGGTTTGGAGGGACAGTCTCTCCGCAGCTAGGCACCAAGGGGTAGTCGCTTTTCCAGTGGCCCTGCTGGCTGCACACTGGGTAAGGCTTACTGGGTGGTCGGGGCTGCGGGCAATGTTCAACCTAATGTCCCTCCTGGCCACATTTGAAGCAAGGTCCTGGCGGTGGACGGTTAGAGGCATAGTTACGGTGGTTACTTCCTGAAGTTTTCTGACCCCTCCTTTCTGCAGGCCTAGGGTACCAACCAGGGCTTGGGCTTGCTAGCTTGCCTTCTCGAGGGCTCAGAATTCATAAGCTGCTTCAGCCTTTCTTCTCGGGCATTAAACCTTTAAATGCCATGTTTACCAGGTCACAGATGGGAGTTTGAGGCCATCCTCAGCCTTTCTAAAGTTTCTTTTTAATATCGGTAGCTGAGTGTGTTATGAAATGAGTGACTAAAACAGCAGCAGCTCCTGCTGGAGAGGCGGGGTCTAACCTAGTGTACTGGGTTAAGGCTTCAGTTAGGCATGAAAGAAAAGCTGCTAGGTTCTCACTTGGCTGCTGGGTAATCTTTTTTTTTGCTGGGTAACCTTTTGCAGATTGTAAAACTTTACTGCCTGTGAGAGATGGCTTGTAAGCCAGCAAGCAAGCACTGTATTATGCGGTTTCAGTTAGCTCTGCCCTCTCATCTAGCCTGGGTGTCTGTCTGATAAGTCGAAGCTGGCTCTTCCCTAGGAACTTCCTGAGGACCCATGGCCATGGTGGTGTCTGTGAGATGGATCTGAGCGCATGTTGCTGAGTGGCTGTAAAAGCCCATTCTTATTCATCAGCGGGGAGAGTAGAAGTCAGGTTTATATAAAGATCGTGCTAGATTAAGTCATCAGCTTGGGTGAGGTATTGGAACTCCTTAATGTATGTAGTGGGATCATTAGAAAATGTTCTTAAGCGTTTTTCTATCTGGAAGAGGTCTGTGAGGGAAAATGGTGCATGGACCCCGATGGGGCCCTCAGCTCCAGCCACCTCACTGAGGGGACAAACGTGATGTGACCTACTTGAGAAGCAACAGGGGAAGGTAGAGGGGCCGGGAAAGGTTGAGGGGGCTGAGGCTGAGGAGGTTGAGGAGGAGGGGAAGATTGAGGAGTCATCTGAATAGGTTCTGGACCCAAAGGGGTGGAAGAGAGTAAGGTGGAGGACCAGTAGGTGGGAAGGACAATGACTCCCAGCAGTCAGAAGGAGTGAGATCGGGTTGAGAGGCAGTGGAAAGTACCGGGAGTTTAGCAGAAGCTGCCGCAGGTGATGGAGCAAGTAAACCCTGGGCTGGGCAACAGGTGGCACATAAGGAAGGACAGGAGTGGAGGAAAAGTAAAGCCTGAATGTACGGAACCTCAGACCATTCTTGAGTCTGGCGACAAAAACTGTCGAGGTCTCAGAGAATGTTGGAATTGAAAGTACCATTTTTTCGCCAACGCGACTCATTGTCCAATTGGGATTGTGGCCACACTTGGTTACAGAAAAAGACCGGCTGCTTAGGGTGAATGTCCTGAGCCAGGCCCAGTTTGGTGAGGTTGGCCAGTAAGCACCCCAAAGGATAGTCCTAAGGGGGTCTAAACAGGTGGCTTCCCATAGTGTCTCGAACTGCAGGGGCTACGGACAGAGGAGAATGGCATCCCCTGGTCCCCATCCACACCCATCAGACAGGAATGGTCCAATAATCCTGAGGGCATCCCTCACAGAGTTAGAGACCCAGGAGGAGAGTCCTGGACTCTCCGGACAGGAAGTTTCCCTGGCGCAGGCCTGTGGCTTTACCCGGAAGACAGGGACCTTGGATCAGTGAGAGACATAACAGGAGCCAAGGAGGGGGAGGGGCCTTGTGGCTGGTAAATGGAGGTCGGTCATAGGCTTTTGTTCAGAGTGGGAAAAGGAGGAAGTAGATTTCAGAGCAGTTCTGGATGCAGGCACCGCAGAGCTGCAAACACAAAACACAAAAACAGGTAGAACAAGCTCAGACACACTCTTTGCTCTCTAGTCCACTCAGAAGTTTAAATGACTGCCAGGCCCAGTGCCAGGAGTCCTGTTTGCAGCAGAAATCTCAGAAAGTAAACACAGAGACAAAGGGCTGGGGGGAATGGCAGAGGGGTGGTTAGGAGTTGACGGGGTAGTAGAGGGAGGTGATGGGCACCCAGAATATGGAGGAGGCCTTACTGGGGTCTCAGAGAAGGAGTCAGGGAGTTTGGAGTAAGATAAGGGAGGTACTCTCAGACACCCAATTGGGGAGCGGTGGGTCTATTTGAGCTGGCAAGTGTGTCTGGTTAGGAGAGTATTGGGCTAAAAGAACTTGAGCAAGGTGACAGGTAGTACATAGAGGGACAGCAGCGTAGATGAAAGATTGGATGTAGGGGACCTCGGGCCATTTGCCAGTTCACTGGCAAAAGTTACTGAGATCAGTCAAAATGTTGAAATCAAAAGTACCGTCTTCTGACCATTGAGACCATTATCTAGTTTATATTGGGGCCAAACCGAATTACAGTAAAAAAAAAAAAAAAGGCATTTGGGGCAGAGATCTGGCATTAAGCCAAGGGTTGAGAGATTAGCCAGGGGGCAACGTACAGGTGTGGAGGAGTTCGGCTTGGAATTTTTGTTTCCCATGCTTCAGGGGTCCTGGAAGAGATTGAGCTAGACAATCAGCATTCCGAGTATCGAAATGGGCTTCTGGAACAGAGGGAAGGGGAAGGCTTCCCAGCTCCCCCGGAAAAGGAGCAGAGAGAATCAGGCATCCCCAAGTGCTGTCCTTTGGATGTGGCTCTGTTGTGGGCTCACGATTCAGAAATGAAATGAACAAACAGAGCCTCTAAAGAACCCAGCAGCAAGGGGCAGTGGCCAAAACAGCAGAAATAAAATTCCGTCAGGTACTGTCAGGTACTCACTGGTAGATGCGGCGGATGTCAGCTGAGAGTTCCCTGTCCAGGCGCAGAGAGAGGGAGGAGAGAGGGGCGCCGCACTCACCCAAGGGTGGGCAGGGCCATGTCAAGACCCCTCTTACTCCTCCAGTGTTTTGTGCACCAAGAGGAGAGGTGAAAAATGGAGACACAGGACGGAGATAGAGTTCAGCCAGGAATGTGAAGCTGAGAAAGATTTTGTTGAGGCAGGGAAAGAACTCCTGGGAAGGGAAGGGAGAGCAGAGAAAGGGGTGGGAGCATCTTGGGCTCCTGGGTGGGTGATATATGGATGGATGGATGGATGGATGGATGGATGGATGGATGGATGGATGGATGGATAGATGGACAGATAATACATCAATAGATGATATAGATGACAAATAAATACCCATGAAGGCAGGCAGACAGACTGGCCTGTCTGTAGTCAGTACCTGGTCCCAGGACCTGAAGTTCTCAGAGTTGCCTGGTACCCTAGAGCCATGGTTCTCAACCTTCCTAATGCTGAGACCCTTTCATACAGGTCCTCATGTAGTGGTGACCCCTCCCAACCATAAGATTATTTTCATCGCTACTTCATTTTGCTCCTGTTATAAATCAGGCGACCCCTGTGAAAGGGTCATTCGACCCCCAAAGGGGTTGCGGCCCACAGGCTGAGAACCGCTGCCGCAGAGTTTCTCGGCTGGCTGGACGAGTCGGGACAGTGAGGTGGCCTGACACAGTGGCTGCAACAATGGGCTTGTTCACAGCGGCGGTTGGGAGGATGGTGTGGAGCGGGCAGTGTTTTGCTCTAAAGTTCACAGTGAATCAGAACTGACTTGACGGCCCCTAACCTTAGCAACACCAGTTCAGGCTGGGGTGTCACTTGTAGTCCCACAAAACATCCTAACCAACCTCCCCATTGTCAGCCACTTAGGACCATGCCAGCACCCTGCCACCCCCCACCCCAAAGTCTGGTTGGGCTGGCAGAGTTTTCAAGCCCACTTACTCATCTACCCATTACAGGCTTTGTTGTAACCTAGCTCTGAGTACCCAGGTTCCCCCCCACCCCACCCTCACCCCGTGACCTTGGGTCAGTTGCTTAAGCCTGTCTCGTCTTGGTCTTTCGTTTTAATAGCTTGTTATTGGGAATGAGATGAAGGTTTACAGAGCCCATCACCCACTTTGGAATCAACAATTCCTATACTTTGTGGCGACTCATCCATTGCCGCCGACCAGTGGACCCACGTCTCCAGCTTCCTCAGCAAGGTGAGTTCCAGACCTGAAGGGTGGCTCCGGAGCCTCAGTCTTGGTAACTGTAAAGCAGGTCCGTGCATATGGAAGGCTCCCAGGCCAGGGCCTGGCCTGTGGTGTTTCCCCTGTGGAAGCTCCCATCCTTCCACCCTCTTGATGACCGACGGAAAGGTGAGTCCTACGCGCATGAAAATGCCCGTGACGAAGAGCACCTGATACTTGCTTTGACCTTTATCACGTTCAAGACAAACACTTGATCCTAATAAAAACCCTGTGGAGCAGACAGTGCTGTCCCCGCTTCACCAGCTGCAGCGACTGGAGGGCTCAGGAGTGGCTGAAGGGCCAGCAGCCGGCCCCCACCACACCCCCCAGCCTAGAACTCAGGGGTCCTGGTGTCAAGTTCAGGCCCCTCCCCTCTCCCCTGGGAGCCTTGCACCCCTGGCCGTGCTCTGGCTCCTGCCTCTGGACCCCAGGGGCTGCTTCCAGGCACTGCAAGGAAGTAGGGATGGAACCTTAGCTGGAGTTGGCAGCGTCTGCACTTGATCGTAGCCAAAAGACTGAGAAGCAATTGAGTTGGCAGCTTCCGGAATTCTGCTCAACCCCAACCCCCAATGCTGGGGGCAGGCCGGAGAGAGCAGAGTCCTGGAATCTAGGCATGTCAGGGTCAGAATGAGCCTCCTGGCCCCTGGTCACCCCTCCTGACTGCCTGAGCAGCTTCTGCCAGTGGATCTGCCCAAAGGTCCCAAAAAGGGCATTTTGCTGGCCCCACGGATTACAGAGCCGTGACTGGGGTGGGGTGTCTTTAGAACCTCAGGAGCCCCTGGGTGATGCAAGCAGGGCTGGCGGGTTGCACACGCTCTGAGGCAACTGGGATAAAAAGGGCTGGTGATCAGCTTTCCAAAGGTCCTGGCCTCGAACCAGCCAACAGAGCACAGCTCCACTCGGCACTCCGGGGCTGCCACCAGTGGGCAGCGACCTGATGGGGGATGCTCAGTTTGTCTGCCTGGTCTGAGTGGGAGGCTGAAGTGTCCTGCTCTCAGCAGTCTGATGGGATGCAGACATGTCGACACACATGCTCCTTGGAGAACAGGGCCACAGCTGGCCATGTTCCTTTCGCAAGCAAGCTCTCCCGGGGTGGTTCCAGCTCTGGCCCAGCACGGAAGACAGGAGAGCAAAGGGCGCCTCATTTCGGGAAGCGCCTAGGAGAATTTTTTTTCAAGGTATTGATTTTTTTTAAGGGTTTTTTGAGTGCGCAGAAGCATGGAGAGTCCCTTAAACACAGTTCCTCCTATTATTAACATCATGCATTCGTTATGATTGAAAAAGCGATATTGAGACATTCTTATTTAACCAGAGTCTGTAGTTCGTAAAGAAGCCCAAAGAAGAATCAATTTGTGTCAATTATGGAGCTGGCCACGAATACTGGAAGTGTCATGGACCGACAAAGGAACAACCAAATCTGTCCTGGATGAAATATAGCCATAACGCTCTTTGGAGGCAAGGATGGGCAAGACTTCATTTCACATTCTTTGGACCTGTTATCAGGAAAGGCCAGTCCCTGGAGAAGGACATCGTCCCTGGTAAAGTGGAGGGGCAGTGAAAAAAAGAACAAGGCTCTCACTAAGACGGATGGACAGAGCAATTGTGGGGAGAGCGCAGGACTGGTCAGTGTCTCGCTCGGTTGTCAGTCCAGTGGCTGTGAGTTGGAACCTCACAACGAAAACCTGATGGTTCCTATTAGGATCCACTCTGTGCTGTATACAGTCCCTGGAACGTTGTCAGATACGTAACTATCCTCTGGTTCTGTAATATTTCCTCTCCTTGCAATTATGGTCTTAGTTCTACCTCACTAAATATGTGAAACCTGTGTATGTTCATTTGTATAATTAAGATCGGTCAATGCATGAAAGATAAACTCTTTAGAAATAGTAACGTTAGAAATAGTAACGAAAGTAATGATTCCCAGAAGGTAAGGAAAGAGAGGGGCGGAAGAAGAGGGTGAACTGATAGCAATGATGATTATATAACCCCACTGGGGGGCAAATAACAGAATGGTAAGTGAGTTGGATACATTGGATGGTGTAAGATATAGCAAAAATAATGTTTTTTCAAACGCATAAAGTTACTTGTTCACCAGCATGGCCCCATGGCCCTCAAAATGCCCTTTGCTCCACCGACCAATCCTCCTTTCTCCACAGGACCCCCGACAGCTACTGGCCTTTTCGTTGTCTCCGTTTCTAGAATGTCATATGGTGGGGGCTACACAGTAGGCCTCTTCTTCAGATGGTTTATTCCACTAAACAATGGGTAGTTCCGTTCCGCTTCCTCAGAGCCTGGAAGCTCATGGCTTCCCGTGGCTGGATAGTACACCCTATGTGCATACACCTTGGTCTAACCCTTTCATCGACTGAAGGGGATCTTGGCTCCAGACAGTCCGAAGTGGAGCTGCTATCGTGTGCAGATTGCTATGGACATGCATTTTCCTCTCACCAGAGTCAGGCCCTGGGAACACAGGGCTGAGTCAGGGGACAAGTCTAAGTTTAGCTTCATCATAAACCACACGGCTGTCTCCGGGAACATGACTGTTTTACATTCCAATCCACAGCGGCTCAGGGATCCCGTTGCGCACAGCCTCGCCAGCCTGGGATGCTGGCCTGAGGGCAAGTTTTGAAGGTGGTGACTGGGTCCTGGCTCAGGCCCTAGCACCTCAAATCCTTGCAATCACAGCAGAGAGAGAGAGACAAGACTCTGAACCAACAACAGCTAGCCAAACCCCCAGCCTTCTAGTCGACCCTGACCATACTGATCCGATAGGTTAGAGCAGAGCTGCCCATAAGACCTCAGGAAGCCGACTGCGGTATCTCTTTCCCCCGCAGGGCAGCTGGTAAGGTTGAACGGCTGAGTAGTGGAGTGCTTTAACCAGTGTGTCACCAGGGCTTCCCAGAAGCAGTGGGGAGAGGGGCATTTCCACTACCCATAATTAGAATCAACCAGCCCAGATAGGGACACATGGAGTGGAGGCCCTCCTTACAGTTACTTACGGAAGTACTTCTACTTACCCCTGAGACTGCCTCGCTCTGAAAACTCATGTTCACGTACACTTTGCCTCCTATTCTGCCATTCAGGCTCTGCTGGTCCAGCAGGTCTCACTCAGGGCCTCAGCAGGGCGCCTGCACCAGTTCACCCCAACCAGTGGCTGTCGAGTTGACTCTGTCTCCCGGAAGATCTGTGTGCGTCTGGACAGGACTGTGCTGGCCGATTGCCAGGACTTTCTTCCACGGTGCCTCTGGGTAGACCTGAACCACCAACCTTGCAGTGAGCGACCCAGTGCTTAACCATCGCTCCTGCCCAGGGCCTCTGTGCCCACAGTGCAGGGGAACAGAGTCGGACCCAGGGGTGGTCCTGCCAGAGAGACAGTCAGAGGAAGACCTTCCAAATTGGGAGGGACAGAGGCAGAGGGAAAGATAAGAGCCCAAAGTCCAGGCCACCACCCCCACTTCAGGTCCCCCCTCTGGATCCAACTGAGTAGAAAAGCCCCCGGCGGGCTAAGAGGCAAAGCTCTGAGCGGAAGGTTTGCTCTGAACTCACGGTGGGAACTCGAGCCAGACGTGGCCCCAAGGGAGCAGAGAAGACAGGGTGGAACTCAGAGGTAGACAAATGGGGCTGAGGCATCATCCCCCAACTCCCATCTCCATCTGCCCCCACCCCCACACTTGATGGAGGCAGGGGAGCGGCCTGGAGGTCAAGTGTAGAGGTGACTGAAAGGCAACGGCCAGCAGTCGAGATGGAACTGTGGATGGTGGGGCACGGGGCCTGCACCCAGCAGAGGTAGCTGGCACAGAGCTTGAACCCCGAGGAGCAGGTGA
This sequence comes from Tenrec ecaudatus, assembly GCF_050624435.1. NCBI lineage: Eukaryota > Metazoa > Chordata > Mammalia > Afrosoricida > Tenrecidae > Tenrec > Tenrec ecaudatus. The sequence continues at coordinate 14,754,356 of NC_134535.1, read as the reverse complement.
GCCCCGGCCAACGTTGAGGACATCTGTGGCTCATAGGGGAGCCCAGGGGCCACCAAGCCAGTGGAGAGATGTTGGTGGCTTCAACATCAGGAGCCAAGAACAGCTTCATGGTGGCTGTTGAAGTTCCCCCAACCCAGTCACAAGACAAACAGCCACACCGAGATGCCCACCTTTGGGGGCAAACCTTTGAGAGGAGAAAGAAAGACATAGAATGTTTGTCCCTGGAGGCCTGGCTCTGCCTGGTGAATGTGTGTGAAGCCACGGAGACTTTGTTGGGTGCTGTCACGTGAGGCCCCACTCCTAGCAACTGTAGGTACAATAGAACGCGGCACCACCTGGTGCTGCGCCGTCCTCAGGGCAGACCAAGGGACCTGCCAGGTTGGTGTGGGTTTAGTTCGGCTTTCTGCGGGGTTGGGCCCCCTCTGGGAAGCTTCGGTGGGTTTTAGGAAGGGATGCTGTCTGAGTTCTAGGACATCATTTGGACCTCAGGACGTTCCTGAGGCGTTTCTCCTCCTCGCGAGACGACGCGAGACACTGACAGACGCCCTTCCTTGTGCCCTTGCTGCATGGAATCCTCAGAACCCTGGGACCGAGAGACAGGCCCAGTCTGGGCGTCTGATGCTGGAAAATGGCAGGGAGGCTGGGATGGCGTGACTGCCCCATTTGGCCGACTGCACCAGGACAGCCGCTAGAGCAGCGGTTCTCCACCCTCCTCGTGCCGCGACCCTTTCCTACAGGTCCTCATGTGGTGGGGACCCCCACCATACAATTATTTTCGTTTCTACTTCATCACTGTCATTTTGCTTCTGTGTTGAATCACCATGTAACTATCTGATAGGCAGGATGTATTTTCATTGTTACAAATTGAACATCATTAAAGCATAGTGAGTCAGCACAAAACATTATGTCATTATATATTGTGAAATATTTACTTCTAATGACAAGTGAAATTTTGTCCTGAAGCATGGTGTAGCATGGGTAACAGTCCCAATAGAACAACAGTAAACGGCACTGCTACATTTTGCAACAGTGTATATAAAAAGTCAACATCAGTGCAAGGTTGAGCTAGCTTCTTTCTCACCAGATCAGCGTATCTGCGTGTGGGCGGACCCACCTGGAGACGGATAGAGGAGCGGTGTCTCAGTACCTAAGGCCATCGGAAATGTGTTTTCTAATAGTCTTAGGCGACCCTGTGAAAAGGTCGTTGGACCCTCAAAGGGGTCAAGACCCACAGGTTGAGAACTGCTGAGGGTGCAGTCTGGGGTGGCAGGGCTGGAAAGGATTCTATGGGGGTCCTCAGCTCGCCCAGGCTTTGAGGTCCCAGCTCGTTAGCCCAGGGACTATCAGCCTGCCTCCCTGCTTCCCAACCCAGAGCCAAGCCTGGCTGGGTGGGACATACATTCTGTGAAGCAAGCGTCCCCAGTGAGGCTGCAGGTAGGGGCAGGGAGAAGAAACCAGAACTTACTTCTAGGCTCCTAGACCAGGGGCCTTCAAAAAGTTCATGGAAAAATCCCATTATGCTCTGATTCAACGTTTCCACAAACGTTGTGAAATCCCCCCTCGTGGATTTACTCTCTGAATCTTGGACGTTCGTGATACTGTCCAGGACAACGCTCGGAAGGAAGGGGGTGGGGAGGGGGCTTGGAATTCAGGCCTTCTGTCCTTGGTTTGGCATTCGGGCAACAATTAGGAAAAGGCTGGACCCCTTCTCAGCAAGCCCAGGTCTGGTGAGAGCTGCTATGTGACCTTTCTACGCCAAAGGCTGGCCTCTTCAGTCCAGTTGGGTCATGTGTCCTTTCTGTGCCAACAGCTATTCACCTCGGCTCACTTTCGCAATTCCTGCTCCGAGCCAGCCAACCAGCAGAGCTTCCAGAATCTTCCTCTGGCCTGGGAGGTGGTGGGGGGACAGAGACGCCGCCCTTCAAGTTTGTCCATCTGCAATCCAGACGCCGAGTCACAGCCTCGCCTGACCTGAGAAGCCTCAGGGCGGGGAAGATCGCGGCTGCCAGTGAGCGAGCGGGCTTCGCGGAGAGGAGGTAGGTAGTCTGCTTCTGGGGTCCCCACGGGAGTCAGTGTAGAAATGGGCTCCACAGGATTTTCGGCAGCCGGTTCTCCAACCAGAGTTCTTCCCCACCCTGTCTGTCACGTTCCCAGCGTGTGAGCCTGGGAGAGTCTGAGGCTGCACTCCGTTACATGATGGAGCGGGGAGGGAATCGCCCCTGGCGGGGCTGCTTGACGTTAAAGTGAAAACCCGCATTGAGCGTGTGTTACGTCTAACCCTGGCAGTGGAACGGTTAGGCACCTGGCTTTGAACCCAAAGATCGGGAGATCAGGCCCACCCAGCAGCTCTGTAGGCAAACGCCCTGGCACTCTGTCCCAACGAAAGTCAGTTTAGGTCACTCCGAGGCGGCTGTGTTCTGTTCTGTCACGGGGGGGTCGCTGAGCATGCCACCTGGCAGACGGGCTAACCAAGTTGCGTGGTTTGCTCCCAAGGTGACCCCAAGGGTCCTAGATGGAGATGGCTTGGCCCTTAAAATATACGGGAAGCCCATTGGCCAAGGGGATTTTCCCAGCATTTGTACCGAAGGGTGACTTGGGAGTGACATCTTGGTAGGAGAGAGATGTGGGTGACTTGTCGCCAGACTGCCAAGAAAGAGTTCCCTCATTGTTAACTCGGACCCGACCGAATCGGACAGACAGAAGGTAACAGAAAGGGACGCGGTTGGGGACTATACCATCTTTATGTGTCCTGGGTCGTACGTTTGTCAGGAGTCATTGAGAAAGGGAGTGGGGGTTCAGAAAGATCAAGAGATTCTGTCAGCGCTGCAGCCTCAGTCATTGAGGTCTTGGCTGGATTGTGTGCGTGAGGTATTGGCTTTTGGGAGAAGGAGCCCCCGCAGAACTTGATGGAGCTAAACCTCTGCACACAGCCAAAGACGGACGGTCACAACCTCTTAAGAGTCCCCACCCTGAAAGAGCTTCTCGGATCCCCCATCAACCTACCCTGCTCCCACCCTAACTGTTCCCTCGCACCCCCAGAGCAAGGAGAGGGAGCCCTGAGCAGAGCCCGGAGCTCCCTGCTGTCTGTCGCCTCTGCCTTCCGTTCCACAGGCTTCTCGTGGGGCTCTAGACCCTGGTGTCTCCACTTGGGTGTTATTCACATTGGGCCGAATAATTCTCTGTGTGGAAGCGGTCCTGTGCCTGGTCGGATGGTGAGCAACATCCCTGGCCTCTACTCAGGAGATGCTGGTAGTGCCCCCTGCCCTCAGTTGTGACCATCAAAATGGTCCCCAGGCACTGCCAAATGTCTCCTTGGGGGAGAGGTGAGCAAACTTACCTCATTTTAAACCACTGTACAGTGGCTGGAATCACACCTTCATTCCCTCACTGAGCCATCCTGTGCTTCTGGCCTCCCCGTGCCTCAGTTTCCTCTTCTGTAAAATGGGGAGGACACTTGCACCGATGCCATCTCACAGGAGAGAACTGAAGATAAACAGGGTTTGTACACACATGTCTGGCACACGTTGCCACCAAGGCCGGTTATCCTTGACTCCCTCTGACTCATGTACATCGGAGTGGAACTGCCCTGCGTAGGGCTTTCAATCATTCTTCAGAAGGAGATCACCAGGCCTTTCTTCCACGGCACCCTGAGTGAACTGGAGCCTTCCACCGTCAGCCAGCAGCGAGCAGCCTGTCAGTCGTTTGCACCTCATAGAGACTCCTGATCCTTGATGTTTATCAGTTAAGCATTCTCCGACTTCCTTCACGGGGATGCTCACGGAGGTGGATGAATTCTCTGGAGCTCAAAAAGCTTGATCATCCTGTGGATTCACTTTCTGTTTTCTCCTCTAAAAAGAGAAAGCCGCATCTCTTCTCCACCGAGACGCCTGCCATCCTGCAAGAGGGGACGGGTCGAGCGACTCCTGGGAGCATCATGGCAACAGGAGCATCTCAAGCCTGCAGAGGTATGGTCCCTTCCGCTGCAAGCCCTTTCATTGGCGGGTGGGTGAGTCCGGGTAGACTAGAGAAACAAATTCATAGGCGCACTCATCTGTGTAAAAGAAAGCTTTATAAAAACAGTAACTGTACATTAAGAAGACATCCCAGCCCAGCCCAGATCAAGTCCATAAGTCCAATATTAGCCCACATGTCCGACACCAGTCTGTAAATTCCTCTTAAACTCACACAACATATGCAATGACGTTGAATGCAAGAAGATCACAAGCATCTCAGCACTGGCAGGGGTATCCACGTGGCTCCATCAGTCTCCCTCCATGTGTCTTCTCAACCACCTGATTCCTGCCTCCAGCGAGCTATTTATCGCCTTAGTGCTTCCAAATGAGGTCATCAAGCTGGGACCTGATTGACAGGCTAAACTTCACTCTTAATCCTCTCAAATTGACACCAGATTATGGAACTACCACAGAGGGCAAAGCAGAAGCCATTGCTATCCTTGCTGGTACGAGCCAGGTGGGACACAGACTGGCCCAGGGAGTTCAAAACCGCAAAGATAGACAAGACATGTCAATCACACTCAAACGTCTCATTTGGCTTCCAGAATGCAGCTGTTGGTTCTTTCTTTCCGCGATCATTGGCCCCCGTCTTCTCCACCTCTGGTTTCCTCATCTTCTTGTGTTCGAAATGTTGGAGGGGTCCTGGATTCAGTCCAATGTCCTGATTGCCACAGGCAGAGAGCAGACATGCCTCCACCCTCCATCCCTTTAAACCCACTTCTGACACCAGCTGTCCTTCGCGCGGCACTCTGCTTCTGTGGCTGGGTTCCATCTTTCGATGCAGGGACCACAGAGAACTAGCTCGCAGACAGCGCTCACGACCCCGGGTTTGTTGAAGAAGTTACAATTCAGGTGGCAAGTGCTCAGGATACACTGGTTCAGTCAGGGCAGTTTCTTCTTTGCTGTGCCCACAGGCAGGCCATCAGCCTTTCAACCTCGGCTCTGCCTGGCTTAGGCGACGTCACCAAGTTCTATTGGGGCTTCCAGTAAATGCCCAAAGAGCATACCATGCCGATGGCAGCCACACTCAAAGGCACTCCGTTCTAGCTCCGACGGTCAGCAGACCCGGCCCCACTCATCAAGAGCTCAGAGGTACTTCACCGCCTAGGCCAGCCTCCTGGCCAAAGCACTCAGCTTTCCTTGCTCTGGGGACGGGGCGCCCACCGATCTGCCTCCTGCTCTGGCTCCTGGTTCTGCTGCTGCTGCTCCTGTCACTCCTGAGGGGTCACAGCTACCTCCTGGATCAAGGAGGTTCTGTACTCAGAAATCTAGAGGTCCAAAGGGCACACTCTCTCACCACTAGTGGGATCCCCGCTTCCTGCTTCTGAGGTGGCTCCTTGCAGACCCAGTAGGCTGGCAATCACAATGACTCCTGTACACGGTCACTCACCGCGGAGTCGTATAGTCCAATCAATAATCTCCCTCCACGTCCTTATCCCGCTCCACCAGGGGCAGGAAGATCGTTTGGCGGGCGTAATTCAGACTGGGAGAGTCACCTTAAATAATTCACTGCATGGCCGATTCATAGGTCCATGGCTTACTCACCATCACCTGGCTGACTGCTGGGCATGTCGAACTTAGCATGCCCTGAATTGAACCCCCGCCCCACCCCACACACACACACCCTGCCTCCCAAAACCTTAGCTGCAAATTTTCCCATGTCAGAAATGGAATCTTCACTGTCACCTTGTTCACGCCCAGCCTTAAAGTCATCCTTGACCCCGCCCCCTTCCATCCTGCCTCCTGCCCACCACCCTGCAGCTCTCTGCCCCAAGCCTCCCTCCCACCTCCTCCATAGGCTTCAACCCTTTGCTCACTGCTCTGCCTGCTTCCCTTCCTGCCAGTCTCCGTTTTCCATCCGTCCTATTGATAGTGTTCTCACTGGTGAGACCGTGGAGCGACTGGAATGCTCCCCGACTATTGGCATTGTCCATCAGCGGAATTGCTTTGGCACAGCCACGAAAGCTAAACCCGTGTTTGCCCTGGGAACCCCCCTGCCCCCCATTCTACTCCTACGGGCGCGGCTGTACAGCAGTCTCTGGGCCCGGGGCATCTGACTTCCACAACTCCTACTTGCTCTTTAACCAGAGCTTTGAACTGGCCCTATCCATGCCAACGAAGCAAAACCAAAACAGCCACGTTTTTATAATTTGGGTGATTGGTCTTGGCTACCAGCAAGGGAAAGTTGATGGGTTGGAGCCCTGGAGTGGGAGACATGGAAGAGGCAGAGTGAGCCCTACTGGAGCCTGGCCTGTGAGATTAGATTACTGGTAGGACTGGTGTAAGCCACAAACATTCAAAACAGTGCGGTCAGCTGCTGTCTTTGAGAAGAGTGTTGGCGTCTTTGAAGCCTCATTTCAATTTCAGTAAATTTCCCCTCACTTTGAAGTGAATGAACCACCCCTACTCACAGGCAATTCTTCATGACCCTTCACTCGCTGCGTACGCAGCTGCTAAGTCATTGAGAGGGCTCCGAGCCTTTTCCTACGGAGATCTGGTGCGTAGCTGCCAACTGCAAGGTCAGCAGTTAGAAACCACCAGTTGCTCCTCGGGAGAAAGACGAGGCTCTCTAGTCCTATAAAAAACTACAGTCTCAGACACCCGCAGTGGACAGTTCTTCCCTGACCTATGGTCGCATGACAGCGAGTTGGGTTTGGTTTTGTGGAGCTTCATCCTGCACGAAAAGCAAGGCTAACTACGAACTCTCTCTAGAAATATACACACTGTTTGTACCTGTCGGGTGTACCTCCAAGTTCTTCAAGACACACTTGGGAATGGATCTCATCTTTAACTTGGGGACTGCCTGTAGATATGTCCAGCAAAGACATGTACAATTCTCTGATAAGAACAGATACTACACATGATCTTAGACAAAAGGCCGAGAAGCGATTATACAATTCTCATCTCTAGAAGTTTGATTCATAAAAGCCAATGAGCAGAAGCAACCCAAACAGCCACTGATACATGAATAGATAAACAAATCGTAATATGTTTCTATAACGGAATACTACATGTTGCTCATTTCTCGGGGCCGGCGAGTCAGTTCCGACTCAGAGTAGCCCTAGGTCCAGTAGCACGGAACACAGCCCAATGCCAGGCCATGCTACATGGCAGTGATGACTTATTTTCCTAAAAACTTGGTCTCACAACAACTTTAATGACTTTCACAAGCATTATACTAATTGCACGAAGCCAACCAAATGACTCCAAGAACAAGCTAAGGAAGCAGTGGCCTTGGAAGACTAGGGGCCTGGGGATGGGCGTGGTGTTTACAGGGAGACACAAAGCAACACATTCTCTATCTTTCTCTGGGCGGTGATGACCCAAGCGTGACATATATGTGAAAGCATGTCAAGATAGGCTGTAAGTGAGTTACACTGGGAGGGACGAGCCAGCCAGGGGACAGCACAGCACTGACGAAACACAAGCATTCCTCCAGTTCTTTCATGCTTCCCCACCCCGCACCCCCACTCTCATAGCCCCAATTCTACCTTACAAATCTAGCTAAACCAGAGCATCTACACTGGTACAAATAAGAGCTGTTGACACACAGAATCCAGGACAGATGAACCCCCTCAGGAACAGTGTTGGGAGGAGGGGGAAACGGGGAAGAAAGTGGGAACTGATCACAATGATCGATGTATAACTGCCCCCCCATTCCAAGGGGGACAACGAACAAAAACGTGGGTGAAGGGAGATAGCGGTCAGTGCACGATATGAAAATAAAAATAATTTATAAATCATCAAGGGAGGGAGGGAGGTAAAAAAATGAAGAGCTGATACCAAGGACTCAAGTAGAAAGAAAATGTTTTGAAAATGACGATGGTGACATATGTAAAATGTGCTTGATACAATTGATGTATTGATTGTACATCAGAGCTGTAAGAGTCCCTAATAAAATGATTTCTATACAAAAACCATGAAAGCAATAGCTTGTGACCATTGATTCCATTGTAAGTATTGTACTCTTGTTTGATTCTACATGTATAAATCCTCTAGTCTGGAACCTTGGTGGCATAGTGGTTACCCATTGGGTTGCGATCCACAGGGTGAGCTGTTCAAACCCACCAAGCCACTCTGAGAGAGAAAGGTGAGGCTCTCTGCTCCCAAACGAACCAGAATGTTGGAAACCCACACAGGCAGTTCTACCTTGTCCTACAGGGTTGCTGTGTTAGTTCAGGGTAGTACAGAAACAAATTCATGGACACACATATGTGTATAAGAGAGAGTTTTATATAAAGGGTAATTGTACATTAAAAAGCTTACCAACCCCTTGCCAGTCCAAGCCCATAAGTCAGATATTAGACCATATGTCGGATACCAATATATAAAGTCCTCTTCAGACTCATGAAACGCATGCAATGACACTTGAGTGCAGGATGATCACAGGCCAGTGGGTAGAAAATCTTTGGATCCAGTGGTGTTGTAAGCATCTCAGTGCCAGCAGGGGTCTTCATGTGGCTCCTCCAGTTCCCTGGGCTGCATCAGGGCAGGTCCTTGTGGCTTCTCCTCAGGGATGTCTCACAGGCAGTAAGTAGAGAGAGAAAGTTTCTCCCGCCTCCAAGGAGGAAAATACCAGGAATTCCCAGAATTCTCAGGGGAAGGCCATGCCCACACAGAGGCCTCATTGGCTATGACCTGATTGACAGACTAGACTCCACCCCTTCACTCTTAATCCTCTCAAGTCCCAAGTGGACACCAGATGATGTAACTGCCGCAGTCGCCGTGGGTCGGAATGCACCCAGTAGCAGTGAATGGGTTCTGTAAGGTCTGGCGAGAAACTGGAGTAACCTGTCTTCCACATCCCCAACCAGAAAACCATCCGGCGTGTGGAGATGGCTTGAATGCTGCCGAGGACAAAATGGACGTGCAGTTGGCGCCTCCCAGGCTGCTGGGCGACCAGGACTGGGGAGGAGCTGCGCCTGGTGTGGATTTGCAGAGGTAACCCCAAGACTGGGTGTGTGGGTCACAGCTCCGGAAAAGCTGTCGGATCCTCAGGATGTGGACCCTGCTCCCCCAGTTATATGTGTAACTAGATAAGCTTCCAGGAAAAAAGTGTTTTCTGAGGCTAACTTTGTATTTTGGAGAAGATGTTGAGAGAGAGGGGCATGCCATTGGGCACTAAGATTCTGGAAACAGACACCTTCTCCCTGTGGGACCTCACTTCTACTGGGTCTCTGAGTGCCGGGACTCAGTGCTTGGGGATGCTGATGGCCAGGCGCCCTGGTGGCACCACGGTGCAGCGCTCGGCTGTCAGTTGAATGGAAAGGTCGTCAGTTTGAACCCCATCTGTTCTGCGGGAAAAAGGATCCCATAAAGACACAGTGCTGGAAACCGGACCAGGGCAGCTCTGCTGTGTCCTGCAGGACCATGAGGTGTTAGAATTGATCCAACAACACACCATGACCACACAGCCTCGCCCACTCACAGCACAACGCCAAATCCACTGTCATGGATTCTGACTCTGAGCAGTTTTCTCCCACAGAGCAGCTGATGCTTCCAACCACTTCTCTGTTCCCAGCCACGTGCTTAACTGCGGTGCCACCAGAGTGCCTTCATGCCACGAGCAATCCCCAAGCATTTGCTGAGCGAGTTCAGCACATGGGTGAGGTGTCCACAAGACTGGCAGTCCCAGAAACCTCCGAGGGGCGGTTCCACCTGCCCCATCAGGTCAGTCCGAGTCCAAAGGGATTCTGTGACCGTGAACTTGGTTCGGGTTTGGTGTCTCTGGTCTCTCATCGGGTCAGTCTGTGGCACAAGACCTCTGTCAAGAGTTGAGAAGCAAGGAGGTTCCCCTGAGGACCGAGGTGGGCCTGAGGAAAGCCGTGGTATTGTCAATCGCCTCGTGTGCACGTGACAGTTGGACACGGAATGAAGGTTGAGCATGTGCATTCTGCGCTGGAGAAGAACGTGGAAGGTACCAGGGACTTCCAAAACACACACACTCTCTCTCTCCCTCTGTCTCTGAAGATGCACAGACAGTGCTCCGTAGAGCCGAGACTTGGTCTCACACTACTTTGGAGCTGTTGTCCCTGGAGAAGGACACCCTGCTTGGGAAAGCCCAGGGCGGAGAACAAGAGGAAGGCCCTCCACGAGGTGGAAGGACACAGTGGCTGCAACAATGGGGTCAAACCTAAGAACAGTTGAGAGGACGGCGCAGGCCCAGGCGGTGTCTCTTGTTGGGCACTGGGTCCCTGTGAGTCTGAACCTAAGTCATAGAGAGAACTGGCTGCAACATTGCACACAGCCAGGAGGGGTCGCTGCCCCAAACAGGATGCATTGCAGAGGCACTTGGTTGAATGAAGAACCAAGTGTCTGATTCCTAGATTTCTACTGCAGCAGAAACACCCCGAGTGGGTGGTTATAAAGAACAGGCGTGCAGGAGGCTGGCCATGGGAATTGGTGTGCTGTCCCCTTCTGTGAGCCCCTCTCCTGGCTTCTGAGGTCTGCTGGTGGTTCCCCGGCTTGTAGAGGATCCTCACATGTAGCCTCAGTGGCCCCGAGGGTACAGTCTGCCTCGTCTCCGGTCTGCTCTTTATATGACTCAAAAGTGACCAGGTTCAAGAGCCGCCTGCACAGATTGGTGAGTTACTTTCACTTACATGATCTCAGCAAACCAAGCTCACTGCCCTCGAGTTCATGCTGCTTCGTAGCGACCCTGCAGACCTGCCCCTGTGCGTTTCCAAGACTCGCTCTTTATCGGAGCGGAAAGCCCTGTCTGCCTCCCGCGGAGTGGCTGCTGGTTTTGAACGGCTTGCCTTGTGGATCCCAGCCCAATGCCATAACCATGATGCCACCAGGACTCCTTTGGGAGGTGATTCTATTCCACTACAGACACAGGGGCTAAGATCCCAACACGTACTGGGGCTCAGAGAGGCAGACCATTTCATCCAAAACCCAGGCTTCCATTATTTGTCCACCGGGTAAAAATAAAACTTTATGGTTAATGCCAAGAGGTGTTGTCAGTCTTTGCAGCTCTATCTCCGCTTCGCTCTGTCCTGATACAATTTGCTCCTACACAGGGACCAGACGGGGCTAGACTGTGACATCTGGAAATGTGTGGCTCCCCAGCAGGGACACCCTCCTTGCCTTCATCCCACTCCCTCCCCAGTAGAAGCCCTTGGTGGCCTGCTCTGTACATTGACTTACATCTGCTATTTACCCAATCCTTGGGATTAAGCTCAGGGAACTTGGCGGCATAGTGGTTATACATTGGGCTGCTAACTGCAGGGTCAGCAGTTCAAAACCACCAGGTGCTCTGCAGGAGCAATGTGAGGCTTTGTACCCCCATAAAGAAATACAGTCTCGGAAACTCACAGGGACAGTTCTATCCTGTTTTACAGGGTCGCCATGAATTGAAATAGACTCAATGTCAATGAGTTTCACTGGGTTTGGTTGGGGCTTAAGCTCATTAATTCATCAGCACTAAAGGCCTTGGTAGTGTGTTTAGTATTTAAGCTTTTCCTTTGAGGAAAGTTTGTGTGTGGAGAGAGAGATTTGTTAAAAGATAGCTATATAAGCATATATATGCTTATTTTTGCTTTTGTAGATACATTTTGTCTGATATAGGCTCAAGAATAAAGCACTTAAATGAATAATCATTAGAAATATTGAATCAATAATTAAAATCCCCTCTGACTCAAACCTAGTTTTATGGGTAAGTTCTACTGAACATTCAAGTAGCAGAATGACCCCATTTTGATATTAATAGCTGCCGAGAATAAGAGAGAATGCATATATATTTATGATGCATTTCTGACATCAACTCATAGATGAAAGAGCAAGAGACAGTAGAAAGCTCTGAGCCGTCACCTGAAGTTCTACCGAGCCTCACTTTTCTTATCCAAAATGAAGGAACACAGTTTAGATCCCCTCTAGGGTTTCTCTTGAACCAAGACCCTGTGTCACCCTCAGGTTCCTCAGCTCCCACTGGAAAAAATGCACCCATCGCACTTGGCATGAGGAAAGAGCCAGAAGGAGTGGGCGTGGCTTGGCCCCAAACATCCTTTTCTCATGCTGCTCTCCGTTGAAAGCCAACTGGGCTGAGAAAGGTCCCTTCACACTTCCCCACAAGAAATTCTGGGGCAACAGAGACCTGGACCCCGGGGTCCCTAACTTCCTACATGAAAGAGCAAGCTCATCCGCTTGACATGTGGCACCTGATAGAAGCAAGGATACACCTAGAGTAGTCAACTGTGAGGTCATCTCAATGGAGGATGTACTGTAGGACCCGGTGTCTCTTCCCTCCTGCTCACCTCTACGTACACAGGACTCTGCCCTCAACACCTGCGGTTCCAGCTTCTCCTGCTCTCCCTAGATTTCTCCCTTTATTAGTCCCCAGGTTCTTTAAGTCCGTAGGGGCTTGGCATTCCCCCACTGTCCCATCTACATAGACAAATCTGTCGTTTCTCTGTGCAAGACTCAAAAATTATCCCTCAGGACTGCCCTGCCCTCTCCATCGTTTTGGCCAAGGCCGAACTACTTCCATCTGCCCTCCCAGATACCCTGCCTTTTGACTTTATTTATTGTGCTTTTGATGAAAGTTTATACACCAAATTGCGTTCCCATTGGGCAGTTTCTGTGTCGCACCACTTGTCTGCCACTCTGTCAGACTGTGGTGGTTTGCTTCTGCGGTGACCTGCGAGAAGCGGTGTCACCGATGTTTCACGTCCTAGCAGGGTCACTCATGGTGGACAGGTTTGTGCTGAGCTTCCACACTAAGACAGACTAGAGAGAAGGAACAGGCAGACCACGTCTGAAAAATTAGCCACGGAAAGTCTAATGACTAGCAGGGGGACAATATCTGATACTGTGTTCTATCGTTCTGCATGGTTTAACATCAGGCAAGGCGGGCAACTGAGTTCTATCCTCTCACCATACTTACTCAGTCTGGGAGCCGAGGAAATCACTGAGAAGCTGGGTGGTACGAAGAGGAACGTGGCCCCAGAATTGGAGGAAGACTTATTAACAACTACAACATGCAGTCGACCCAGCCTTGCTTGCTAAGACCCTGCGGAGGACTCGGGGCACTTGCTGAGGAGGATCAGGGATTGCGGCCTTCAGTGTGGATGACAACTCCAGGTCAAGAAGACCCAAATCCTCACAACAGGACCTGTAGGAAGCATCATGATAAATAAAGAAAAAATTGAAGTTGTCAAGGATTTGGTCTTGCTTGGATCCATGATCGATGCTCTTGGGAACAACGGCCCAGGGCCTGCATTGCCCTCTGCTGCACAAGCCCTCTCTACAGTGTTGAAGAGCAAGAAGGTTGCTTTAAGGACTGAGGTGCCCCTGACCCAAGCTCTGGCCTGTTCAATCACCTCATTTGCATGTGAACATGGACACTAAACAAGGGAGAACGAAGAAGCCCCGATGGACTTGAATTAGGGTGCTGGTGAAGGCTATCCAAAGTACCATGGACTGCCGAACAAACAAAGGTGTCTTGTAAGAAGCACGGCCAGAATATTCCTTAGAGACAACGTTGGCGAGGTTTTGTCTCACCTACTTCGTACATGTTGTCAGGAGAGATCAGTCCCTGAAGAAGGAAGTGATGCTGGGTAAAGTAGAGGGGCGGCAAAAACGAGAAAGGCCCTCAGCACGATGGACCGACACCAACACAACCACAGGTTCAGTGACAGGCGGCATGGGGTGGGGGGCGGTGTTTTGGGGACCGGGCAGTACTTTGTTCTGCTGTACAAAGGGATGCTGCGGATTAGAACCGACTCACTGGCACCTAACAACAGCAAGACCAATGCCCTGGACCTCCATCTTTCGTTTCACTTTTTTTACATTTTATTGAGAGCTCTTACAGATATTACAACCATCCGTGGTTCCACTTGATCAAGCATACTTGTACAATGGCTGCCACCACCATTTTCAAAACATATTCTCTCTTCTTGAACTCTTAGAGATCAGCTCCCATTTATCCCCTACTTCTCCCCTCCTGCCCCCAGAAACCCTTGTTTATTTTTTTCATTTTTTTACCACTTCCAATTTTCCTAGATTCATACTTCTGACATGCCAAGTCCCAGTGACTGATTTCTTCTCATTTCGAGTTGTGCCCGTCAGCAAATGAAGGACCCAAAGCCTTTTCTCCTGACAGCTTTACTCCCTTCATGTCATCTCTGTGGCCTCTGCTGTGAGAAGCTTTTCCTCGGCCGTCGTTTGAACACCTTCTGACCTGCGGGGCTCATTTTCCGTCCGTCTCTCTGACAGAGCGCTGCCTCTGGTCACACGTTTCTCAGTATTTGACAATGCTTCCTTGATTCCTGAGAAGTAGACTCTTCCTTCTTCGCGGTCTGTTCTTAGCAGAGATGCTTTGCTGGAACCTGTTCACGTTGGCTGACGGCAGATATTTGAAATACCAGTGGCCCAGTTTCCAGCGTCACAGCCACACACGGGCACCACAGTACAAGATGACCGAGAGGGGTGCCTTGGGTCATGGATGTCGGTGGCCATGCTTTAATGGCATGTTTCATCTCTTCGTTTGTTATGTGTAGAAGTCCTGGTGGCCCACTGATTACGAGCTGAGTTGCGATCTGCATGGTCGGCAGTTCAAAACCACCAGCGGCTCCTCGTGAGAAAGGCGGAGTTTTCTACTCCCATCAACAGTTACAGTCTCGGAGCCCCTCAGGGGTGCACTGTGAGGCAGCACTGACCCCAAGGCAGTGATTTGTCTTCTACCACCGTAGAGGTGCAGGTTTGGAAACGGGCGATTCTGCTCAGACCTGTAGGGTTCCAATGCGTGGGAATCAACTTGATGGTAGTGAGAGAGTTGTTGAATTTGTGATGGGTGTGTTTAGGCTTTCTACCTATTTTCGTGTTTGTTTAGGTGAGCAGGGTGTTGCTAGAAATGCATCTGTTTCCTCTAGGTTTCACGCTCATGGGAATGCAGTTTTGCACAATAGCCTAGGATTCTCTTGACTTCCATAGGAGCTGCTGTCATGTCTCCAATTTAATTTCGGGTTTTGGTTATTTGCAACTCCTCCTTTTGTCCTTTGTCATTTTGGCCAGTCGTTCATCAATGTTATTGCTCCTATGAATGTTATTGCTCCTTGTTGAGTCTATTACTTCTCTGCTTTCAATTACATTAATTTTCATATTTATTATTTCCCTTTTCTGGTTGCTTTTATTTTCTTTTGTTCTCCCTCTTTCTACTTGTACAAGTTGTAGGATTAAGTTTTTGGTTTTCGATTTTTCTTTCTTCTAAATATATGCACTTTCTGGCGATGTGTTAAATTTTCCCCATGCATTTATTTTCCTTGTTATTACTGTTACTGGAGCCCAATTTCATCAGAGAGGATACTTTGAATATGTTAGTCTTCCAAAATTCACTGATGATTGCCTTATGACATAAAATGTGGTCTATTCTGGAAACCGTTCCATGTGCATTAGAGAAAAATGTGTATTGTGTTGTTGTCGGGTATTATTATTATTGCTGAAGGTGCCACTGCGTTGGTTCCAATCTATTGTAACCCCTGTGCACAATAGAAGGAACCGCTGCCTGGTCTGGGCCAGCCTCATAATTGTTTCTATGTCTGAGCCCATTGATGCAGCTACTGTGTCAGTCTACCTCGCCGAGGGCCTTCCTCTTTTTTGCCGCCCCTCCACTTTACCAAGCATGATGTCCTTCTCCAGGGAATGGTCTCTCCTGACAGCATGTCCTAAGTATGTAAGACCAAGTCTCGCCATCCTTGCCTCTAAGAAGCACTCTGGCTATACTTCTTCCAAAACAAATTTGTTTCTCCTTTTAGCAGTCTATGGTACTTTGAATAGTCTTCTCCCACACCACCATTCAAATGCGTGGACTCTTCTTCAGTTGTTGGGTGGTTTCTTCTTAACCCAGCAGGTAAAGAGCGTGACTTAGATACTCTGTACAGATAAGGCATGGGTGGCGTGCGTGGTGGGCAGACCTCTGGTGGGCTTGGGCAGAGCAGAGTGAGTGGTGCCTGGCAAGAGCTGCCTGGGTGTCTTGTCATACAGGCCAGGAGGGGGGTGCAGTGGGCTCAGGAAAATGAGAGGATCAGTGGGCAGTTCTCCAGGTTTCTGCCCCTTGGCAGATACCCCTCTTACTTGTCTCTTTTGTTCATGAAACTAGGAACTCTTAGGGAAGACCGAATTTCCCAATGGAATGCTCAGACTCCTTACAAACAGGCCAGAGGAATGGGGAGTGTGGGGTGTGCGTGTGTGGGGATGTGTGTGTAGGGAGATGGGAGAGGCGAGAACATCCAGAAACCACCTTTGGCTGACTAGGCAGTTGGCATTCCAGCTGGGAGTTTGATTCCCATGTGTTTCCTTTATTTGCCGACAGAATGGAGGATGACTGCCTCCTATGGGAGGCAGAAGCTGTGCCTCTGTCGGCTGAAGAAAGACAGTTTTTGGACGAGTTCCACCAATTGAAATGCGATCTAGAAGGGCGTATCCGCCAGCTCCGTGCCCTGGCCGACCATCTGGACTCCACCCACAAAACATTCACCAAAAGCAATATGGTGGTCAACTCCATCGCAGCTGCCTCTGGGGTTATGAGGATCCTGGGCTTAGCCCTGCCTGGAGTAACCTTAGGAGGAAGCCTGGTGCTTTCTGCGGCTAGTAAAGGTCTGCAGGCAGCCACTGGGGTCACCAGCATCTTGACCAGCATCTTTGAGCATCTTCACAGTAAGAAAGTTCAAGCTCAGACCAGCAGTATCAAAGTGGTTGTGGGAACAGTGGCTTCCATGGTTGTGTCTGTTGGCAAGGCTGCCCTCGAGTACAGACACAGCATGAAGGAAGCAGAGAAGAGCATGCAGGCCTTTAAGAGACTCAGGGCCCACCCTCACTTGGCAGAGGCTACCAAGCAGCTCCTGACCACTGGCCAGCTCCCAGCCCGAAGGAGCCAACAGGTGCAACAAGGCCTTGAGGGCACGGCACTGGTGATGGCCAAAAGAGCCCGTGTGCTGGGCATCGCGAAGGCCAGTTTATTCTTTGGTGCTGACTTGGCTGCCCTTCTGTCAGACTGGAAGCAGCTGAAGGAGGGCGCAGGGACGGAGAAGGCCAAAGAGCTGAGGGCCCACGCGCAGGAACTGGAATTGCTGCTAGCAGCAATTACGGAGCTCTGTGGCTACCTGCAGCAGCAGGTAAGCCGTGACTCCCCCTTTCGGCCGGGCGGGAGAGGGAGGGGACACTTCAGCTGGGGCCAATGGAAAGCCAGCCAGGAGCCCCACAGCTGTGCAATCTGTGCAGTGCTCCGTCGCTAAATGAGAGGCTGGAAGCTGGCGCCCACCCACAGGTGGCTCAGAAGAAAGACCTGAAAGCTTATGAGTCGCATTTGACTCAATGGCGACTGCTTGGTTGTCTGCCTGTCTGTCTGTGTGTTATGGGGACAAGGATCATGGGGAAGGTGTCAAGAGCTCTGGTATGCCTGGATGTCCCAAAGGACATGGGACACCCAGTCCTGTCATAGGGTGCTGTGGTGTCAAGACCACGGGGCCTGCGTGGACTTGGTTGGACCTCCTCCTGCATGCTCCTAGGGAGCCTTGGTGGAGTAGTGGTGACCGGTTGAGCTGCGATCCTCCAGGTCAACTGTTTGAAACCACCAGCTGCTCCAAGGGAGGAAGCCCGGGCTTTCTACTCCCATAAATAGTTACAAGTCTCAGGAACTCACAGGGGCAGTTCTACCTTGCCCTATAGGGTCGCTCTGAGTTGACATCAACTCCATGGCAGTGAGGTGAGTTTGGGTTGGTTTCTCCTGGAGGTCTGTCCCTGTGCTGGGTAGAGGTTCCTCCCAGCCTGACAGGAGAGGGCAGAGAGCTCGAAGGTGCTTATTTGATGTGCCCAAGTAAGTGTGGGGCAGTCTGACCCCAGAGCTTGGCCTGTGATGGCCACACCTGCCTGGGGCTCCCTGCTTCTGCTTCCCTGCAGGAGTGCTTGCAAGAGGACAGCCTGGTGGACTCACCTTCTGAGGGATCTGTGTGGGATCAGCCTCCCTCCTCAGCCTGACTTGGGGAATTCGGATGCCAGATGAGAGGCAGGGAGAAAGGTACGTGGGTCCAGGCCTGGGGCCTCAAAGCAGAATCAAGCGGCCTTTAGCAGGGTGAGGCTAGCAGAGGAGACCTGGAGATTTACCAACCAGTGGGTCTCAGCATTGAAAGGCATGAGCCCGCCCGTGAGGGCCTCATCCGTGTGTCCTTCCCCTCCCCTCCCCCTCGTTTCTCCGGGCACCGGTGACTTGGTTTACTGCACCCCTTGGTGCCCTGCTCACCCGGGGACACTGCTAGTGTACAGTAAGTATGTCCTGTCTGATTCCAGCCCCTACACTAGGTCAGGAAGCCCCACGGTGGGCGTTTTGTGTTCAGATTTCCACATCATCTTACCTGTTTCTGTGTTCTTCCTCTCCCTCGGCTGCCAGTGAATGGGCATCACGGGGGACCTGGTCAAGCAGATTCCAGGGAGAGGGAGAGGTCCAGGACCCCTCTGGGTGCCCCGCATGACCCGATCCTCGGAAGAACTTCTGGACATCGGAACCTGTGGAAACTTCTCACCGGCTGACCGATTGACAATGCTTTGGTTTTTGTTTTGTTTTTTCTGTTTGCGGGATATCCCAGTGGCTATTTTTAAAAGTAGTGCACGCACATGAAACATCATTTTGGAAGCTTTTAGAAAACAAAGACAAGAAGTGACACCCACACCAAGGGTGACACAGGGGGGCTCCGGCACCGTGTCCCTGTGCTGTGCTTGCCAGCCTTTGCTAAACTCTGGCTCTTGTCGCTTGTCAATCAACTGCCCGCTGGGACCCCACATCCCTCCCCGAAGTTGCACTTAAAAGAGATATTACCCACCAGGCCACCTAGTCTTTCTAATTCATCCCCAACCCCTTCATTTTACCTACAAATCTACACGCTCCACCTGCTCTTCCACGCTGCCCACCTGCGGCCACATGACTTGTCTGTTCAGAGGCCTGGCTTTGCTAGGCTGGAACATGCATGGCATTCTTGAGGATGTCGATGATGATATCAAGAACACCGTGCACAAAGAAAGAAAAGGCCATTGAGAAGACAGGGGGAATTATATATATATAAAAGAAAAGACAGGAAAGTTAGAAAGACCCAAATGCGTGCCAGAAGAGACTATCAGAGGTTCCCCCACCTAATATTCATTTCCTCCTTAAATGTTTAGAGTGGCGATTGGACGGACAGGCTATCGTTGGGCGGGGACTGGACCCTTCTTTTCTTTTCACTAGACGATCTAGAACGGAGGTCCTCAATACGGTCGCCACAAGTCACAGTTCGGTTGGTGTTGCAAGAGCAGAAGATGTCATCGAGCCACCAGAGAAGATAAAACGAAGCATCACAAATAAAATATTATAATGAAATACTAAGCGTTCTGGAGCCAGAAAACCAAGAAAGAGGCCCCTACGGCCCTTTCTCCAGCTGACCGAACGAAGGAAGGAGCCCCCGAGCCGCAAGTTACACTTCTAAAGCCTTCACGGGCAAAATGCCGGCCAATTATGGCAGCGCCAGCCTTCCACATATTTGGCATTTTCGCGCCCTCTTTGCTTTACTGAGGCCTGCCTTGCTCTAGCAGGCAGGACCCTGCCTTTGTGAATGGCACTACTGGACGTGTGGCTGTCTCCAGCCCTCACTGCTGACGGAGTGTCTCGTCTCACGGGGCTGGGATCTGGGCAGGTCAACAATCCATGTATTTGGGTCTGAGCACACGTACTTTCGTTTTCTAACGAGTTTTTGAAATCTATAACACCGGCTAAACTATGATCCTGTGAGTAGAATTACCATATGCTTCATGGGTACGATTTATAATGTTGCCCAATTCAAAAAGGAAGAAGAAGAACCAGGGACATACAGACATAGCTAAATGGATAGATGTTGAACTCACATTTAATCATTGTTCTCAGCTGAGAACAATGAGTCCTGAAATAAAGAATACAAGATGAACAGACATATACACGCCTACGTTTAGCACAGCAATTTCCGCAATAGTAAACATGGAAACCACAACAACTCTGATTATAAAGGAATGCACAAACAAGCTCTGGTACACTTTTACAGTGGAATAATACACATCAATAAGAACGAGGACTTTCTTATTTTGATTTTTTAACATAATTTTATTGGGGGCTCTTACAGCACTTCGAACAATCCGTACAATCCACACATCCATTGTGTCAAGCACATTTGTACATATGTTGCCATCATCATTCCCCAAACATTTTCTTTCTACTTGAGCCCTTGGTATCAGCTCTTTTTCGCCCCCCTTCTCCCCTCTTCCCTCCCACCCTCATGAACCTTTGGCAATTTATAAATCATTTCTGTTTTCATATTTTACACTGTCTGCTGTCTTCCTTCACCCACGTTTCTGTTCATCCCCCTTGTTGAGGTTTGGGGCGGTGTACATCGGTCACTGTGATTGGCTCCCCTTTTCTTCCCTTTCTCCTCCCATCTTCCCCCTACCCTCACAGAATCACTACTCACAGTATTGGTCCTGAGAAGTTTATCTGTCCTGGGTTCTGTGTGTTGAGAGCTCTTATCTGTACCAGTGTACATGCTCTGGTCTAGCCAGATTTGTAAGATAGAACTGGGGTCATGATAGTGGGGGGGGCATTAAAGAGCTAGAAAATGTGCATTTCATCGGTGCTATACTGCACCCTTCCTTGGGACCCTTCTGTGAGGGGATGTCCAATTGTCTACAGATGGGTTTTGGGTCTCCATTCTGACCCCCCTCATTTACATTGAAATGGTTGTTTGCGGTCTTCTGATGCCTGATACCTGATACCTGTTCCCATCAACATCCAGTGATCACACAGGGTGGTGTGTTTCTTCCATGTGGGTTTTGTTGCTTTCCTGCTAGATGGCCATTTGTTTACCTTCAAGCCTCTAAGAACCCAGACACTTTTGATAGCCAGAAACCATCTGCTTTCTTCACCACATTAGCTTATACACTCATTTTGTCTTCAGCAATGGTGTCAGAAAGGTTAGCATCAGAGAATGCCAGGTTACTAGAACAATGTGTTCTTGCACTGAGGGAGGACTTGAGTAGAGGCCCAATGTCCATCTGCCACCTTAATACTAAACATATAAATATATGTACCTATATCCCTATCGTTATATATTAATATATTTACATATGTACATGCCTAGGTCTATACCTCTATAAATGTCTTTTGCACCCTAGTTCTTTCCTCTATTTCCTTTTACTTCTCAATGAGGACTCTCTTAAACACCACAAGGTAAGGACACAACTAGACTACATTATGCTCAACCAAGTTGGTCAGTCTTATAAAGATAAATATCTGATGACACCATTATTATAAAGAAAAACAAACAAAAGAAAAGTAGTTTTCACACGAAAGATAGACTTTGAAGGCTAAGAGGAGCCCAGGGTCAGGGAGACAGAAGGGACCGGAAACGATAGGGGGGGGGAGAAAAGCAAACTACATTTATGGGGGGGGCTTCAAAGCTGACCTTGAAGTTAGCAGCCCAACACATAACCACTAGGCCACCGGGGCTCCTGGTTCCCGTTTGCTGAGTTTTCTTATCTCTCAGTGTGATCAGAGTCTCATCCGTTGCTCTGTCCCCTTGCCTTGAGACCCACAAATGTCGCTTCTTCTCTCAACAATACATGTGGCGAAATGATACTTAAATCTTGCATGACCTCTCACGCTTGCCGCCCATCAGCCCCCGTGATCACGGCGTACGACAGGTCAGGGTCTCACACTTGCTGCGGCCTTGGAAAAGGAGATGGGCAGACAAGCTCTCCAGTTCTCGGGAGCATTTTCTTTAATCATTTTATAGGGGCTTGTACAACTCATCACAATCCATCCATCCATCCGTTGTGTCAAGCACATTTGTACATTTGTTACCATCATCATTCTCAAAACACTGGCTTTCCACTTGAGCCCTTGGTATCAGCTTGTTTTTCCCCTCCCTTCGCTACTCCCCCTCCCTCATGAACCCTTCATAATTCATAAATTATTATTTTGTCATATCTTACACTGTCCGACATCTCCCCTCGTCCACTTCTCTGTTGTCCATCCCCCAGGGAGGAGGAGCTTATACGTAGATTCTTGTAATCAGTTTCCCCTTTCCACCCCACATTCCCTCCACCCTCCAGGCAT
Organism: Tenrec ecaudatus; assembly: GCF_050624435.1. NCBI lineage: Eukaryota > Metazoa > Chordata > Mammalia > Afrosoricida > Tenrecidae > Tenrec > Tenrec ecaudatus. The sequence continues at coordinate 14,732,237 of NC_134535.1, read as the reverse complement.
CGCCACTCTCACCACTGGTCCTGAAGGGGTCATCTGTCCTGAATTCCCTGTGTTTCTAGTTCCTATCTGTATCAATGTACATCCTCTGATCTAGCCAGATTTGTAAGGTAGAATTGGGATCATGATAGTGGGGGAGGGGGGGGAGGAAGCTCTTAAGAACTAGAGGAAAGTGATATGTTTCATCATTGCTACCCTGCACCCTGACTGGCTCATCTCCTCTCCACAACCCTTCAGTAAGGGGATGTCCAGTTGCCTACAGAAGGGTTTTGAGTCTCTACTCTGCACTCACCCTAATTTACAATGATATGATTTTTTTGTTCTTTGATGCCTGATCCCTTCGACACCTCGTGGTCACACGGGCTGGTGTGCTTCTTCTATGTGGGCTTTGTTGCTTCTGAGCTAGATGGCTGCTTGTTTATCTTCTAGCCTTTAAGACCCCAGATGCTGTATCTTTTGATAGCTGGGCACCATCAGCTTTCTTCACATTTGTTTATGCACCCATTTGTCTTCAGCGATCGTGTCGGGAAGGTGTGCATCATGGAATGTCTCAGGAGCATTTTCATGTGCACGTTTTGTGTTATTTCTTCTGCAGGAAAGCCATGTGGGCCTGGGCTGTCTTTGTACATATAGCTCGGGACCTTTGAACAATAAAATCCCCGCTCTTAAGAGATATTCTGAGCCTTGGTGTGTGTTAGTTTTGTTATGCCTTGGTTTTTCATGGGGTTAGTCAATTTCACATCCTTTTCAAGCGTACCGGCATACCCTTAGACATAATAGGCTCTACTGCGTTGACCTTCGGCTAATTGCAAGGTCAGCAGTTTGAACCACCAGTCAATCCTTGGGAGGAAGATGAGACCTGCAGCTCCCGTCGAGATGGACGGGCTCAGACACCCGGAGGGGCACTTCTCCTCGGCCCTCCAGGGTCGCTGTGACAGGGAAGGACTCTGTGGCAGTGACTCTGGAACTGAATCTTCTTGCCCGTCTGGTTTTCCATGCTTCTCTCTGAAATATTTCTTTCTTCTGACGGGAAACTCCCTTTAACATTGCACCTCATGTAGCCATTTTACCACAAATCCTCTAGTTTTGACTTGAGTATTTTCGCTTAGACTTTAAGGCTACCTTTATTGATAAACCTATCGGAACAGCAAGTACAAAGCCGGGGTGGGGTGGGGGTGGGGTAAAAGGGAGACGAGGTCAAGGAGGCCATGTAGAAAGTTCCCAGATTCTAGGAGCAATGAGGCCCCTCTGCTCGATGCGACTGAAGTACGGAATGATCCTATATATTCGATCCCCACTAATATAAAGAAAAAGAACCTTGTTCTGTTGCAGTGTGACTCTCAGCCCCGACCCAGTGGTGGCTGCTGTTCCCTTCAACATGGCTTTCAAATAAATCATCACATTTGTTTAAAAAAAAAAGGGGGGTGGGGGGGCACTAGCTTCACTCAGGAGGGCCCGTAGGTTGGCAATTACTGTCTCTCAGCGCCTTAAAGATGCCCTTTCTTTGTCTCCAGAGCCTGTAATTTCGGTGGAAAACTCAGCCTGCTACCTTATTACAGCTCTTTTAAGGCAAGACCACTATTTTCTCCCACCCCCTGGCTGCTTTTAAGAGTTTTCTTTGATTTTGTCAGGTTTGCTGATTTTTCTCTGTGTAATTTTTTTTCTGGACTAGGAATTCATGGAGAATCTTGAAAACTTGGCCTGAATGTTCTTTCATTTTATTTTATAAAACTCTGCACAGTATTTTTTAAAATTATTTTATTGGGGGCTCATACAACTCTTTTTTTTCCCTTTTCTTACTCCTTTATTTATTTATTTTTAACAATTTATTAGGGGCTCATACAACTCTTATCACAGTTCATACATATTACATACATCAATTGTATAAAGCACATCTGTACATTCTTTGCCCTAATCATTTTTTTCTCCTCTTTTCTTTTTTTACATTTTATTAGGGACTCATACAACTCTTATCACAATCCATACATCCATCCATCGTGTCAAGCACATTTGTACATTTGTTGCCATCATCATTCTCAAACATTTACTATCTACTTGAGCCCTTGGTATCAGCTTCTCATTTTCCCCCTCCCTCCTGAACCCTTGATAATGTATAAATGATTATTTTTTTCATGTCTTACACTGTCCAGCATCTCCCTTCATCCACTTCTCTGTTGTCCGTCCCCCAGGGAAGGGGTTATATGTAGATCATTGTGATCAGTTCCCCTTTTCTCTCCCAGCTTCTCCTTACCCTCCTGGTCCTGAGGGGTTTATCTGTCCTAGATTCCCTGTGTTTCTAGCTCTTATCTGTACCAGTGTACATCCTCTGGTCTAGCCAGATTTGTAAGGTAGAATTGGGATCATGATACTGGGGGGGGGAGGGGAGGAAGCATTAGAGAGAGAACTAGAGTAAAGTTGTGTTTCCTCCTTGCTATACTTCACCCTGACTGGCCTGTCTCCTCCCCGAGAGCCCTTTGTAAGGGAATGTCCAGTTGCCTACACATGGGCTTTGGGTCCCCACTCTGCACTCCCCCTCATTCACAATGATATGATTTTTTGTTCTTTGGTGCCTGATACCTGGTGATCACACAAGCTGGTGTGCTTCTTCCATGTGTGCTTTGTTGCTTCTCAACTAGATGGCCGCTTATTTATCTTCAGTCCTTTAAGACCCCCGATGCGATTATCTTTTGATAGCTGGGCACCATCAGCTTTCTTCACCACATTTGCTTATCCACCCACTTTGTCTTTGGCGACCGTGTTGGGAAAGTGAGTATCACAGAATGTCAGGTTATTAGAATAAAGTGTTCTTGCATTAAGGTAGTATCTTAATACTAAACCTATAAATATATGCACATAGAACTATTTCCCCATTATCATATATATTTACATATGTACATGCCTGTATTTAGACCTCTGTAAGTGCCCTTTGCCTCCTAGTTCTTTCCTCTATTTCCTTTTACTTTTCTCTTGTCTCAATATTATGCTCAGTCTTTATTTGAGTTTCAGTAATTCCACTTGGTTACATTGCCCTTGATCAATCCCTATCAGGCCTCCTACACCTCCTGGCATTGATTCTGGATCACTTGTTGTTCCCGTCTCCCTGGGTTGGTTAACTCCACTTCCTTTTCTCCACCTCCCCCTCTCCCATGCCCCTCCCCACAACCATCAGTCCTATTGTTTTCTCCTCCAGATTGTTTATCCTGCCTATCATATCTAGACCTGCAGAGATAATAATATGCACAAAAAACAAGACAGCAAAACAAAGTGACAAAAGAAAACAAAAAAAAATGACTAAAAAAGAAAAGTCTGTAAATAGTTCAAGGTCTGTTTGTTGACCTTTAGGAGTGTTTTGCAATCTGATGGGGTGCCACCCCCCCTTCCCCAAAGCCTATTTTTGGTATTCCCTCAGGACTTCCTTGCTCTGCTCCCCTTGCTGTTCTGTTGCACACCCTTAGTGTTCTGCCTCGGTGTGGTGGGATCAGATTGGGCGCAATTCCCACACTGTGTTTCCAGTGTTTTCCCATGTAGGACTATTGGTCAGTGAGCAATGTCGTGTCTCATAGTGGGGCTGGCCATATGGTCCTGTCTGTGCATTGGCTCCTCTGAGCATGGATATGGTCCTCAAGGCTTGGTGGGCCAGGATGTGCTCCACTCTCTCTTCCTCCCCCTTCATTCACTCCGGTGTGCCTGGTCAGACATGTCCCTCTCCTTGAGTTGTAGCTTCAGTGCTGTCCTCTGAAGTGAATTCTTCTGCGGGGAGGGGCAGCTGTCCACGTCGTTGGGGTTGGGACCAGTCCCCCAGAGCTCTCCAATGATTCCCTGCTTCATGCGAGACAGGCTCTCTTGGTGGCCATGACAACTGCAGCACGAGTCTCTCCTTTGGGAGCCCGGTCATTTCCAGAGTGCGGCTAATTCGGCCCTTATGGATGCAGTCTGCCCCACCCCACACACGTGCCCACACGCAGACCGGGAATCATGGGCGCCATCAGGCTCTACCCTGGTGACAATGGCAGCCACTACATCGTTTGCAAGGCCCGCGTTGGCAGTGAGGTGATGTGGGCCCAGGGCGGCTGCCCACTGAGCCATCTGTGCAGCAGGAGTTAGGGTGGTTTTCCTGCTTGCTTCGCCCTCTCTCTCGCATCTCTGAGAGATCTACTGTTCCGTAACAAATTATGGTCCTGGTTAAATACGCTTGAGGTAATTGATATTGTCAGAAGTTAGGAATGCTGACTGAGAAATGTATTGCCTCGTAGAACCAACCATGCCGAGCTGGCTCTGCTCCAGGGAGAACTGGTTCTAGGAGTTCAACTGGTGTGACTAGGCCTTTATCTCCTCTCAGGTTTGCTCACCTGTGTCTCGGTGTGTCTGTGCGGGTGGGGGGATGGGGGTGGTTTGGGGGAGTCTGGTTTCATTCTCAGGACAGAACTTCCCACTGGGTAGAGACAGCACCACCAGGTGTCCCCAGGCGATGGCTGCTGTTGAGGTAAAAACAAGTGTATAACAATTTTTCCCCATTTCAACCTTTTAAAGGGTGCAATTCAGAGACATCAATTCATCGTGATTGCAATGATCACCACTGTGCCGTTTAAACAAATGGCCTGCATTTTACGCCTCAGGGATCTGATCTCAGACCATTGCAATGGGTCTGTGGAACTTACAGAGAGAATTCACTGTGAAAGGTTTATGAAGGAAGTTCACCGGTTGTGAGGCCAGAGAGAAGTCCCTCGGGGTTTTGTTATCAGGAGTGTTACCACATTCTCTCAAATCTGCCGACAATGCCCAGAGGGCAGGCCACTCTGCTAGAAGGCTCAACCAGGAGCTTCATCAGCTCCAACCTTGAGCCCGCCCAGCTCCCTGCATTAAGTGCCCAGAGGGACCCCACCCCGGAAACTCGGCCCAAAGGCACTCAGCTACACCACTTCCTTGGGCCAGCAAGTCCATCGTCCCCAGTGAAGCACCCGGAGGCCCCCACTCCACAAGCCAGCCTCCTGCACGGAAGCCTTCATCTTGCTCCGTGGGTTGGGACGTCCAGCGCTCTGTCCCATGCGCTGGCTCCTGGTTCTGTTGCTGCTTCTCTGATGGTGTAGCTGTCTTCTGGATCCAGGAGTCTCCCTGCACAGGGATCTTGGGTCCAGAGGACCAGCTCTAACTTGGGATTTTGCTGGTAACGCAACCCCCTTTCCTGTTTCGCAGTGGGCATATTTTATGTGCAGCAGGACGCCCCTCCAGAGAATCCTGTTCACAATTACTCCCAGGTGAATCCTATCAGCATCTTCCTCCACCTTCTTACCAGACTCTTGCAGGGAAAGGTCGTTTGGTGGGAGCAAGAGACTGGCGGGAAGAGTCACAATCAACCCATTCGCTGCCCCTGAAACCTGTCTTCAAAGCTTCCCCCCACTTTTACCAGAAACACCCGAGTAGGAGTCCCAGGAAGTCAAACAAGCAGAACGCAAACAGCGACGCCCTCTGGAGGTGGGACCGAGGTGCTCAACACTGCGTGTAGAAATGACGGAGGGGGGGGGGGGCTGTGTGGCTGTGGACACTTTCATCCCAAGACAATGACGTTTTTATTAACTAAACAAACAAACAAACAACACGTCCTAAGCTAAGCAATGCTTCCCCCCTTTCTTCTGTCTCCTGCCCCTGGTGGCTGCTAATGAAGTGTAGCCTCTGTGCATTTGCTGCTTCCAGACGTTTTAGGTAAGCAGGGTCTGGATTGACATTTTCAGTACACCTGGGAACCCAGGGAGCAGGGCGGTCGCTTCCTCATCTCCCCAGTGAGGTCGTGGGGCGCAGGTTCTGCGGGACCTGGTTTGGGTTGTGTCTCTCCTTGGACATTCCTGTCATAGTCTTAGTGGCTTACTACCTACCCCCCGCCCCCACTCCCAGCATTCCCAAAGACATGCCCAGTTGGTCAGCATATGAAGCCCGAACTGAACTACTGCATTCAGGACAGTCACGAGGACGGGCTAGTTTGTCCCGTGTGTCCATCTTGGGGGCACGGAGGGGGATTCGGTGATGGGCAGCCTCGTTGAGTGGTCGGTTCAGCATTTCAGAAAGCACGGTATGTTGAGTCAAGTATAAAATATGCCCCCCGGGGCCCCGCTGCCCTGGGATAGCGGTCTGGGCAGGCCCCGGTGTGACACACAGCCCATGGGGGCTCTCTGTGGCCTTGTCCATCGCCTGATGTGTGGACTCTCAACTCCCATAACTTCATCTGTCAAAAGTCAAAGGCTGCTAGTCAGCTGAGGGACCCAGCAGCACCGACTCACCGTCCAAAACGGACCCCTCCTGGAGACCTCTTTGTCCAACTTTGAGAGCCATCGAAGTCCAGGTGCTTTTCAGAGTGGGTGTACACACCGTCGGAGTCAACCCCCTTTGCTCTGCGTCTCAAACAGCGCTGGGCACCGTCGACCTGTCGTTCCAGTGACCACGGTGCTTTTCCTTTGTGTGATAGCGAATTCCTAAGTGAGACTGCGCACCCTCCCCTGCGTTTGCTGGCGAGGAGCCCAGGTCAGGTTGTCATCCGCTTTTCTCTGGGGCTGCTTGTCCTTCTGGCTTGTTCATTGGTACGAGGGATTCCTGTCTCCCAGACAGGAGACCTTGATTGACCAGGGCACCGTTCAGTGTCGAGGACAAAGGAGAGGAGACTGGAGAGAGGCTGGGGCCAGGTCAGGTCCTACCAAAGAAGCTCCAGGCAGAAACCCAGGCTGCCAGAGAGCAGGGAAGGCTTCGTACAACCACCCTGGTACCACCGGCCTCACCAGGGCCCAGTTTGCAATGCGGGACGTCCTGACACATCATCTGCAGTGTGAGATGCTCCGCAGGGGCCTTTGTAGACACTGAGGTCTGAGAAGCAGGGTCCCCAGGCAGCCTCAGAGCGCGTGTGTCCTTCAGGAGGAACCCTCTGTGCAGAAAGGGGAGGGGGGACCGCTCTGGTTGTGGTGCGGATCCAAGGTAAATCTACTGGGACCGTCCCTCTTGTTTGCCTGGCGACAAAGCCCAATATTTATGGGACCCCCCTGATCCAGTGGCTATTTATTTACCGAGCTCCAGGCTGGCAGCAGGGAACACAGGAGGCAGCAGAGTCAACAGTGATTCGGTGGCCAGCATCCTCAGAACTCGGCTCAAAGCCACCTCTTTCCGTCTGCCCGCACCCGTCTGAGATGAAGAGCGCAGAGATGATAGACCACCCACCCACCCTGCAACGGCCTGGCTTCACCTCACTCCCTGCCATCAAGTCGATGCCACCTCTTAGCCACCGCCACCCTGTAGGACAGGGTCGAACTCCCCTTGTCAGTTTCTGAGACTTTAAATCTACGCGGGAGTAGAAAGCCTCGTCTTTCTCCTGCAGAACAGCCGGTGGGTTCGAACCCCTGGCCTTGTGGTGAGCAGCTTCATGCACAGCCCACTATGCCACCAGGGTCCCTTTATGTGGCTTCCCACGCCCTTTTCAGGAGAAAGGGTTACTCAGTGCCCTCCTGGCAATTGAGATCTTTTGTACCCATGCCGTCACTCAGGATCAAGTGTAGGTATCTGCCTTGGCAGTGCCCTGCATGGGTCGACAGGAGCCCTGGGGGCACAGCAGTGGGCTGCTAACCATAAGGTCAGCAGTTCTAAGCCACCAGCTGCTTTTTCGGAGAAAGACCGGCTTTCTACTCCCGTAGTTACCTGCTCAGAAACTCACAGGAAAGCTCTGCCCTGTCCTACAGTGTTGCTGAGAGTTGGCACCGACTTAATGGCAGTGAGTTTGGTTTGGGGTTTGGATGGTTCCAGGGCCTCCATGGGGCGATGTTGCTCACTTTGGGAAACATTAGGGTTTGAACCGGCAAAGCGGCATCTTTACAGCGAGTGCCCAGAAGTAGGACCTGAGGAAGTACTAGGGAGGGGAGACTCCTGCTTCCTTGGCTGCATGGGAGAGCAGCACACTAACACAAGTGGGGGACAGTCAGGACACAGATGTCTACTTTGGCTGGGATCTCACTTCCGAAAGGGCTTTACATTCCTGTTCTTCCACCCCGCCAAGGACTGCCTGGCGAGGTACGTGTCCGTCGTCTGGTGCTCTCTCCAACGCTGGAGTGTCGAAAAGCAAGCGTGGTCCTCGGAGGACTCAGGTGCGCCTGACCCGAGCCACGGTAGCTTCCATGTCACCTATAGCATGGCCAGTGCTCCTGAGAGGTCAGGATGGTGAGATTTTGTCTGACACCCCTTGGGCATGTTGTCAGAGACCAGTCCCTGGAGAAGGACATCATGTTTGGTAAAGTGGAGGGGCAGCGAATTGACACGGTGGCTGCAAGAACGGGCACAGGCCTGGGCACAATGGCGAGGATGGCGCAGGGCCAGGCGGTGTTTAACGCTATTGTGTGCGGGGTCGCTGTGGGTCAGGACTGACTCCATGACCCCCAACAGCAGCGTATCGAGCGCCATGGTGGTGATTCTCAAGCCTGAAGTAGCCTAGTCTCTGCTAGAGTGAACATGCAAAAGTATGGGCATGTAGGTTTTGAATAAAATGCTCCAAAGATAACTAGCTTGATGTTTCTAGATAAATTCTAAAAAGTAAACATATATGATTATTAATGCACATTTTCCTCGATGTTCCTAAGAACGGACAGCATGCCGGAAAAGTATGCTCTGATGCAAAAACACCAAGTTTAGATCACATGTCGTTTAGCTGAGCGTTTTAACCCTTACAGCTCCTCTCCCCTGGCGGGATGTTACTCTGGAGAAGTCTGAAGCCCAAATGGGTGGCCACGCACAGGATCTTTTCCTGTCTTCGGAGCTCTGTCATCGACTAGGCGTGCCTGACCCAAGCCCCACACGTTTGTGACAGTTGGACATTGAACACGGGAGAATCGATACATTTGAATGAGGGTGCTGGAGAAGGATCCTGAAAGTACCGGGGACTGTCAGACACACACGCGCGCGCGCACGCGTCTGGGAAGCAGCCAGCCAGCGCGCTCCTTTAGAGACAAGGATGGCCAGGGTTCGTCTCACGCACTCGGGCGCATCGTCAGGAGCCCGGTCTGTGCAGGAGCACACCACGCTTGGTAAAGGAGAGAGAAAAGCCCTTCGAGATGGAGCCGCGCCCTGGCTGCGACGGTGGCTCAAGCACGGGAACGACGGTGAGGACGGCGCCGGCCTGGGCCCCGCGGCACTTCAGCACCGCTTCACCAGACGAGATCTTGGCGCCACCCTCCTGTGACCGCTTTCCCGGGGACATCCTGTGCTCTCTCATTTCTAGAAAGAGTTCTTGGATTTTGTCTGGAAATATTTGTTCTGTCCCCACGTATCCATTGGGTATTCCAACGAGCACACGTTTGGGGTTTGCCTTTTATTCCACGTCCACCACACTTTGGCTAAACATTTATTATTTCCCTTTTCTTAATACTCTTTACCCTCCAGAGTGGCGATACCGGGAGGGTGGAGGGAAGGTGGGGTAGAAAAGGGGAACCGATCACAAGGATCTACAGATAACCACCCCCCCCCCTGGGGGACGGACAACAGAAAAGTGGGTGAAGGAAGACGTCAGACAGTGTAAGATATGACAAAACAATAATTTATAAATCATCAAGGGTTCATGAGGAAGGGGGAGCGGGGAGGCAGGGGAAAAATGAGGAGCTGATACCAAGGGCTCAAGTAGAAAGCAAATGTGCTTGACATACAATGGGTGGATGGATGGATTATGATAAGAGATGTACGAGCCCAAAAGAGAAAAAAAAATACACTTCACCCTCATCCTCTCTATGTGCTCCCACCGCCTCAGAGCCCTTCTCCAGGGCGGCCACGTCCTCACGGGCCTCAGAGAACTCTTCTTCCTCCCTCCCTCACCCACAGACCAGTGAACAAAGGCACACTTGGCGTACATCCAGTCAGACTTGTGGTCCAGGCGAGTCCAGGCCTCAGCCACGGCGCTGCACCTTGGCCTGGTCGTCACCTGGGACCACAGACCACTCTTTCTTGTGATTAGGGTGAAAGTACAAACCAAACGAGTTTCCTTCCAACAATTCACCCACCCCCTTTGCTTTGTGACATGGACAGTCCCCACAGTGCACCAGCAGTCTTCCCACGCATGCCCTCTCTTTCACCCTTACCGTCCTGCCTCCCAGCTCTATCCCTGGGGAAACGGCATCCTCCAGATCTCAGACAGTTGATTGTTGTAAGACAGCGGTTCTCAACCCCCAAGGGGTCGAACAACCCTTTCACAGGGGTCGCCTAAGACCACGGAAAACATTTCTGATGGTCTCAGGAACTGAGACACCGCTGCCCTATCCGTCTCCAGGCGGGTCCACCCACAGGCAGATACGCCCACCTCCGAGTACCTGGCGTGAAGACTGCTACCCACGCTGAAGCATGCTTCCAGACAACATTTATTTGCCATTAGAAATATTTCACAATATATAATTACATTGTTTTTGCGATGAATCACTATGCTTTAATTATATTCCATTTGTAGCAATGGAAATATATCCTGCCTATCAGACACTTACATGACGATTCATAACAGTAGCAAAATGACAGTGATGAAGTAGCAACAAACATAATTGCATAGTTGGGGGTCACCACCACATGAGGCACTGTGTGAAAGGGCGGCGGCATTCAGGGGGTGGAGAACCACTGCTGTAATAGGTGTGTGGCCCTGCGCAGGTCCTGTTGACTGGCTGAATGGTGCGCCGCAGGGGTGAGTTCAGTCCTAAGCTTGGGAGAGAGGCAGGATCAGCCTCTCAAGAGCTTCCACTGGTTTCTATCAGACCAACAAGCCTGTTTTAATGGTTGTGAGTTTTTGTTCCATGTCTTTGTCTCCCACTCCACCCAGGACCTTCCACTGCGATCCCTTTCAGTGGTCAGCAGTGGTCAACTGGTTCTACAGGTCACAGAGGCTGAGGTCTGTGTGATGCTTCAGTCCCTTGACTGTCTAAAAAGCTCAAAGGACTACTTAGGTCCACTGCCTTCGGTTCCTCTCACTCTCTTCTGGAAGGGGAGAAACCAGGAGCTGCATTGTACATGACCACGCACAAGCTCGTGAGCCCCGTCACTGGTCACCACAGCGGGATGTGATGTGGGACCTGTCTTTGTGGGCCATGGTAGGTCAATGGCCTCTCATGTCCTCATTCCAAGACCCTTTGCTAAACCCGGGAAACATGTCGCTTCCACATTATTCCGCTCACGTTTCTCGTCTAGCTCATGTATGCATTCCAAAATGCATTTGGGTTTGTGATGGTGTTTTTTCATCTGCTTTTGGTAGGTTTCATCAGCTTGCTTGCATCTCTTCCTGCTGTTGTCCCACGTCTTCCCCAAGCTGGCATGTCTCCACTTTAGGATCTTCTGCTGTTTGGAGATTGCTTCATTAACTCTCTCTCTCTCTGTTTTCCACAATTTTGACAACATTCTTCTGGTGAATGTCCTTTGTCCCCTGGTTTTTCATTATCGTTACTCTCTCTATAGATACACACACACACACACACACACACATATGGAGGCGATCAACCTTGTGTTGTTTGCTTGTTTTTTCTTTCACGAACCAACTATTTTTGACAGATCCAAGCGGGACAGCAGCCTCCCCTAGCAGAAACCTCCAAGCCTGTAGGAAGTGGGCGGGTTTTCCGATTGTGTTGCAGTCTTCCTCCCTCCGGCCTCGGGTGCCTCCTGCAGCTGTGGCTGGGCTCTCCGTGCGCCCGACTTTTACTGCTTCTGGGAACCAATCCAAATGCAGAGATGTCTACACTGCCAACCTCCCGTGTTCACTACGGGATGTCCAGGTTGCATGCTGGTGACACGCATCATGTGGGAAACGTGCACGTCGCCTAGAGTTTATGAAATCTGTGGTCCCTGCCATCCTCTCAATCTTTTCCTCATAGCCCGGCTTGTTCCCTGGCTTTTAGAATCCTCCTCTGTCATCCACTTCCTTGGCATACATACGGCATCACCTTCCTTGGCATCACCTTCCCGGTAGCTTTTGGATAATTTCGAAGAGAAAAGAAAGCGGCAACTTGATCCACTCATCTTCAAACCAGAAGTCCTTTCATCCCCGCCCCCCCCATTGTATTAAAATTGTGAGAAGACAGAAACGCCACCGGAAGAAACAGATTTTTGTGCCCCCACCCCGCCCCCATTTCTCCAATCTCTTCGACAACTTTGGAGTGCCTAGAGCAGGGATAGGGAGTTATTTTCTGTCGAGAGCCATTTGGAGATTTATGACATCATTTTTGGGCCAGACGGGTCAAGTATTTCATTAACTCACCCCTGATGTGAATGGCAGGTGGTGAGATGGATTACCCTGGGGCCACTGAGAGCCAGGTCAGTCTCCTTCCCCAAACTCCCCAGCTGCTCCAGGGAGACCGAGGAGGCTGCCCGTTCCTGTAGAGTTGACTCCCAGGAGTGGGTCCAACTGCCCCATGGCGTCACTGGGGGTCAGGGTCTCAGTGGCAGTGAGCTTGTGGGGTCGTGCTAGCTGGGGCGGCTTCTCTTTGGCAAGGTGTGATGGTAGCTGGTGTTGCTGAGAGGGCCCCTTTCATTCAGGACTTGTCCAGTATCCTCAAATGCCAACTTCGCCGGGGCCGCCGCCTCTTCTCAGCTCCTCTCTCCAAGATCACCATCGTCTGTGGATTTAAAAAGATGGCAAACCTCTGGTCGCTCGACCTCACCGCTGCCTGGAGAACCAGCCGTTGTCGCTCGGAATGACTGCAGAGTCTGCTTTCCACATTACCAGGAGCCGTTGTCACCCAGAGAGAAAAACCCTGGAGTCCCCACAGGTCCCGCGCTGGCAACACCTATGTGAACCCCGCAGCAGGGGCTTCTTTGGTCCGTAGAACACACATGTTGACACGGAACAAGATCCCAGAATCCATGAGAATACATAGCTCCACAGAACACCGGGTTCCCAAACCTGCAGTGCCAAAGCGGGAATTTTCATGGACTACAAGACAATTCATGGCGTGGAAAGCCACTCATGCCTCACCACGTTCATGGAATAAAGGAAAAAGGACACTCGATCAAGAACCTCCTCCTCATGGGAATACTTACAGATGAGAGAAAGCATCCTGCCTCATCATGGTGACAAGTGGTTTACCTAAACCTACTGCCAACCCTGAACGGTGAAAGTCAAAAGTCAATCTCATAACAGAATCTAAAAATTCATGCGAACCCACGAAGACACAGACCCATAATAAGAGAAATGAGCATCAAATAGATGGTGGGGGAAAATCCCAGCATTATTTATTCACGATTTAAAAAATTCAAAAACTATAACTATTCAGTAAACAACTACAGTAACTACTCCAAGCCAAACTCACTGCCATCGAGTTGAGGCCGACTCATAGCGACCCGGTGGGACAGGGTTCTGAATTCCCCCTATTCGCAAATGCAACGGCAGTAAAATGCCTTCCTCCGTAAGGTGTGACTCCCAATGCGAGTGGCCGGCAGCCCCAGCCAAGTGTTACTCCACACAGGCAGCGAGAAAGCGGAGGGCAGGCAGAGGTCACACTCACGCCCAGGATCCAGGCCAGGGTGAAGGTGGGCAGCAGGGAGGGTAAGGTTGGTGCGGTTACGCCAAGGGCTCGGGTCGGTAAGAAGAGCATCAGAGTCCACATGCCTGTGGACGCCACAAGTCCGGCTCTGGTTTCTGCTCTATCCACAGCTTTCTTCCAAAGGCAGGCGGGCCCAGATGTGACCAGGGAGACATAACTTCTCGACAGCACTGACGTCCGTTGTCAAGTCTCTTCTTACACGTCGGGTCGTTACACCACAAGGCCAGCAGTTGGAACCCATCAGCAGCTCTTTGGGAGAAAGACGAGGCTTCCTGTTGCCTTAACGACTTACAGCCCTAGACATTCCAGGGAGTTCTACTGTCCTATAAAAATGAAAACTACAAACCCCACTACCATCCGGCCGGTGTCCCTGTGAGTTTCCCAGACTGGAACTCGTTACGGAAGTGGAAAGCCAGGCCTTTTCCCGTGCGGATGCTGGTGGTTTTGAAGGGCTGACTGTGCAGTGAGCAGCAGGACGCAAAACCACTACCTCAGCCCGGCTCCCGGGGCTCGAAGCCGTGCCTTGTGATTTAGCTGGTCTGGGGGTGGTGGCGCGGAGCCCTGATGGCACAGTGGATCCGAGCCGGGCTGCTTGGCTTGGTGGGTACCCAAAGGGTTGACAGTTTGAATTCACTCAGAAGCATCTCTGAAGACTGGCAGCCCCTGGGAACTGTGTGCAGAGCACGGTGCCACCCCGCCACACATGCCGTTTCCATGGCAGGGAGTGGACTCGATGGCTCACTGCTTCTTTAAAAAAAAAGTTTAATGGACGTTGTGGTAGCTGGTCCCGGGCCCAGCACCCCTACCAACTTGCCCTGTGGCTTTTATGAGCCTTTCTGTCCCTCTTTCTCAGTAGGGCTTTGGAAGTCTCTAGTTTTTGACTCCAAGGTCACATAGTGTGGTGGCTTGACGAGTGTGCACAGACCAAAATCCAGTTGACAAAACTTGCGATTGCCAGACCCTGCCCATATGCAGTTGGGGCTGTGGGTGTGGACGGCCCATGTTCTGGGAAGCTTTCTTTGGACAATTCTGATTGGCACTTTTGGTCGCGAACCTCTAACCTTTGACTTATAACTGGTTCGGTGCATCATTTTCTGATGAGTCACTGGGTGGGCCTGCTGCTTGGTCAAGGTCGTAGACGCCACTGTGGGGCCCTGTGCGGCTCGCTTGGCTCAGCCAGTGTGGCGTGGAGTTGCCATGATGTAGAAAGAACTTTGCTCCAAGGGGGTGCTGGGACACCTGGCAGTCCTTATTCCTGGGACCAAGCATTGGTTTGGATCTACTTTTGGGGTTTCAGAGCTTCCGGATTAAGATGGACAAGGACGAAAAGTCTGGCAATGTCACTCTGGAAGCCAAGCAGCGGGTCTTAACAGCCTGATCTGCAGCCGACCCTGGGGTTGGCAGAGCTCGGCTCTGTCGTGTGTGGGTTGCTTGCGTTCGGGGCCGGCCAGATGGCAGCCGAGCACAGCATGTCCCCTCGAGAGGATTCCCAGGTGAAGAGTGTGGCATGGGGAAGGGCCTCCCACAGTACCAACCGGGGACATCCTCCAGTGGGCAGCTGTGGGCCAGCGCACGGACTTGCCTGGAATGGAGAGGCAGGTGGGGCAGCAGTGGCTCACAGCCAGCCCTCTTTTCTTACTGAGGCCACATTTTGAGTGGCCACCAGCCACTGGCATGAGGCCACTCTGCCACCTTGTCTAAGGGAGGCATGGAGCGGGAAGCCAGAGGCTGCGGGACACCTTTCTGGCCCTCATCACAAACGTCCTAGTCAGTCTGCATTTCCGCCCTTTGATGGCCAAACCATGTTCTGCCTTGAAGATTTTGCTATTAGCATGTGCTTTCAGCTTGGTCATGGGAAAAAAAACCAAAAACAGTGCTGACTCACAGGCACCCTATCGGACAGGGTGGAACCACCCCTGTGGATTTCCCAGACGGTAATTCATTTCTGGGAGTAGAATGCCCCATCTTTCTCCCAAAGAGCGGCTGGTAGTTTCAAACTGGTAATCCTAAGGTTAGCAGTCCAACGCATAACCACGAGGCCACCGGGGCTCCTTCAGGCATGAAGGCAGGCTTAACTCAAGGGGGGGGGGGTGGTTGTTGTTGAGGGAGTAGGGGTTTTCATAGAATTATGTGGGACACTGAAGTCCCGAGTGGACTTCGGTGGTAGGATTGGCGAGGTAAGGCCCATCCCCTCCAATTTATGTAGTGATATAGGACAGCACATATTACAAGTGGGACAGCCACTTCCCGAGGAACCTGAGAGCCTGAAGAGAACCTCTGGTGGTCAGTGTGGCCTCCTGAGTCAAAGGCACCTTGTACCCAGCCTGGTGCACCACTGGCTTGTGTCCCTTCTGTCCAGTTGGTAAGATGTGTTTGGCAGGCAGCCCTGTTGTTGAGTCCTAAAAGGTAGCTTTCACGGTGACTCCGTGTCATGTGACAGCGGGTTTCCCAGGCAGCACTCGCCAGAGGCAGAGCGCCGGTTCTTTCCCTAGCAGCGCTTCTGGACAATCTTTAAATTCACGGCCAAGTGATTACCCACTGTGCAGCCGGGGCACCACCACGCCCAACCCAACCCACTGCTGCGGGTCCATTCTGACTCATGGCAATGCTCTAGATCTATCCTGTCGTGTCTATCACATCTTCCCCCCCGCCCCCCCCCCCAGCAGCTGGTGGGTTTGAACCACGACTGTTTAGTTAGCACCCAGTTACCAGCGGGGCACAAAGACATGACAATCCTGCGCCTGTGCCCTCTAGGGCAAGCTGGCACTCAGTGCGGTGGGTGGACAGTGGGACACCTACACAATTGTTGGGTGCTGTCCAGTTGGTCCTGGTGCATCGCCACCCTGAATGCAACACCAGGAAACACTTCCTGGTCCTGTGCTGTCGTCACCGTTGCTCTTATGTCTGAGCCCGTTGATGCATCCACTTGTGTCAACTTATCTTGTTGAAGGCCTTCCTTGTTTCCGCTGCCCCTCCACTGAGCCCAGCACGCCGTCCCTTTTCCAGGGCCTCTGTCCTCCTGACGTGTGCAAAGTGTGGGAGACCAAGGCTCGACATCCTGGTCGCTAAAGGAGCACGCTGGCTGCACCTGTTCCCAGACAGACGTTTGTTCTTTCAGCGGTCACTGGCATCTTCAGCCCCGTCGTTCTAATGCATCCATTCTCCTTCAGCCTCCTTACTCAACGTCTAACTTTCACATGCATAGGGGACGACTGAACAGACCATGGCTGTTCATCCTCAGTCGCATCCTTGTTTCTCAACACTTTCAACAAGGTCTTGTGCAGCAGATTTACCCAATTACGTAGCAGAAAGCCCGTCCTCTCCAGGTTTGGTTTCCAAATGGCATCAAGAGATGTCTGTGCGCCACTAACTGATGCTCATGCTGAGTCCCTGATGCTGCAGGGCAGGGCTGGGTGTGAACCAATGGAAGACAGCACAGTGGAAGCAGGAAGAGCTACCCAAGCCATGAACTAAGATGCAGGAAGAACATGCTGTCAGGGACTGTTTGAATCCATCCCGCTGGTCCAGGGACCAGCAGCCAACCAACTCGGGCAGCAGAGGTTAGAGCGGCCCGGGCTGCTGGAGGGCACGTCCCTGGACGACACATTTGGCCTCAAACCCACAGGGGAGAGGTGAGAGACTGCTCAAATATGCTTTGGGACACAGTCTGGGGATCTACTTCTGCAACACCAGCCTCTGAAAACCAGCTCTACACTGCCCTGTGCGGGGTCCAGTCCGAACCGAATGGGTGACAGCTGGTTTCAAGGGCAAGGCTCAAATGGCACCCAGAGTGGAATTACTTTATGTCCCAAGGAGCTGATGATTGATAACTGAAGAAATGGGCGCCGTGGCGCACCAATGTGTGGGGAAGATACTAGATGGTGCTCGGCTATCAGAGAGACTAGCATCTGGGGCCTTATAGGCTTGTCTTCAAACAAGCAGTCATTAAGTGAGGCGTCATCCAAGTCCACATGGACAAAGAACACCAGGCAGCGTGGCCCAGGGATTGTAAACATAACCCACCTCTGGAAGAGAGAATGGCCTAGATTGAGCCTCTGGTGTATTCCCTCCAACCAGAGTTGAGGGACGTGCATCGCCTTGTTATCAGACAGAGAGCCTTGTAAAGTTGATGACAGAAATTGGTTTAAAAAAAAAAGGTATGTGTGAAGTTAGGCCAGAGGTGACCTCTACAGTGGGCCTTGAAGGTCAGTTTCTTCAAAGGGGAAGAAGTGCGGGGAGTAGCAGCCCAAGTGAGGCAGCACAGCTTGTTTTGGAGAGGGGCAGGCCCTGGCCAGGGCAGAGGGTGGCGGAAATCAAGCTGAGTGCCACAGATTCTGTGAAATAGGGGCTTCGTAAGCATTTTGAGGACGATACAGTATTTACTTGGGAAGAATCCAGAGAAAGACCAGACCAGAAGCAGGCCAGGCCGCTCTTCACTTGACAGCCACTGTGTTGAGAGCATCCATACGTGTGCTCAGGCTCGGCCTAACCCACTTTCTCATGGGCTTCTGTGAGAACTGGGGGATGGGAAGCCAGTCGGGCAAGCAAGCCAAACACTGGACTCGGCCAACCTAGACAAAGATCAGAATGGTTAAGGGCCAGGAGGGGGTGGTGGCAGTGAGGGTGGCAAGGAGGCCAGGCGGACGAGAGCAGCGGGCAGAAGGGTCCCATGGAGAAGGAATAGTTTGGGCAAAGGACCTCATATGGAAGTGAGAGGGAAGAACGTGAAGGGAGCAGAGGGAGGGGAGCCTGGGAGTCAGCTGGGAGAGGAAGTGGGTGGGGTCGGAGATGCTGCTCGCTCAGGACACACTGGAGGAGGTTTGGACTGGGGGGCTGGCAGAGCCCTCTTCCTTGTCTGACCTCAGAAACACACGTGGTTTGGGGCAGGAAGATTTCTTTCAAGCAGATGGAATTTGAGGAGCCATGGGACTGCAGGTGGATGAGAGTCTAGGGCTCGAAGCTGGTTTGCCCACAGGTGGATTTGAGAGTCAGTGTCGTACAGGGAGGAGCCCCTGGGTGGCACAGAGGGTCAAAGTGCTGGACCACTAGCCAAAGGGTTGGCAGCTTAAAGCCACCCAGATGTGATGGGGGGGGATAGGACTGGCAGGTTGCTTCCAAATAAGAATTTGGAAAGCCCCCGGGCAGCTCTACTCTGCAGGGTTGGAATTCACCCCAGGGAAGCGAACAGGAAACCATTCTAGCAGGAGTTGAGGCCAGAAGAGCTCCCGACCCCTTGGGGGCTGGGGGGTAGGAAGAGGGAGGCCCAAGGGGGGACCTTGGTGGATGCCAAGAGTTAAGGGGTGGGAGGACGATGCTCTGAGAAGCATTAGACTGGTGTCAGTGCCAGCTATTGAATTTTCGGCCCAGTTTCTATCAGTCGCACTATAGTTCAACAGAGAAGGGCCGAGACAGACTTGGGAGCTGGACCACCTGGGTTTGAATCCTGGTCCCGCCACTTGATCTCCCCCACCCACCCCAGCACAAGTCAAAGAGTTACCCCATCAGTCTCCACCTGCTGTCAGAAACATGAGGATGGGTTGGAGACACAGGAGTTGATTGCTCCTAGCTCAGTAGGAGCACCATGGGGTAGGGGCCAGGCTGGGTGCTGTGCACAGTGGGTGTGCATCAGCGGAGGAACTCTGGGCTAGGGGCAACTCATGCGTTTCCTAGCAGGCAGTAAGCATGCATGCACATCCTTCCTGGTCACTTGCTGCTCACACAGCTCCCAGAAAGGTGCAGTCACACGGACACATCCAGCCACCAAGTGCAGGAGCCCGGAGAGCCATGGAGTGGAGCCCAAGCCCCAAGCTCACAGTCGGTTGGGAGATTAATAATGTACGTGAGGTGATCTCACCAGTACCGGGTCAATGTCGGCTGTGCCTGGCCCCTGCGTCACGTCGGTGCTGGCTCATCACGATCCTACAGGACAGGGTAGAAGCGCCTGGTGGGTTTCCAAAACTTTTAAATCTTTATGGGTGAAGGCGCCTCATCTTCCTCCCCAGGGAGCCGGAAGGTTAGAACGAACCCAATTCTGTTGGCCACTCAACGGCTAATTCCCGATGCCACGAGGGCTCCTGTTTTTAGGCGTGGCAATAGGGCAGAAAGGGGGCCTGCCGCTTGGGTTCTGGACGCTGCCTCGGAAGCGGGAGCGGTCATACCCCCTTGTCTCGCCATTACCGATCAATAAAGACTGCGAGCCACACTTCAAAAAAAAAAAATAGTGCAGAAAGTGAGGCTTCAAACTATGGATGTTACACAAACTGCTGAAATGACAGATCCTCACTGAATGTTTCCCTTTGTGGGGGCAGTGAGGACACAGCGCTGAATGGAGCCAATCTCAATCTCCGGGCGCTCACTCTCTCTGACAGACGGGCAAACCAGCGGGGGCCATGTGACACAGAGCCTACCAGACCATGATTAGGGTGTGTTAGCCATTGGGGGTTTTGCCCCGAGAAACATTTATTCATGCTGTTAACAGGATGAGGCTGGTGATAAGATGGAGCCCGGACCAGCTGGCACTGGGCAGCAGGGGACCCTGCTGAACTCCAGGTGGCTGATGCTGGGCCGGAGGGCCAGCAGTCACTGGCGGCGAACATGCACTTCTTGGGAAGGGTCCCCTGAAGGGGAGGCCTGGGAATGCAGCAAGATGATTTTCTCGGGGGTAAAAAGATGCGTGTTTAAAAGTGAGGGCCTCCCTGAGGGGGAGGTCACCGTGCTCCGGGAAAGCAGGCACTGGTGGTGGTGGCAGTGGGGTGGAGGCAGGCAACAAGGAGCACCTCTGCCTGAAAAAAGGGGCCCTGGTGGCGGGAAGCGCTGGCTGCCAACCTCCAGGATGGCAGTTCAAACCTATCAGCTGCTACTTGGGAGAAAGAGTCTGTCTGCTCCCTAAGGACTGAGCTGTGGAGACCTTGAGTGGGGTGACAGGGTCTCTGGGAGTCGGCATGACTCCGTGTGAAGTGAAGCCAAGTTTACAGACTATCTGACAGCAGCCTGCCTTTCCCCTCCCCTACTCAGCTAAGAGGGGACGGGAGGCTGGGGGGGGGGGGAGGTTCCAGCACTGGGTGAGGTGGGTCCTGGCCGAGGCTCGCTGCAAAGGCAGGGTGCATGGAGCACCCCCCCCCCCCCATCAAAGGCAAATGCAGAGGTGATGATGTAGCAGCCAGGGGTAGTTACAGCCTGCAAAGCCAGCGGGACCCCTGAGGACATCGCTGCAAGGTGGGGGCACCAAAGGGAACCCACAGCCCAGGACTCCCAGTTTCTCCCGCGTGGGGATTTCCTTCCTTCCCATCTCAGTCGAGGGTCACCGGAGGCTGCCCCAGCCCACAGGATGGACACACAGACGCCCGCGCGTGGTGTTTCTCTCTTTTATTTAAAAACAGTGCTTCATCACCATTTGCAAAGGCAGAGACAGAGCGGCTCCTCCTCCGCTGAGAGTTTATAAAAGCCAGCAACATGATCAATAATTTATACACATGAGAGGAATACAAAAAATAAGGAAGAAAAGCTAAAGAGCTAACTACTCCGACCTTCACAATTCCAGCTACTTGATAGTAATAGGAGTAACCCAATGAATACTGTATGGTCTGAAAGCTACTATACAATAGGCTTCTTAACGAGAGGGGGACGGGGCTCGGGACTGTCACAATGCCGGCCGCCTGGGGACACTTCTCTGGAGTTACAGGGAAACAGGACCCTGGGCAAACAGCTCGGGGGGCCCCAGGGAGGGAATCGGGCAGAAGGTTAGGTGGTCAATTACACAAGCATCCCACAAGATGCCCCCCTCCAAGCCCCGTAGGTACCTGCTTTGCCATGGCAATGGGAGGGGGAGGGAGGAGACTGCATGTTGCCATGGGGACAGGGGATGGGGGGGGTCTGTGGCATTTGTAGCCGAGACTGGGACTGGAAAGCTCAGAGGCACAGGGCATCGGTCTGTCCTTTGGGGACAGGCAGACGGCAGCGGCTCTTGGCGAGCTTGGCAGACCTAGCTTACAAGTCGGCCCAGGCCTGCTCCGGCTATTCACAAGCAAAATGATAACACAAGAAAAAGGGGATTAAAAACGACGACGACAAAACAATTCATATCCTTTAAGGAAAAAAAAAGGCCAATTCATCACTCGATATATAATACAGCCAAAACGAGCTGCCTTAACAGGCCCACACACGCACGCACACACACACAACACAAACACTGTGAACAGAAAAAAATACAAGAAAACGACAAGCTAGGGATTGGGGGGGGGGTAGGGGGGCAGGGCAGGGAAGCAAGGGGGAGGAATTAGACACTGCTTTAAAGCGCTTATCAGACCCCGGAAAAAACAAACTTAAAAAAAAAAAAAACTAAACTGTTTTGAAGACTTCCCAAACTTACGGTTCCCCAGAAATCTGGTGGCAGTTAACAGGGGTGTGTAAGGGATAAGGGAGCAGGCGGGATCCCCCTAGCTCTGTTGTGGCTGACAGCAGTTCTCAGTTACCGATCCCTGCCAACCAGCACTACCATGGCTGTGTTGATCGACCGTTTTCCTGAGTGAACTGTAACTGGCTACAGTTTCGGTAACGAAGGTGAGAACTCGCTGCTACAGCCAATGGCAATACTTCAGGGCTCACCCCCACCGCCCACATACTGCCCTTCCCCCGTCTGCTCCTGCTCCCACTGCACTGGAGGGCACATTCTGGGAACAGGCCTTGCTCGGGTCTTTGCTCTTTGATGGCTACTGCCTTGCTCATCAGGAGAGCGAGGAGGGGGAAGTAGGTGGGGAGAGGGAAGGGGGGGGGAGAGAAGAGGCTTCTGGGAGGAACAGCTCCGAGAAAACTGAGTGTTTTATGCAACAGAGTGTTACCGGTGTGTACTACAAATGGTCAGAGTGTTCAGGAACACGACACACACACACACGCACACACACTGACGCGGTCATGTTCACCTTGCCACGATTGGGTTTTTTTCTTCCTCTCTTCAAAGTATGCACACAGGTAACAGGCTCTGGAACCACCATTACCCCTTTGCCACCCCAAGTTGAGTCCTGCGGGTGAGCAGGAACCGGCAACTCTGGAGGTGAGCCTTGGCGGAAGGAGGGGCCGTCCACTGGATGCCTCCTCTCCCCCTTCTTGCATGTCTAAGTGCCCCCAGACTTCCCTCGGCCCGAGGGAAGGGCTTGTCTTGCATGTGCTTGGGACTGTGTCCATCCCTAGTGAGCCTGCCTTCCCTCTGGGATGGAAGCTGTGTGCCCAGCCCTAGGACAGCGGGGCTGAGCTCGCTTCTGTCTCCAGCTTGAGCAAGTCTGCCCTAAAGGAGGGGTTCACCTCCGAGAGCCGTGCAGCCAGGAGCTGCTGACCACTAATGCATCTCCAGAAGATTCCCCAGCCCGAGTCTCTTCAAGCAAAAGGAAAAAAAAAAGGTTGGCTCAATTCAGACTAGCTGGTGGACAGGGTGGGGGGTGGGGTCTGAGACACCCAAGAGCCATGAGAATGATGAACCACAACTATTTAATAGGGCCGACGGGTGCTGAACCAGGTACCACAGGGGATTCCGGGAAAGACCTAGGGGCAACGCTCTGGGCTGAAAGAGAGGGTGCAGATCAAGGGTTTCCACTAGAGGCCTCCCTGAAGGAGCCAGGCTCCAAGAGGAAGATGCTTAGTATCAAAGTCTCGGCTGTGGCTGCAGTGATGCTCTCAATTCACTCGGACGGCGAGTCAGCACCAGTGGGCCCCTGGGATGTCCCAAGCAACGTCCTCGATCAAGCCCACAGGAAGCCAAGCGCTCTTTGGACTTGGCTTCTCATGCAACGAGAACCGGAGTAGGGGTCTGCTAGATGGCGGCCTGCCTCTGATATGAGCTCAGAGTGGCCACAATGCAGGGTCAGTTGCTGCGTCACCTTGAGAACCACTGGGCCTTTCTTAGCACAGGGAGCTGTAGGAGGCGGGCTTGCAAGGCCCCCTGCAGGGGCAGCAGAAAGCCACCAGCCAGGGATCCGGAGCCAGCCCAGTCTTCAGCCAGAGGCAGCCGTCTGAAGGGTTCAAACGCGCCTGTCTCTTCTATATGACCCCCCCCCCCCGGCCTCTTTCTTGGAAGAAAGCAGACCGATGCCCACCCGCCTCCTCGGCCATGGTGGGGCACAGCCGTGCAGAACTTGGCCTCGCTTCCGATTTGGGAGGAAGGCCCCTATTTGAACAACACGTCTCAACCTTTGCCAGTATGAGCCCTCTCTCGCCACACAAACAAAAGGGAGAGCACACAGGCCACTCCGCCCCCGTCCCCTAGAACTGTGACAGCCCTGTACTCTATCTCCCTCCCCTAACTAAAATATTTATGTACAAACAACAAAAATTGTCTTAACAGCAACAAACCACTTTGGCTCGGGGCGTGGGGAAAGGGCCCTTACAATGATTGCACGGGGCCAGGCGTGGCCTCCTCTGTGTCTCTGGAGCAGCAGTCTCATCCCTGGGGCCACTCATCTACCACGGGACTTGCGACAGTGTCGAGAGCCTGCTGTTTTCATCCAGGGATGTGAACCAGTTACGTCCGCAACAAGCGTGGAGGCAGGAGTTAAAACAACAAAACCACCCAAAACCAAGCTCACAGCAAGCCACACGCCTAGGTCTCTGAATTACTCCCCCTAGCAGCCCTCCCTCGGGTGAAAGGTCACCCTAGTACCAATGTGAAGAGACCAGGGATCTCCTCCGCACTAACGGGGACCTCTACCGAGGGCAGTGCTCCCCCTCCTCCGGTAGAAAGGAAAGCAGCAAGGCGCATCTCCCCCACCCAATGCAGCAGCAGCACCTCTCCCCACCAACAGGTCAGATCCTTGCCTCTCTAGACCCTCCTTCCAGGTCAGAGGGGAGCCACGGCCCAGGTCTGCGCCTGGTGTCCTGCGGGCTAGGGAGTGGACCGGGGCTCAGGAGAAGCTGGGTGGGGCAGCAGAAAGCCTCCAGACTGAAGAGAGGAAGCTGGCAAAGGTTCCGGACGATGGAAGTTCCTATGGCTTTGGAGCTCGCTCGGAGTGCCTCTGCCTCCTCCCTCTACCCACTCCCCAAGGACAGCTGACCACCGCCGTGGGCTGCACCAGCCCCGTGTTCACACTGCGTTTACAGATGCCCGAGTGCACGGCCGGCTCGAGCCGAGCAACCGCCAGGCATCTCGCATGCCAGGTGTTGTCCTCACCGGCTGCGCTGGCCTCTCAACCACCTGCACTTGGATTCCTCTGACTGTGTCCAGACCCCGGGGCGACCGCTGTCCCTGGGTTCGACATTGCTGCATCCTGGGGACAGGGTGCTAACAGAAGGACTGGTGAGCCCGGTGATGGTTCCAGGCGAGGGGAGGTAGCCCGGCTGGAAGGTTTGGCTGATGAAAGCAAAGAAGCATCTTTTCCACACAAAAAAGAGCTCAAACCCGGGGCGCTTAGGACCTGCAGTCAGAGAGCACGTCTGGACACATGCATATTCCAATTCCAAAGATGCTGCCGCTGCCGCCGCCAACGGCCCAGGCCGGGCCTGCCAGATGATAGTTCAATAGAATGGAGAAGACGGGAGGACAGAGGAGAGGAACATCGGCTGTTTAATTCTCCTGCTTTGCAAGCACAAATTCCTATCACCTGTCAGCATGTGGATTCCAGCCACAGCCGATGAGAACTGCCTGCTGAAGGCCAGAAACCGAGGAACTGAGAACATCCTGCTGCAGAGAGGAAGGAAGACAGGCCCCCATCCCTCTCCTATGCCTGCTTCTTCCCCGTCCCTGCCAGTCAGCACCAGATACATGTGAGTCATCTGTCTGCTGAGTTCATGCCTTTCCCAGCCCCAGGGTTCCTCCTTCCTCACTCGCTGCCTCTCCAGTGAGAGACAGAAGAAGCTAAGCATGGACAGACAGACATGGAAATGCATTTTTTTTAACCACGGTTTAAAAAAAAGGAAAGAAAAAAGCCAAAAAACAAAACAAACGAAAAAAAAACCAAACAAAACAAAAAAACAACCAAAAAAACCAAAAAGCACAATCTTTGGAACAAAAGAATTAAAGGCAGAAATTTAAAAGAAAAAAAAATACATATTCAAAGAACATAGTGAGGTATAAAAAAGTATTCTCTTTTTTTGTGTTTTTCTTTTTTTGTTTGTTTGTTTGTTTTTCCTCTTCATCTTGCTACAGAGTTCCTCTACTAGTAAATATTGCAATAGCCAGGCCTCATGAACAGGGGGCTGTCCCATGTGCACGGTCTCACGTCACTTCAGTAGGGGGCAAATCGGCTGTAGCCACCTCGGTATAAACTTGCCTGCAGTTATTAAAGACACAAAGAAGAACGACAGGCTGGTGAGAGACTCATCACAGATGAAGTAAAGCTGCCGTTGAAGCTGTGAGGGGCACATCAGACACTGCCTGTGGGGGTGCTGCCCTCCACCCGGAGCCTACCATGGTCCCACAGGCTGGAGAGGCTCAGGGAGAGGAGGAGGGCGGCTTCCGCTTAATTAACCAGAGTCTAGTTGTCAACTAGGGGGGGTGATTTACCTCGTGAACCATAAAATACCAGGTTGCTTTCTGGAACACACTCTCGTCTATATACAAGGTGACTTCAAAACGTTTGTGGGAAAATGACATGATCTTCTAAGTCCGCTTCCTCCATGAACTTTCTGTGTATGTGCTGCCGAAGCGAGCACTCTCCATGAACCTCTTGGAAACCCCTTGAATAGATGTTGGTGTGTGTGTGTTCTGGGAGGGGGCGAATCCTAATATACAGTTTTATCTTTCCTTTGCGACTGTTTTCCAGTCTTTCGACGACAGCAAGCTCTTCAGGGACATGTCCTCTCCAGGGCTACTCTGAGTCTCAGCTCACTGTGACACCTTGTGACCAGGGATATCTGTCCTGACCTCGCACTGCACATCCCTAGCTCCTCGCTCGCACTTTTCTCCAATGGGGGAAACATGCCACTCAGCCAGCTTCCTCGAAGTCCTCCATGTCACCAAGAGGAGACTGGACATGAGCACACTGCTGGGAGCACCTAGGAGAGTTTAGTGCCACCGAGTGTAGGAGCTGCAGGTTCAAGAAAATACCGCATTCTGCCACAGACGGTACTGCTGCTACAACATCCTTGAGTACAGTTATTAGTCACCTGGCTATTTCTAGGAGGCCTAAGGGAACTGTGACAGCCTGTGGCACCTCCCCCTGAAACTTACACACAGGGTGCGTCCTGCACAGTAGAGTGTGAAAGCTAAAAAGCGGGACGACACCTGTCATGCACCCAGTCACACTGAACGCTGGTGGGTCCCAGCCACTATAGAACGCCAACCCACTCCCTTCCCTCCTCTAGCAAACGATGCCATTACTCAGGGCTGAGGGCCACTGGCCGTTCCCTCCTGCCTCTAGTACCCAGGCTCAGACTACAACCCCCACACAAAGAGGGGACATCCAGTGGCTAGCTCGTCCTCCGTGGCTTCCGTAGGAAAGAAAGCTGGGTCCTTCGCAGCCCAGAGCCTTTGTAGTCTGTGGGCACTGAGGCAGCCGGGGGAAGTGGATTAACGAAAAGAGGTCTGTGTACTCACCACAGCGCCAACTCCATAGCTAGCGGCAGGGGCAAGGGCATGGTAGGGGTCTGCTGTGTACACCCTGCCATAACTGGAAAGAAGAGACACAGTCAGAGAGTGAGGCAAGACTGTGGTCTACAAATAGCAACAGTCGCCGCAGGAGGACTGGGGTGAGCTGGGCTGAGCTGCGGGTTTGGAGGTGACTAGGCGTGCTATAGGAAACCGGCAGGGCGGGAAAAACATCGCTTTTTTCCCAAACGGTGTGATGCCGACAAGGTCTTAAGTGCTTCCAGACGGTGGGGATGAAGGGAGGGGGAGATGAGGAAGAGGCAGCCAAAGACGATTAAGAACAAGCGTGCAGAAGCCAAGCCCCTGGAAGCACCTCCTGCAGACGCCCCCTGTGCTCAGTGCCTTTGGGAAATGGCACGGGGGGTGCGGTGGCCAGCGGTGCCGGGGGATGTCGCAGTGCCTGTCTACGTACCCGTCGCTGTAAGCGGCTGCAGCGGCTGCAGCAGCGGTGGCTGCGGTTGCAGTGGCAGGCTGTGCATATCTGTAGGCTGCATATCCACCCTACAGGAGAGAAGAGAACTGACTTTACAGCTACCTCTCCCCCCCGCTACACGTGCACGCACACACGCACATACACACACAAGGACAGACAGACACACTGACACACACAAGGGAAGAAAATGCTTCAAACTGCACCCGTCTGCATGTTGCTTTACTGGTAGAAAATTAAGTTCCATGCGAATTGTTAGCCATATCCAGAAACTGAGTAAACTGGCACTACAGACTGAACTGACATGGAGGAGGGTTCATTTCAGTCAAGAATTCGAATGACTACTTCATTGGATCAGCCTGCTGCACACGCATGTGATGCAAGCCACGGCGTTTTCAATCACCCATGCATGCAAAAGCTGGCTGAAGAATCAGGAAGCCCGAAGAACTGATGTCTCTGAGGTGCGGCACTGGTGAGGAATATCGAATATGCCCAGGACTGCCACAAGAACAAACGCATCTGTGCTAGAGGAAGTCCAGCAAAAAAGGGGAGCTCCCTCTATGGGACGGACTGACTGATTGCTTGCAACAACGGGCTCAAAGCTAGCCAGCAAACGTCGTGAGGATGACGAAGGTCTGGGCAGTGCTGTCTACTGAACACAGGGACTCGAATTGGCATCACCCACCAATAATGCCATCTGCTCTCAAATTACAAAACAAAGATGTGATTTTGGAACTGTAGCATTCTATAAGTCTCTGCTAAAACTTGTAGGAGCGTAGATATTTATGGAAATCTGGCAAATCTTTATGAGCTCAACCTGACTGCCACTGAGTTGACCCTGACTCGCAGCGACCCTGTAGGACAGAGCAGACTGCTCCCTAAGGTGTCCTGCGACCGTACATCTTTAGGGGAGCAGAGCGCTTCACTTTTCTCCCACAGGGTGATTGGTGGGCTGACACCAGCAACCTTGTGGTTAACAGGCCAACATAACCCGCTGTGCCCTCGGAGCTCCTTAGTGGACTGACCAGAAGGGTGGACTGCAGGTCAGCACACATTACGCTCTTCTTTCTTTATCGACATATTAAGCCCTAGCGTTAGGGGCTCTGATCCTCTTCGCATCGATTTGTTACCGAGACTACCCGTGAGAGAGACCTGCGCTCCACTGGCAAGGCCCAATGCAATATTGAGGAAGAAAAAGCAATGTAGACCAGGGGCCAGCACCCTGTGGACTCTGAGCCAACAAACTCGGCTTGCCACCTGACTCTGAAAGCAGGCACGACAGAGTCAGAGGACTGATGCTGCTGAAAACTCCAGGGGGAAACACCTAAACCTCCAAAACACGTGTCTCCCCCCCCCCCCCCCCGGCATACACTTCAGAGTCAAGCAAATCAAACCACAAACAGCTGAGGATCCTTTGGGTAGATGCAGACAGATTGGGCGAATGCCCCCACCCTGAGCTGCATCTAGTCTCCTTCCTTCTGCCGGTGCGTCTCTCCATGGTACCAGCCTCGCCTTCAAAAGTAAACAAGGGTAATCAAAGCAGTGACACCCAGACTCATGGGCAGCTGCACTTCCGTATTCTGCTTAGAAATATAATTGGCTTGCCACACGGCACAGGTGGGCATCCCCAGAAAGGTAAAAGGCTCACAGTGGGGGAGGGTCAATCTCCGTGTTGCGCCTGGGCTGGGGTGCAGTCTCTCAGTGGGTAGGGTGCATCACACTAATTCTGCACGCCAGCAGTTCCGGGGTGGGAACGGTCTCCTCAGCCTGCCTAAAGGGGTTTCAGGGCTGATGTCGCTGCTCACCCCAACAGCCCCACATGACCAGCCTCTGGAAACTGGGCTTCCTTCCAAACAGCGGGGAGTTGGGGCACACATGTTGGGAGTGGGTCTCTTCTCTCAGCGGCAGTCATGGGGGAGTTTGTGTTTGGTGACGTTTTGGGTCACGCGGGTTAGGGGTTCGGAGACCAATGCTGACGGGAGGCTCCCGGAGGTCGTCAGCATGAAGAAACGTGGCGTGCATCCTTTCTTTCTTTTAAAGGTGATCTACTCCGGCACGCCTCCTTCTCCTGCTGCAGAAGGCCAAGCGGTGGGGGGTGGGGCTGCGTTTAGAAGAGCAGCCCCAAGGGGGAGGGCGCAGTGGTTAATGCCCCACCAATGCTGAAGCAGGAGGAGGAGGACCGTGGCCCCTCTTCGCCATGACTGAATAGTCCTGGAAACCTGTGAGGCAGTTACACTCAAACTGGTCAGAATCGCCTTGATAGCAAGAAAATATCTTTTCTCTCTTTTTAAATGTTTAATGGACAGGCATGATCTTAGCAAACTGAGGTAATCCATGAATGGGAAAGTGAAACACAACGGGAGCCTGTGGACACTCGTAGGTCATATTCTCATTCCCAGCATTCCTACGACTCCCAGAGGTGGTTATTCAGGAAAACAGATCACAAGATGCAAGGCAAAGGAAAAGGCAGCGGGCTCTTCCTGTTTTAAAAAATAATTTGGGGGTGCATGGAGGTTGATGAGAAATGGTCTCCCCAAATTCTGCTCTGCTCCCCACTCACTTCTACTGGCGAACCCCGAAGGCTTTCCCAGGAGGAACATGAGACCAAAGTGCAGTTTCAAACACGAAGGTTTTCATTACGGGTTCTGAAATGTCTTAAAAAACAAAACAAATCAAAACAAGAAAAGAACAGGGGCAGGGGAGGGGTGGGAGACAGGGTTCAGGCGTGGGGAGGGGGATGGCGCCACGTTTATTAATCACAATTAAAAACTAAGCATGCCAACATCTGAGCTAAAACAACCAGCAAAATCACCACGTTCAGACTGGTATTGGCTAACTCTATCTATCCCAGCATTCTCTTGGGACAGCGGTTCGCCCTAGCTCTACCACAAGCTTGGTGAAGTACACAGCCTCAATTACTAGAGCGTGCAGCCACGGCGACCTGGCATTACGGAGACAGTCAGTCACCACTCGAGTTAACATTCCAGACCCTGACAACGGGCCCCGCCCCAGCCCAGAGAAAGAATCAATCTGGCCCACCCTCGCCCTGGCCCACACCACGATGTTAATAATTATAACAAGCAGTAACCCATCTGTTATATCAGAGAAGGGAACAGAGACGTCACTGAGAGATTTAGAGTGAGATGTTAACATTTCTTCAGCTGACTGCACAAACAAACAAACAAACAAAAAAAGAGGAGAAATAATTCATTTGGAGATATGAAGTCATGAAACAGCTGATGTGTACTGCTTTTAACCATGCACTGATGCAAAACTGAAGCAACCATTAAGAATAAAAATTAAAAAGGACATATGTATTTACACACAATCAGACCTGTTTGATCTGAAGCAGTTTGCAGATTCTATCTGTGTGTGATTTGAAATAAAACAAAAAAATGGGGATTAGCATGGCCACAGCACACCCTGACGTAGGAGGGCACACGCAGACAGCTTGGGAGCCCTGGCAGCGAGGGAAGTGTGGTGGGCGAAGCTGACCCAAATGCAGTGTCCTTTAGAGAGAAGGCCCCTAGCCCTGGGTCACTCACCCTGAGCTGCTAGCTCACACTGGGGCAGCCCCAAGCTACACGGCCCCCTTGACGAGCCAGTGTGGCAAAGTCCTGCCTGCAGGCCCCCCGCCCTCCCCCGGGACAGAGGCCTGCCCTCCGCAGCACTCATGGATCCTGACAAGAACCCCCGTGTTTAAGAATTCCATCTTTGCACGATCTGGAACATAACTCTGCTGTAAATTCCCAGCTTTTTCAAAGGCAAGTGATGTCACCTCTAAGAGCCTTTTCCATAGTGACTCCTGACAGTGTCGGAACCCGTTTTCCCTGGTTCCTAGGGATTTCTACTCCACTCTCCAGCCCGCTGTCAGCTGGCGAGCACTGCAGTGCTGCCGCACTGACTCCATGCCTATTCTGCACAGCACTGTGGCCCCCATGGCCATCACAGGATGGGGCTCTACATGTCACCACTCCGGGGTCTGGCCTGTCCCCACAGGTATCCCCTTCATTCTTCATCCTGACTAGAACCTCGCCTTGACTATGACCATGGTTTTATTTTGGGTGACATTAAAACAGGACTTTGGTGAGCATGTGATGCCAAGACACCTCCTTTCTACCCATAAGACAACGACATCATGGGACACTGAGGAGAGCTGTGTATTTCCAGACCAGCAGACAGAATGAACGCTTGTCCCCCTGGGCAGTGCACAGGTCTCTGGTCCAGCGTAAGGGGCATGTGTGTGTGGGGGGGGAGGGGGGAAGGGGACGGAGAGACAGGGGTGTGGGTGTGAGAGAGGGGAGGGAGACGGAGAGGCAGGTGCTGGCCTTCTGGTCACTGAAGCAGCGCAGGGGCCCACCAGCTGACTTTCACCCTCAGCCTGGGGGTCTCTCGCCTGGGAGAGGTGTCTAACCTTCCTCCAGTCCCGTGCTCCCTCCCCATCCCAGGTGAGAGCACTGGGCTGCGTTTCCATGATGGAGGGGAAAGAAGCAAGTCAAGCAGGACTTCCCCAAATTTAGTGCCTTTCCAAATTCTCATTGGGCAGCCACATGAGAAACGAACTAGACTGCAGAAGTTCTTTCTTCAGCTAGCGTCCAGGGAGCAGCAAACTTCCCGTCAGCTCACGATTATCCAGGAGACCCGACTGTCCTTCCTTCAAGGAGCAAGGCAAGAGGGCGGGGTGAGCTCATAGCCCGGCTTTAGAACCCCAGCCCACCGGTCTAGCCTCTGAAGGCAACTTCAAACGCCCGGAGCAGCACAGCCCAATTACTGCTGTGGTTTCAGGCAGGGCCCAAAGTGGCCAGCGTCCTACTCTGGTCCTTTGCACATTTCTACCACCATAAGGAAAAATGTCCCCAACTGCTAAGATGGCCAAATAGAAAAGACCAGCTTAAACACTGTGGAGAAAAGTGATCGACAAACTGAAAGAGGCAGCAGTGATGGGACAGTGCATGTGACACGCCTGGTGTGGCCAAGTGGCAATGGGCCAGGAGCGCTGAATTTGGGAGGAAGTGCCACTGGGTCGGAAACTTGGCTGTGTGCGCTGTGGAGGTAGCAGGCCTTAGACCACACGCACACGTCTGGATTGTCCAAAAAAGCCTCTGTTCCCATCTCTAACGTGGAGCTGGAATGGTTAGTATAATTCCATTGGTTTCACTGCAATCCACAATCTGATTGGTTGGCAGGTCACACTGGCACTCCTACCTGAGGTATTTTAGCGCTAATGATTGGTTCCTGTAAGACTATTCTATAACAGAACACAGGAAGAGCAGTTCAAAAACACAGCTGTGGAAGGAAACAATCATACAAACAAGCCCGCTTAGGGGCCCACCAGCCTTTTCTTTCCCTCGGATGCAAGCATGCTTCTCACAGGAAGGCGTGAAGCAGTTGTCACCCACTGGCAGAGTGGGTCAGGGTGGACCGTGCCCGGCCGATGGGGTCATGGTGAGTCGGAATCCACTCGCTGGTGGTGAGCTTGGTTTCAGTCAGGTGCCTTTTCCATGAGGTGGAACTGGCTTGGCGGTCAACAGGTCTGGGCTTTGGTTTGGATGGCGTGGGGAGGCAAGGTGGACAAGGTGTCTCAGCCACACTCCCTAGTCCTGCTTTGGTGGGTCTCCTTACACACGAGGACCCATAGGCTCCATCAGGGCTCCAGAGGAGCGGGTCATGTACGAAACAGAAAGGGAAGAAAATGGCTAGCAGGAACCCTGGTCTACGCCCAGTTCAGGACTAGGGGTTAACCAAATAGCCAGAGTTCACAGCCCCAATGGGAAGAGCGCCCATAAAACCAGCACCTTCCCATCATTCCCTTCTGGCATCCTCTTCAAGCTCTGGGGTTCCCTGTACTTGTTGTAAGAGATAAACCCGCCACTCCCTGCATTTCAAGGAAACAAGAACTAAACTTGGAGGGATGGAGGCCTGCAGATGCGCAGATGTCTGGCGCAGTGGGGGGGTGGGGAGGGGAGGGAGACCAACTCAACGGGCAGCGGCAGCCCTGTTTCTCGCTTGCTTTGTGAGGCACCCATGCGCGCTCTCACAGGTCGGGAGCAGGCGACAGGGAGTTTACAAGCTGCCCCTCCAAGGACTCGGGGGCCAGCGGCCTCGTGGTGTCGCGCTGCTTCTCACCAGTGGGCTCGGATACTATTTCAATACTGGTAAACTTTTCTCTCCAAATTACTTCAAGAGAGGAACAAACAATAATCATTATCCATTCCTTTCATCGACAGGGGATCACTAGTCAGACAGGCGAAGGGAAAATAAGGGGGAGGAGGGAGAGACAAAGTGTCACCGAATTAATTCTATTTAGTTTGGGGTAAGGTAGTCGGAAAGGAGATTTAAAATATCAAATAAAAAGTATTTTTTGGATCACTACAGAAAAACCACCTCTCTCTTAATAATGGCATATGTTACGAATCGGGAAGAGATGAGCGCTGTACGGTATTTAGCCAAGTGAAAGTATACCATACTTTTAAAAAGCTCAAATAAAGAGAGAAAAACAAATGAAAAAAGATGACTTCTGATGGAAAAGGCCTGCTCTAAGAGATCAATTTTAAAGAAAATAAAAAAAGAGATGAATGTCATGAATTATGAATACTAATCTAGGAGAATGTGCATGCTAAAATTATCTATAAACACCTATTTCTAGAAAGGTGTAATTTGGCATTAAAGGGGGGGATATACTTTCCCAACCATCACGTGTCACCAGAGGCACGGTGACAAATCGAGGACGGAGATGAACTTTCAAGTACAAAGGAGAGGTAATGGAATATGGACTAGGTGGGTTGTACGCTTTGCTATGTAACTTATGTTCTTCTGGGTAAATCATTATCTCTCTAGAACACACCTATGAAGTAAGATGGTTAGACCTCAAACAGCTAAACTTTCCTGTGAATATTTCTTACGTTAAGGCCAACTTTGATGACCCAAGGAGCCCTGGTGGTGCTGTGGGTTAGGTGTGGGCTGCTAACTGCAATGTTGGTGGTTCAAAGTCACCGGTTGCTCTGCAGGAGAAAGATGAGGGTGCTCCCGTCAATATTTAGAGTCTTAGAAACTCTATGCAGGATTGCTATCAGTCAGCATTGACCCAATGACAGTGGGCCTGGTTTACTTTTGTCGATGGCCCGAGGAACCCAGTGGTACAGTGGGTTAAGCATCAGACTGCTAACTGCAAAGTTGGCAGTTCAAACCCACCAGCTTCCCCTTGGGAGATAGATGAAGCTGCCTGCTACCATGAACAATGTCAGGGAAACCCCAAGGAGAAGTTCCACACTGTGATACTGGGTCTCCGTGAGTCAAACGGAGCCTACTGGCAACAGGTTCGCTGGCCTACTTGAAATAGCATGGGCATGTACTGTTCGCTGGGCCAGTTTCTTTCTTTCTTTTTTTTTTTTCTGGACCAATTTCTAAATCCTGCAATACACAGAGCCTCCAAATGCATTCTGAAAAGAATACATTGGCTTTTTTTAGACAGCCAGTGCCTCTCTGGCAGGCTCTGAAAATAGTTCACTGAAAAGGTCCCCTTAGTGATCGGAGGCCGGAAGGGAGGGTGAAAGCATTTCCAGACAATTCTAACCTATTTCCAGAATAATTTTAGGCTGGGAAGCTGGTGCTTGTACAACTGACCCCGGTGACTGGTGCGGTAGGCCAAGCGTGCGCTCAGTGCAAGACCAGGCTGAGAAGTCCCAACAAAGGATGTCCAGATTCAAACTTCCATTTGCTGTCAGATCACGTAGTTGGGATCATACGTGACACACCAATCACAGGCTCTCACGTGGGCTAGAGTTTGAAATCAAGTTGCACAGGTTCCCGTGGCTGGGAGACTGAACACATTTTGCACCATACCCCAATGTTTGTCAAGAGAGTCATCTAGGTTGCTAACTAAGCGACTTCTTTGCCCCTGGAGAGCTGTTCAGAAGAGAGACTCTCACTTGCTGATTGTGGCTTTACGGCACAGTCCTCCTCCTCGTCCTCCGCCTTATCTGCTATCAGCTCCTCGCTTCACTTGCAAGGATAACACTCTCTCAAAAGATGGACACTAGGAAAACACAAGTCCAGGGCGCGTCTTCCCACCTCCACCCAAGTCAAGGCTACCATGACCTACAGAAGGACGTGAGTAGAGAAGACAAGCAGAAAAGGGGAAGAGTTGGTTGGGGCTTGGACAGTCTGGCCGACGTGTGCAAACAAGGTGGGAGCAGCATGAAGGGCTTCACACCTGCGGACTGCCTTGTAAATGCGGGAGTGGTACCGGGCTCATCTGTGGGGACAGGGAAGGGAAAAGAGTATGTCCAGTAGCCTGGCCCTAGCGATGACCAGGACACCCAAAGGCTTAGTCTTTGCACCCAGGGGCAAGCGCAGTGGCAGAGAAGCATGCTTGCATTCTTAAATATAGAAATATATATATATATATATCCACAAGGAAAAAAATTAAAGTCAAATAAATTATATTAAAAAACAAAAAACAACAACAAAAAAAATGAAGAAACCAAACCAAACAACTAGGAAAAAAAAGGCTGGCTTGTCAGGGGATG
This sequence comes from Tenrec ecaudatus, assembly GCF_050624435.1. Classification (NCBI taxonomy): domain Eukaryota; kingdom Metazoa; phylum Chordata; class Mammalia; order Afrosoricida; family Tenrecidae; genus Tenrec; species Tenrec ecaudatus. The sequence continues at coordinate 14,696,189 of NC_134535.1, read as the reverse complement.
GGGTTGAGAAGGCCCCGGTGTGTGTACTTACATAGAGGTCAGCACCGTAAAATCCGTCCTGGTAAACCACACTGCAGAAAATCCACACAAAAACAAAAACAAAAAAACAAAAGAACAGAAACACATTCCGGTTATTGAGGACGGCAGCATGCACATGCGCTCTACACAGGCAGGTGATGTATGAATCCGCAACCTGGGCTTCGGGCCGTGGCGAGTCGGGGCTTGGAGAGCGTGAAGGCGCAGCTCGAGGACTGGGCGGGGACAGGGTGGGCATGTGCTCCTGCACAGGACCATGTGGACGTTTGGCCATTCCAGTTAAGATGCCAACAATATAAAGAGCCCTTCCAAATCTAATGGGTTGGAAACACCAACTTTCCAAATCTGAAGTATGCGTCAATGAGCTAGCACTGGGAGAGAGTTCTTTAAGGAGCTAAAAACGTGCGACCTGGGAGAGGGACTTCACATGAACGTGCCCAAAGCGTTCTGGCAGGGCAGGGCCTGTTTGCAAAGTGTGTTCCAAACTTCCAGGGAGGGTTTAAGTTGGGTCTCCTGGTGAGATGTAACCGTCCCCTGAAATCCATACATCACCTGCGTTTTTACCCTGCACATTAGACATGCGATAAGATTGGCTGATCACACAAGCATGCAAAGTATTATTATTCAGCATTTTAAGAACCAATGCAACACCTCAGAAAAACAAGTCAATCAATTCTGACCAAAGTAAACAGAGAAATGTAATTAAAAAACAAAACAAAACAAAAGAAAAAGAAAAAAAGAAAAACACAACCAAAATACCCACAATGCATTGCTTTCACAAGCAGAGATAATGAGCTAAAGGTTAAGGTGATTGGTCCAAGGTCCAAGAATTGAAAGGTGCAGTGGGGATCCCAGATAGTAACAATATAATCCAGAGTGGGAAGGAGTAACTGGAAGATTTTAAGGGCTCTTTTTGATCAGAAGAGTATTCATGGAATTCTAAAAAAAATGTAATTGGTCATTGAAATTCTGTGCATGATCAAGGATTATCCTATTTAGAAGAAAACTGAAAGGTAGCTGGTTAGGAATGGAAGGATATGTTTCCCTAATTAGAAAATTATTGTTTATCAAATAAAGCATCATGCTTACTTAAAAACAAAAATCCGAGCAATCCTGTGCTAGAGATTTCAAACTTTTGAGGTATTTTTGCACATGTAAACTTTCCCCAAAGCACTGCCTTGGGATCAAAAGATATGGAACAGGAGTAGAAATAGAAGTGTTCTTCTTCCTGTCTACTGAATCAAGATTTGACTATTTAAATTAGTGGGTCTGTCTCTATGAGCTATTCAACTAAACAAGCTCAAGAATTGTACGATCACCTTTTCTGGCACAATAAGCAACCAGCAGGTGAGGTTGCAGTCAAATCAGATTTTTAAATTGAACTTGAGATAACTTGTAGGCGAAGTTTCTGAATTGTACTTCCAGTGATCTTTTGCTGCGCTGACATGGTCGTAGGTCCACACACGGCACTGCCCCCACGGTGCAGTGGCCTCCGCACACCACAGGGAACTTGTACTACATCTCTGATGTTCGGGCAGCTTGGGTCTACCCATTTTCATTGTCTCCTAGAGCCAGAGCTTTGAAAAAGCTATTTGTCTGTCAACTGCCTTTTAGTTTCGGCTGTCCGTGATGAGGACACTGATGAAAAGACAATGAGGCCCGGTGGTGCTTAATGAAGCTTCGACCACTTCAGTGGGATGATACAGAAACCATGCCTCTATTGAAAGAGGGTGGCTTTAACATTATGAATAAAACTTACCCGAAGTTGGATGTTTCACTGGGAATAGTCAGAGGAATTCTGAAAGAATTCCAATATTCCCTCTGCCAAATGCCATACAGAGGCTAGGCACACAATGGTTAAGGATGAAATCAGTTCACTAAGCTGAAAAGCAATTCTAGGCCATTCCCCATAACATACTGGACTTATTCCTTGCCATCTTCCTTGTGACAAAGTGGTTTCGCTAATCAAAAAGGCAAACACGGGACAGTATGTGTTTAATGTACTGCACAGAAACGATGTGATTAGACATACAGCTAACAACACCTTCAAATAAATACACACCGGACAGACCTGGTAGAGTGTGGGCTCTCAAGTTTGGTCAAAGTGCTAAAATCACCTGCAAGGGGCAGAAATGAATCCAACAACTTCATACAGTCACGCAGGAATGTTACAAACTAAAGAAATCCCATGTTCTTGGTGAGCACGCTCTTTCTGTAAAAACGATGGTCAGCTCCCTTGGGTCGGGGTCGAAGGCACTTCAGGAGCAACGTTGCTAGTGTGGTAGGACTTCCAAAAGGCCTGTTTGCATGTTTTACTTGACTAGGTCTTGATGATACAACACTGCTTCGTTAGTCATTTCTTTAAAGGGGGATGTCAGAGGTTGAAGGTCAAAGGTTAAGTTGAGAGGGGGTAAAAAAGCTTTAAATTAAAAGTCAGTAATGGCAGAGGATGGAGATGATGAAATGCATGGGATTTAAACATCCATAAACTACAAACAAAAGTTAATTCCTAAAGCAGTTCCCTTCTGTAGGCCTTGTGGAGGACCGCAGAACAGTCTGGCCATTTTGGATCTGAATAGGTGCTCAATCAACGCACCTCAAGATCAGGCCAGAAAAGGACCGACAAAGAAGGCTCTTGACAATTTACCTAAGCAGCAGCTACTAGGCTTCTTTGCCACTACGCTTGTTTCTCAGGACGGGGACACAGCTGGTCCCACACAGAGACACGCTGAAGAGCACCCGATGCCGCGTCTCTGAAGAGAGAAAGTCCTTGGTACAACTGATGTATAAAGTCCACTCTTTATAAAAAAATGTACCCTCCAGGCCCTGACACTGAGAACCAACTGAGAAGCAGAGCTGCTGCTCCTTCTCCCCCACATTCAATAGCAAAGGATTTATTTGTTGCTATGGAATCATTCCACTGCATGAGACACCCTCCAGACCAAATCAAAGGGTGAAGGATGCTCAGCTGAATTCATCGTTTTACCATCATTCAGAAGCCAACTGCAGTTTAATTCCTTCTACTTCTCCCTTTCTCCCTTGAGTCAATTGGACTTGGTTCATCTTTGAATTAACCTCTTTTAATCCGTTTCCTACAAAGAAAGCAAATCCATTGTGGGTAACTAGCTCTGCTGCTCACCACCCAGGCGGCGAGACCTGAGGGGCCCCCGCAAGGGCCTCGGCCCCAACAGGAGGTGGTGAGAAGGGTGGGCACAGCAGAGGCAGCCTGTACCGCCACTTCGAGCTCTGAGTTTGGCTCTCTGCAGGGGTGTTAACCACACTCGTGCGATGCTGAGTGAGCTCCATGCCAACACACTGCTAGTCAACACGGGACGGCTCGGGCTACCGGCTTAAGGCGGCCAAAATGAAGATTTCTGGAACGAATTGGCATTCCGTTGCATTCTAATGGTGGCATATTTTGGTTCTTGCCATCTAATCCATTACTTTGCAAATATTCAATGGACGTCGACTCCGTGGCACGGCAACGTGCCAGTACAGATGGGAGGCTACGGCATTGTTTTTGTTCAGTTGCTTACTGCGGCTCCGTGGCTGGAATCAAATGCTTACCCTGGATAGGCGGGGATGGCTGTTGGAGGTACCGCTCGAACCGCACCGTACACCGTCCGCCCTCTACCCCTCAGATGGGCCCCTCTGAAAGCCGCTGCCGTGGTGGCCGCAGTCGGGTAAGGGAAGCCAGGAACTAAAGGGAGACCCAAAATATGACAGGAAGTTCAACTTGCATCCAATAGCAGGCAGACGGCTGCAGCTTGCTTTCAAACAATGAAAAGAGACATGCTGCATCTCTTCAGAAAAGTGACATGTATGTCAGTCAACGTGGCCTGAATTGCCCACTCTGGATCTCCGAGTAAGATTTAAAAATGGAGAGTCACTGGTGTGCACAAAGGAGAGTACTGCCCAGCCTCATTCATCCCGGATGAGATCTCTGGCCCTTGCCCACCCAAGCACCCCACCACCAGCCGGGGAGAAATTGGTCACGAGCACAACCGCGGGGCATCTCCTCTTTAGCTGGCCCTTGACTGCAATCTTAGTTATAAACATGAACACGTGCTTACTGTTAGTTCTCGGCAGAATACTCTTTTGGTATTTTATTATATGGTGCCCAGCCCCAAAGCACCCAGTTTCTTTAGTCACCTTCACTCCTTCATCTGAGCAGTTTTAATCTAGAAACTTGATTGGGAAGGAGGAGCCTTTCGGGCGTGCAGGTCTGTTTTACGTGCTCCCCCGTGGGGAAGCAGGCCTGCTGAGCCCTGGCTCATTATACCTCCGGCTGGAGCAGAACAGCTCAGGCCAAGCGGTGAAGGACAAATCAGTGATAGCGAGCTGTCTACTAGAGGGCCAGTGCCGACCTGCACAGAACATGGATGATACACAGATGCCACGAGAAACAACTCTGCGGTTCTTGACGGCCAAGTACGCAGAGCAACACGCTCTTCAGATGCCCTCTACCTTCCCAGCTATTTTTGCTTTGTGGCAATCTTAATATGTGGCCAAGAAGGTCTGGCACAGGCTAAGCAGCCTGGTCCCGTGGCCCTCACTGGCAGGACGGCTGGCTCTGGGAAAAGAAGCCGAGTACCTCCCTGCTCCCTCAGAGCAGGCACCCTCCAGGCCAGGTCGGCATAGGCTACTTACTGATGAGGGGGATGTACGTGTTAATACCCCCTCTTCCTGACAGGGGCACTGCTGCATCATTGCCGAGAGACACATCTGCTTGAAAGCTGGATGCTGCTCGGAGTGAAAACAAAACACAAACAAAAACATGTTTAAAAGGCAAATCGGTCACAAAAGAATACCAAATTGGGAACATGGGACAATAGTTATTTCAAACTCGAGTCGATGCCGACTCAGCAACCCTAGAGGACAGGGTAGAACTGCCCCTGTGGGTTTCTGAGACTGTCACTCTTTACGGGAGTAGAAAGCCTCCTCTCTCCCCCGTGGTGGTTTGGAACCGCTGACTGTGTGGTTAGCAGCCCAATGTGGAACCACTATGCCACCAAGGCTCCTGCAGTTGTTAAAACAGCACAGTGCAAGAGCACAGATGGAAACATTAACTTGAGTACTACCTGCATATAACTCAGGGCCATAGACAGCTCCAACGACAGGGCTGAGCTTCCACCCTGAAATAAAGCAAGGACAGCACACCGTTAGGATGACCATAAAAAGGACAGGGAGCCAGCCGACCACGTGGCTACAAGGTGGCGCCAGGCCTCTCTGGGTCTGCGCTGGCCCACTGCCACCCTGCCCTCGGAATGACAGCTGGGGGTTAAGTATATGACTGGGCTGTGACATTTCTGGTCTCACTGTCCTTGGCAGGGCTCAAGTGATAAAGGGAGAAGGGCTGGAAACGGAGGGGAGAGGAGGGACAGGTGGAACAGAAGGGAAGGGGGGACCCAACCTGGAGGCCAGGAAGCAGGAAAATGGAGAGGGAATGAGAAGAGAACAAAGACACCTAAGTAAACGTAGGCTGTCCCTGGGTTATGAACCAGATCCATTTCTACAAGTGTGTCTTACAGAATCAGACAGGTGCACATACGTGGGTCTTACTTTAGGGCAGTGGGTCTCTCAACCTTCCTAATGCCTTGACCCTTGAATAGTTCCTCATGTGGTGGTGACCCCCCAACCATAACATTATTTTCGTTGCTACTTCAACACTGTAATTTTGCTACTGTGATGAATTGGGCAAACCCTGTGAAAGGGTCATTGGACCCCCTAAAGGGGTCGTGACCGAGACCCACAGGTTGAGAGCCACTGCTTTAGGACAAGAAAAGGCTCCTGATGACTGTAGATGCTGCACAGGCAGCAAGTGATTGTGAAGCCTTTGTTGGAAAGGAAGGTGGGTTCCAGCTTTTCAAAGGAGGGCAAGTTTACATAACATTAGGGTAAGCAGGAGCTGTGGGTAGGCAATCATCCTGTACAGGAGTAGGCGGGGCATAGTGGCTGTCACAGCACTGACTCAGGGGACCTAGCCTTCCTTTGGAAAAGGGCAAACTATGCCATGCTGCACCACACTGTCATGCAGGTTCTTAGAGACCACCTCCATGCTGCTCACTGCTTGAGCTACTTCACACAGACACCCTCTGGCTGAGGTCAATCTGGCCCAGCTCTTTGCCTTCCTGTCCAGTTACACCCAGCTGAAACACTGGGTAAATAGAAATCCTCTTTCATTCCATTTTTAATCACCAAGTCAATATGGAACGACATGTAAGAAATGAAATTTCAGATAAATGCCCTACTCCAGAACACATCTTCCAAGGCTCTAATTTGTAATGAACATATTTGAATCAATCAGGCTCTTTAGCTAACAAAAGATGTGAGGCTGCTGTGAAACGGAGATTAAACATTTATCGCTTTTAAGAATTTAAAATACGTTTGATAGTGTTTTCATTTCTTGGTCCCCGTGTTGTATATCTAGGACTATGGCAAGAGTTTTAAGAAGTGCACCAGCCTACGAAGAGCTCCGAAGTAGAATTCTGTGAAGCTTTATTGCCTGGTTTTCACACAGAAGCAGGGCATAAGCCTGCTTGTTTTCCTGAGGCCCGGGGCTTGTGGTACTGCCACGCTGCTACACGGGAATGGGGAAGGAATAGGTCAATTCTATGGGGATTACTAGATTTTCACAGTAATGTATAAGGAACTAACCCAGGGTAAAAACAAAACCAAACCCCTTCATTCTGAACCAATTAAATTTCCAATTATTTTATATGTTTATCATAGTGCTGTCTTCATTATTCTACATAAAAGTTTGGCAAATTCTGGGTCCAAATCTTACTTGCGTTGTCTGAGCAAAGACATTCTACAAGAAAAGACAAAGCAAGTGATTCAACCTAAGCAAACGATATTGACAGGGAGGTCCGCAGAAGGCCCCTGGGCCAGCATGCCCTTCTTAGAACTTTAAACTTGGCAATAGCAGGTTTCCAGAGTTGGGCTTCTTTAGACTGGAATGTTAATTTGGAATAATATTTTTAAAAATCATCTCTTTTCTACCAGTAGCACTATTTCTTGAGCCTCTCTGTAAACCTCAACAGGGGGTACACGTTGGTGTGTTAATAATACCACCTGTATCTTTAGCTCTGTCGTGTGCGCTTCACAGAGGCCTAAGGAAGTCACCTAACCCAGCAAGAGGTGGAGCCCATCTAGGCGACCATGGTAAGGCCTGTCTTTATCAGAGCCTCGTTTCCCTAACAAGCTGAGAAGGCTGGATTTTCATGACTTGTGAAGGGTTGGCGCTAAAATTCTTGGACTTAACAACTTACAGACACGAAAACAGGGCATAAATTGGTCTCTCATCACAGTCAAAGTGTCAAATCTAGACTCAGATTTCTCGCTCCCCAATTGCTATTAGAAGCTCTTTCTGCCACATCTTTCCCCCATGATGTAAGGGAAACTTAACACACTTTGCCTCTCTTCCTATGTTGTGTTAACACGGGGTTTTTAAAACCAAAATTGCAGAAATGTCTGTTTTTGTAGTAGCTGTGGAAGGTGGAGCAAGAGGCAACGTGGAAGGTCGTGCTGTCACGTGAGGCAGCGCTAATGTCCCCGACTTTCCCAGCAGCAGGAACCCCTTGCCCGTTGCTCAAAGGAATGGACAGCAGAGCGGGTGGAGGTGCTCAGGTCCAAGGAGAGCAAGAGGTTTGAGGACCCCAGCCACTCCTCTGCAGTTCCTCTCAGATGGCCCTAGAGGAAACACTTCACAAAACCAGTGCTGAATTACAGATTAAGATGATAGACTATCTCAGAGAGAAGACAGATCTCATTAGATCTGAGGGCGGACAAATTCTGCTTTTGGTACACAAAATCCTCGTGGAAATTTCCCTTTCATTTATATAACTACCACATAATATATAACTGGTGAAGAGATCACACACACACATACACACACACACACACACACACACACACACAAAATACGGTTGCTATGAGAGCAAGAGGTCCAGGTTCTAAAAGCAATTAAATAATATGCATGCTTCCAACATGTTACACTCATGCTAAGATGTGTAGGAACCAACAGTAAAGGCCAGAGCAGGTGGGTCTCCAGGGCTATTATGAACAAGCCTAATAGAGCTCTGAACAAGTAACAGAGCTCTGAAGCTGGGAAAGGGTGGGGGGGGGGGAGCCAAGTGAGACCTTGGGTGTAAATGTTCTTGCACACAACACAATCCCAACTCGTAGCAAGCCCGTGTGCTGGACGAGACCCACCCTCTAGACTTTCTATACCGGAGCAGGTGCCACGTCTTTCTCCCATGCAGAGATGAGCTGGACTGTCGGCCGTGCAGAGGCCAGGGAGTGCCCAAGCTCTGTGCCACCAGGGGCTAATAGGCGACCTTTAGTGAAATGTTTGCACGAGTATCTAGGATAGATTTCATTGAGAAGGTACTATACCTGACTATCCACAAAACGTAGCTGAGCTCTAAGGAACAAAGCTTACACACGCAGAGAAAACATCTCCTTGGTAACAAGACTCTTTTGGAGTAAATTCAGCAACCTGCTGAAAGCAATGTGTCATCTCTTACCATTTGCATATGGTGTGACCATCTTCTTATTGGTCATTACGCGTGCGGTAGCATTATTCACCTAAAAGTCAAGGAGAGGAAGGGGCAGGGGGAAAGGATCAAATTAGGGACCATGGAGTTGCTCATCTACTGACACAATACTTAGTTTAGGATGCAAACTTCAGAGCACTGACTTAGGCAATTCAAATAGCAGTAAAATAACAACACACAGTCCTTCAATTAAAGTGCTTATTAAATGAGGCTAACACGAGTAAAATGTAGTTTCGTGGTCTCCACATGGAAAAGCGGGCCTATTGTGCCATTCAGTATTCCCAAGTGAAAATATTATTTGTAAGTTCTTTGGAGGTCTCAGCAAACAGAAGTCTCTCCGTTAACGAGACGGGACAAAGTAAGTGAGCAGCAGCTCGATTTGTGTATGAACTCTGAGGCGAGTACACAAACAGGAACGCAGGATGACTGACTGCCATCTCCAGGACCAGCTTGAATTTTCTAGACTGAGTGGTCTGGCAGCGTCCTAAGGGCATTTAAGGGCAGTGTTTTCAGGTGGCCTTTAAAAAGGGGCACTTAAATGTGCTGAGAAAACAAAGCTCGTGTTTCTTTGGTCTTGTGGTACTCTCCACCTTCAGCACAGAGCTGTGCAAGGAAGGGTCATTTCCAGCATTCTAGTTGCTGATGGAGAAGAGAAGTGAAGCTGAACAGCCAGGATCCCCCAGCCAGTGTCAGAACCGAACCGGACTCCTCTGAGCTCGAGTAACGAGGGAGAAGCGCACCACAGAACGCAATTACACGCTACGTTGTCAGGTCAGAAGGCAGACCACCTTAAAATAAGCAATCCAACATATATGTATACAACATAAACATGTCAGATTTTGTCACCTGCCGTTCAGATTGTGCTAGATTTCCAGAGTGATACATTTAGAAAGCCCAGTTTTAGGTAGAGTTGGATTTTTTCCCCTAAAGAAGTCTTCACATGATGTCTTTTAGTGACTCGTTATAGTGACAACGCATAACCCACCTCCCTGAGGAAATGTTTGCAACTCCATTTACTCGAGTTTGACTCACTAAGTAATATCAACATTTCACATTTAAAAAAGAAGTATGGGATACAACAATGATGAGACTGCATGCAGTTAAAACACACACACACTCTCTCTCTCTCTCTCTCACACACACACACACACACACATAATAGAAAAGAGGAAAAAACAAAACAAAACCACAATCCATTTTGGAAAGCAGGGAGGAGGTGAGGAGTGAGGTTCGCCCAGACTTTGATTAGAAGGGAGCAAGAGCTTAAACCAGCTGCTAGGGCAGGTGGCAACCAAGCATGTGAAAAGGAAATGGCCAGAACCAATCAGAAACCACCAGTCAGCAAGAGACCAATAGCTGCAGGTCACGTGAGTGGGGTTAGGGAAGGAGAGGGGCAGGAGAGAGGGTCAAGAGCAAAAAATGAAGTCGGGTAAGAAACAAGAAAAGAGCAAGGGGCCGTGGCGGGCGAGCGGGCAAGATTGCTGTCCAGAGCAAAGGAAAAACAGCTACAAACAGAGGGTTTGGGCCAGAGGAAAGGTTGGGGAGGAGCTAGGGTCAGGAAGTGCATTAATAAGACCAGCCAGAGTGGAGCTGAGTAACTCTGAGTAAGATGTGCCAGGGGAAAGCCACCATCACATCCGTAACCAAACCGCTCCGATGGCTGCACGACAGCAGGGACATCCACGGTCCAGGCGGCATTACCCAAGAGCAGCAGAATAAACGTGAGCGGGGCCACAAGTCAGATCACATCTGGTTGGGTTAATGTCAGGTGGCAGGTGGACTTGGGTCTTTCTTACTGAACTGTTTTGTGATTACATTGTAAAAAGCTTCTTCTCTAGTGTTTTCGTTTCACTTACCGCCAACGGGCACCATCGCCGGCACTGTGTTTAGTTACCACGGAAAGAGGGAGTCAAGTGGAGGGCCCTAAATGCTAAACCATTGGAAAGGGAAAGGGGGGAAAAAGCAAAAATGTAGACATCTTACTCAAAATGGTGGCTTTTAGAGTTAATACTTTCAAAACTTGGCAGGGGAGGAAGGAGCCCATTAACCTTCACTGCACCATGATAAAAGGCTGGCGGGGACTCGGTCACATTCCCAGTACGCCAGCCAGCCACTCAACTCGGATGGATGTTACTCCTGACACTGCAAGAATTGCCTGCTGAGACTTTTGATACTCAGAATATCAAGACACAACAGGAATCTTGAATTCTCCACTCCCTCCCCACAACCACTATCGTCTTCTGCTCCTGGTCTACTAAGCCCACCACAGTGGGGGGACTGGCCTCCCCAGAGAAAGAAGAGAGAGCTGGTGGCTGGCCCGCCCATTCATGACAGGGCACCAAGCTTATGAAGTAACTGGACAGTTTCTTGACATCCGTTCGGTTAGTTGTGTTTAGACCTGACCACAGAACTTTGGAGAGTTGTAAACTGAAGCAAAGGAAAAGAAAAAAACAAACAAAAATAACCAAACCAAAAGAGCAGAAGGATGAATATTTTGGAGGAAGAAAAGGCAAATGACAAACACGTACACACACACACACACACACACACACACAAAACAAAAATTCAACACCCTCCACCAACCAGTTGTAAATGAGGAGAGGAGGGCAGACGAGTTACTTTTACATACATTTTAGTGCAAGAAGGTGAAAAACAATAGCAACATGTGTGCGTACTCACAATCACCCACACACATACAGACATACAGATGTAGAGTCAGGGTTCCAGATGTGAAATGAGCACACACACACACACACACACACACACACACACACACGAGAAATAAAAATATAAAGCAGAAATTGAATTATTGAAGACATGCACCTCGATTTTACGGCCCTCTACCACGGTGCCGTGTAATTTCTCCCTGGCCCTGTCTGCATCAGCACTATTCTCGAAAGTTACGAACCCGAATCCCTGCATGCAGCGGAGAAGGGGGAAAACATGCACATGGTTACATTGAAATACTCATCTCTTGTACATAGAGAAACAGTATCACAGCATGAAACTGACATCAGCAATACTCTCCCCAAAGTCACATTTCTGGTCCATGCACAGTGTGTCAAGAGAAATGAAACCCAATGAAAAAAAACAAAAACATAACTAATAAAGATAGTAATCACAATCTAAGTAACAACAATGGTAACAGCAAGAGAGTAATAATGCATGTGAGGCCAGACCAAAATTATGGGCCAGAGTCACTCAGGTAACCTAACAGGGCAGCTAAGATCTCAACATTTTTCATGCCCTACTTTCCTCAATGCATGCCGTTCGTGTGCATGTGCCTTTATCTTATGCTAAAGCACGAGTTACTCTGGTCCTTGAACAGACCAAGCTTATGAGCCCTCAGTAATTTCCACACGCGAGCTGATGCTTACGTGTACCGTAATTACTTTGTACCGATAATTTGTACTTGCTCGTTCCTTGCATCATTATTCAGTCCTTTGGAACTGGTACGATGCAGTGCACTGTTGATGCATAACTCTGCAGTTACAGCATGGGGACGGCGAGCGCATTCTGATGGTCTACGTAAATGAACAGATGACTAAGCAGTGGTCCGTCTGAGGGAGAAAGACCCAACTTTCTACTCCTGGAAAGAGCCAAGGCCTCAGAAGCTCATAGGGACAGTCTCCCCTGTCCTATCGGGTCACCGTGAGCTCAGCATCGCCTCGAAGGCAGTGAGTTCTTGTTTTTTCCTTTTAAATCTACATCTTTGGACATGTTCTCAGGAGAGACCAGTCCCTGGAAAAGGACATCATACCTGGTCAAGGGGAGAGTCAACAGTAAACAGGAAGACCCTCAATGAGATGGAATGACACCACGGTTGCAACAAAGGCTCAAAGACAGCAATTGTTAGGACGGTGCAGGACCAGGCAGCTTCGCTGTTGTGCACGGGGCTGCTATGCTGACTTGAAGGCACCTAACAACAATCTCCCTCTAGCCACACGTACACACGTTTACCTGGTTGTCTTTTGAATGCAACTACAGGCTTGACAGGACCTGTTCATTGCACTCTAAAAGGTAAGGAAAGGGAGTCAAATTGAAGTTGAGTACCCAAGGATGTGTAATTAATGGCAAAGCAATGCGAAAGTCGCCAGTCCTACTTTTCTTTTTCCTACCTGGTTGAAATGTTTCTATGACCCTCCTTTCTGGGACATGTGATACAAAACTGCACTCAGAAGAAATGGTACGAGATGCAATGCCAACACTTCAGCACCAATGCCTGCTTATGCGAGGTCTTCTAATGACAGTAACGCTCACATTCTGGGGGAGAAGTTCATTTTCAAGTGCTCTACAAGTGTTTTGTAAGGAAAGGCACTCCTAGTCCAATAAACATGTGAACAAAGATAACTGAGAAATTAAAATAATCTCTACCAGCATCTCGGCCTGAGCTAATAGGAAGAAGAGAGCAAGCCTGGGGCTTCCTTCCTGAAAGGAAATAGGAAGAGAAGTAGCTGAATAATGGCCTCCCAGATGATCCACATCGTAATTCCCGAGCCCTGTGAATATGCTACCTTACGGAGCAAAAGGGACTTTACAGATGTGATTAAATCAATGGTTTTGAGATGGAAAGATTATCCTGGATTATCCGGGTGGGTCCAATGTAATTACAAGGGTGCTGAAAGAGCGGCACAAGAGGCAGGATCATAGCCATACAACAAAGCCTCAACAGGATGTGACCAGCCATTGCTGGCTTTGAAGATGGAAGGGGGCCTCTGCTGTTGTTGGGGTTATCCTGATGGCTTAGTGGTTCTGAGTCTGGCTGCTAACTGCAAGGTTAGCAGTTCAAAACCACCAACTGCACCATGGGAGAAAGACGAGGTTTTTATATTCCCATAATGAGTCTCAGAAACCCATGGGGGCAGTTCTACCCTGTCCCATAAGGTTGATATGAGTTGGTAATGACCCGATGGCAGTGAGTCTGGATGTCTGTTGTTATATGCCTATAAAATATTCTGACTCATAGTGACTCTACAGGACAGTGCAGAACAATTCCCACAGAATTTTTCAATTTTCAATCTTTACTGAGGAGCCCGGAGGATGCTGCCCATTAAACACGGAACTGGCAACCTCAAGGTCAATAGTTCAAACTCACCAGCTGCTCCTGGGAAGCAAAATGAGGCAATCTGCGGCCATGGGCTTACAGCCTACATAGGGTCATGAGTCAGGATTGACTTGAGAATTTGGTTTTAGGCAATCTTTACTGGACCAGATTACCAGGTCTCCCCACCTCCGCAGAGGTCATGGGCGGGTTCAAACCGCCACCTTTGGTTAACAGCTAAGCAGTTAACTATATACACCAGGGCTCCTCCAGTACCCCTTCCAAAACTAAACCAAATCATCTCTCACCGAGTCAATTCTCACTCACAGCAACCTGATGGAACATGGTAAATAAAACGGTTCCTTGCAGGTTTCTGAAACTACACTGTCACTGGAGTGAAGATAGCCTTGTCTTTCGCCCATGAAGCATCCGGGGGATTCGAGTCACCAGCCCAACAGAACTGACTGCACCAATCATTCCTTCGAGCAAAATAAAGGGCTCCTTTATTTAGGAGCCCTGGTGCCACAGTGGCTACTCATTGAGCTGTGATCCGCAAGGTCAGCAGTTCAAAACCACCAGCTGTTCCTTGGGAGACAGGGCTCTCTACTCCCTTCAACAGTTAAACCCACAGGGGCAGTTCGATCCTGTCCTGTAGGGTCACCACGAGTCAGCATGGCCTTGAAGCAGTGAGTTGAGTCCTTGATTTTGGCCTATGAAGTGAACTGCTAAGCACAAGGTCAGCAGTCTGGAACCACTGGCCAGCCTCTCCTTTGGAGCATGATGAGGTTTTCCACTCCAGTAAAGTCACTGTCTCCTGGCAGTTCTCCTCTGTCCCCCAGGGTCGTTATCAGTCAGAATCCACATGCTGGCAGTGAGCTGGGTTCAGTTTCTAGACTTCTCACCTCCAAACCATAAGATATTAAGTCTGTGTTATTTTAAGCCATCAAATCGGTGGCAATTTATTCAAAAACAAGTACGGACCCCTTAGAATTACAGGCTATGATTAGGACAAGAAGTAAGACCAGCGTTTTCAGAGTATTGTTGTAATTTCATTTTCTCTCATGCTGGAAGTTTAAAAAATGATCTTCTACAACCCAACTTCCTGCTTGCTCTTCTATCGTGTTGAAAGCTCAGCTTCAAGAATACTAAGAGATTTAATTTTTTGTGGATGTGTGGATTTGCCAAGAAAACCTTCCATTTAAAATGCCAGGAACTATGCTAAGGATCCTTACACAGGTCATCCAAGTTTCAAAAGTTACTAATAGGAACATGATGAATTCATGACCCTTCATTCTTAGGCCCCAAGCTCATGACAAGTTTACGCACTCTGGCATCTTGCTTTGGGGGAAGAAAATTAGTAATGTAACCACACACTCTATCAACCAGGGAAGCATGATACTAGTTCGAATGGGCAAAAAGCCACACTGAGATGCTATCTCAAACTCTCCAAAAGTGGCACAAAAGGATGGACACCTTTTGTTATGTCAACTTTCATGAATGAAATCAAACAAACAAACAAGAAAAACCACCCAAAAGAAGCTATCATTTTTGTCTACACCCAAGAGAAACACAGTCATGTATATAATTAATCTTGGTCTGGTGTTCTACATTTCATAAAGTAGAAAGAAACAGGTAACACTAATTTGAAAACATGCTGCCTAATCTCATCACTGTGATGACGTGGCAGCACGCCTACCTGGCGTCAGTGTAAGCACATGGTCAGCAAGACGCTCCAGCGTCCTGGGTCTTGTCCTGTCTTCTTTGGCGCTTGACCCCCAGCACACGTTGCATGGACTCGCCACCCTGCCTGGCTGGGCTCGCCCAGTGACCCACCCCGTCACGCGGTGGTGCCAGGTTCATCTTGTATGCATGCGCAGGGCTGTGATAGCAGTAATTCAGTCTCCTACCTTGACATCCATTTATAATCAAGGGCAGAGAGGCACTGAGTAACAGTCTCCCTTTTAGTCTGGCCTCAGACTGCAATAAGTAATGAGCATTGTGAAAAAATTTAACAAAGGAAAAATTTGGGGGCATTTGTGTAAAATTCGAATCTTTCCATCTCAGAAGAATGAGAAATAAAATTTACCATGTAACTTTTAAGGGAGAAATCAAAAGCAGACAGTTCTGCTGAGTATGGCCAGAACAGAGAAATAAAATTTAAAAATACACAAAAGAAAAAGAAAACCCATCAAGTGGTAACGAAAGAAAAATAAACTACGCCCTTTGGAAATCCATGCACTGTTAATGCCGCTTTAAGCATCATGAAACACATTTCAGGTCAGCATTACCTATAAAATATTATTGAGACTCAGAGGCTGCTTAGTGCCACTGCACACAGCTAAGTCTTTTGACCACATTAAATCAGTAAATGGTTTCCTCCAAGAAGAAACAGGCAGGAGTACGGACGCCCCTTTCATTTTACTCAGCTCCATGACCAACGCCCACGGAAGCAGCAATCAAAACAACAACAGCACAACAACAAACCCAAATGACACTTTGCATTGGAAATCTGCTGTGGAAAACACTTTAAATTATTATAAAGCCCACATGTGAGTTTGAGGACTGAAGTGTGTCTGACCCAAGCCATGGTATTTTCAATCCCCTCATGTGCATGCCGAAGGTGGGTATGACCAAGGGAGTCCAGGGAAAGAAATGATGTCTTTGAATTGTTGGCGAAGGGTACTGAAAGAACCATGGATGGTCAGAAAATTGAACGAGTCTGTCTTGGAAGAAGTGCAGCCCAGAATGCTCTTTAGAAGTAAAGATGGCAAGACTTCACCTCATACCTTTTGGACATGGTACAGGAAGACCCTTAAGGAAATGGATCGACAGAGGCTGCAACAACAGGCTCAAACACAGCGGTGGTTGTGAAGATGGTGTGGGCCGGGCAGTCTATCGTTCTGTCGAGACTGGGGTTGCCATGCACCTAACAACCTAACAACTTGTGTTCGAAGAAGGGGACTAGAGGTTTATCTTCCGCAATGCCAACCTGAACTTACGAAGCCCAGATCCCCATCATTTCAGAGATCCACCTGAGAGAAACAACGAGAGCTTAACAACTCAAAGTCGGCTGGAAAAGCACCGGGATCACTGCTTAGCTGGGATTAATTTTGCAATGAATTTTTCCATTTCAGTTACCATAATAACAACAACAACACAATAAAGTTTGTTTCTGTCCAGAGATGCACTCTGTTCCAAAGCACGAACAACTCCTAACTAACCAGGACCACACATGTCTCCTTCTCTTTGGTTCCTTTTGAGACATGCTGTAATTTTGCAGTCATGTTCAACTAGAAAAGAAATGAGAAACTAAATTTAATTCACAAAAAGACAAGTCCTCATTAATTTACCTTAGGTGGATCCCAGAAAAGACCTGTATGGGTTTGACTCCAAAATAAACCTCTAGTAACAGCCCTCCGAAGAGTGCCAGCAGAAGCTATTCCAACAAAGGGCTTTGGGTAACAGTTATGACGGGCACAGGACAAGGACAAGGCTTTCGATCAGTTCTTGGAGACAGCGCTAGGGTGACTTGGGCTTCTTCTGTGCGTGGCTTTTAAAACAATGACCCATCAGTAGATCGCCTGTGCAGCCATGGAAAAACAGGGGCCTTGAGGACCCAGCCTCCAGTGGAGAGGAGGCCGTGCCCCAAGGATTCCCCAAGGGGCAAGCTGGTGCCCCTAATTAAAACTAAAACTCAGGGGGGAACTGGATTAGAGAAATTTAAAATCTTTTTTGTAGAAGTTAATGAAAGAAGTCTTGATAAAGATTGATCTCCTCTGCTTCATAAGAATTCCATCTAGTTATTTTTCTTGGTAAAGAGCAGTCCTCAATGCTTGATGGAATTGTATTGGGCTTCCATTTGTCAGAAGTCTCGTTCCAAGTATTTAAAGTGCATACACAGGCCATGGATAATTTATCCTATGACTTTTGATAAAGCATATGGTCAAACCATGTTCCCACTGTTATCTTTCCAACTTGTAGCTAAGAAGGTCACAAAAATCAAAGCAAACTAAACAACAAAGGGATTATAACTAAACATCATCTTACTGCTTGCAGTTTGTATACATTTCACTTTAAAATACTTACCAAGTTAAGTGCTGGAGAAAGTTCTGTATAGGCATATTACTCATTTTTATTTTAACTGAAAAGTGGAAGCTTAGTGTATAATTAATTACCTGTGTGTAAGGCTTAGTTAACATATAACTAGGATAGTCAGAATGAAACATTTTAGCAACGCTACATTTTATAAGGACAGGGAATAATGGTGAAGAGCATTACAACAGCACATGTGGGACCGCTGACTTAGCAGCCAGCCCCCGCCCCCGCCCCAGCAGGGATGCTGACACTCTAAGTACGTTAGGAAGTGCCAAAGTATGGTGAACTCAGAGTAAGAAGCCGATGCATGGTAACATCAATCCACAGACTAGTTCTTCTCAAGTGACATTCTTAGGGAACTTCATCACAGCCAAGCACTGTTTTCATGGGTGATGTATGATTAAATGAGCGTTTTGTGAGGTGTGCTTCCATACTGTGGTTTATGTTCCAAAACGCAAAACCTCACTGCCATTGAGTCAATTCTGACGCATGGCGACCGGGGACACCAGCCCTTGGGGCTTTACTGTCTATGGGAGGAGATCGCTGCTTCTTCCGTCGGAGGAGCAGCAGGTGGATGGCACTGCTTACCTTGTAGGCAGCAGCCTCGTGCACCACCCATGCCACCAGGGCTGAGGGCATGTTAGTACACATACCTATATTTTAATCCTGTAGATTGGGAATTTAAAATAGCAAAACAAATTAGTAGAGAAAATGCTTTTTAGTCAAAATGCTCCTTTCTATAGAATACCTGGAGAGGATCCCACATACTCCAAATTGGACGGCTTGACTTCCATTCTTATGCAAAAACAGAAACTCACTGTTATTTGCAATTTAAACAACTCCACACCCTGGAGCTTCTCTCTCTGGGTAAAATCACTACTCTCTCCACTCAAGCCCAGGTAAGAGTCACACAGAAGAGGTAGCATGTCAATCAAATGGCCGAAACACTACATTTGTTATAAGGATGTCATTTTGAAGTTCAACTTTTAAGAAGCTGAATTGTTCTGATAGAGTATCTTCGTCCCCGCCCCCGCCCCCCCCCCCAGTCTTTTCTTTTCTACTTTCCTTTAAAATAAGAAGGCTTACTAGGCTAACTTTAGGTCTGATATAGGACCAGCGCCACCTGCATCCCATCTTCCTTACCGCCAAGTTCTCTCCCTAAAACTTCCCTTGCTGTCCCAATTATTTAAGATTAGGATGGGCCTTGCCCAGGTCCAATCCAGGCCAGACACATGGAATAATTTTTCTGAAGGCTTTAAAAACAGCCGATGTTTTAAAAATATTTTTGACTTTTAAGATAAAAGTAACTAACAAGAAAACAAGCACACTGGATACGGAAGTGGAGCTTACCTTAGAGCCGCGTTCATTAAAGATTATTTCTACATCTAGGATTTTGCCGAACTGCTGCAGAGACAAAACAAAAACATCGATCTATGGTCAATATAAATATACCATGGAAGGCAGTTTTCCCTACTCCTTTTTATTTACACAAGTCAACATGTTTACTGTACAAAAACTTAGAAAGGATAGGCACACAGCAAGACAAACATGGTGCAGAGAATAAACATCCCCTGAGGTACCTCCTGTTAGCTTAAGATTTTAACACCAAACTAACCACACGGCCACTGAGTGGGCTCTGATTCATAGCAACCCAAGAGGCCAGGGTAGAACTGGCCCTGTGGGTTTCCAAGAGTGTGGAGAATTCAAAGTGCTCACCTTGTGGTTTAGTAGCCCAAAGCATAACCAGTCTTTCTAAATTTCCGTATGTACCAGATAATAGTCACCGCATATTGTTTCATAACTTACTTTTATTTTTTAAACTTAATATTATCAAGAACAGCACTGTAACTCAGTAAATAGACATATACCTATTTGTACTAGCATTTCCGTAGGCTACATACTATCATACTTAAATTATTTGGGGACATTAACAATGATTCCATCACAATGGGACGTACCCCCCCCCCCAGAGGGGTCACAGGGAAGGGGTGAATCAACCAGGGTGCAGTATAGCACTGATGAAACACACAATATTCCTCTGGTTCCTTGCGGCTTCCTGACCTCCCATTATCATGACCCCAGCGTGGCTTCTCACTCTGGACTAGACCAGAGCATGTAGCTTATGAGACATGGAATCCAGGAACAAGAATGAGAGCAGCGATACCAGAAGGGTAGGCTTAGGGGGAGGAGAGGAGAGGAGGAGGGGGGAAGGGAGACAGCGGTCAGTGTGAGACATGAAAATAATAATAATTTATGACCTACGAAGGGGCCAGGAGGGTGGGGGTGGGGTAGAAAAAAGAGGAGCTGATCCCAAGGGCTCAATAAAGTAAATGTCTAGAAGACAACGATGGCAAATATGTACAAATATGCCTGATACAATTGAAGTATGGATTGTAATAAGAGTTGTAAGAACCCCCAATAAAATAATCTTTTAGTTAAAAATATAGTATTTATTTCTGCAACAAGCATGAACAATGTTTTCAACGAAAAATTTTGCTTAGTTATCTTCTAAGATATTTTACTATTTGGAAGAACACTCATGCTTAAGACACAAGGATGTTCTAAGCTACTCTATGCAGGTGAACAGCTCATAAGAGGGTCATACACAAAATAGTTACTCTGAGAAGCTATCTATAAATGACAAAATGGCTTAAATCAACATGGGTTAAGTGAACGGAAAGGATGCACAATGGACCTCCAGATGCCTTCTGGCTCCCACTTTCCTCTGAGTACTGGATTCAACCCCAATTATCTGTTTCTCTTGGATTTCATGCCAGACGTGGGGAAATGTGGAATAAGAGAAAAGAACAAAAGAGAAACCGTGCTCTCTCCCGGGGTGACTCACTGCTACCCTTACTTTAAAGCATGTATTGAGAGAGCTCCAGCTTCCTAGAGAAAAACATCTGGGCTTGAGTCGTTTCATGATCTAAGAGCGAATTAGAGAAATCAAGGACTAAGAAAGCTGTCTTATTTCTCTGCCCATCCTACAGACCTCAGATTCACACTGTCTTTGACATTTTCCAAGGTTTCCTATGGCATCCTTCTGATGAAGTGACTTCCTTCCTTCCAGTTAAGGAAAGCGAGGCTGATGGAGACTGGGTGTCACATTTGTAGAAGTGTGGAAGCCCCTGCTGCCCTCTACTGAAGGGGCAGCTCACATGGCAGAGACATAGTCACCAGGGGGTCTCTGCCAGGAAAACATGCTTCCTTTGCACTCAGTGCATTCCAAGGAACCACCTGATACCTGCTTGAGGCAGCTCGGCATAGGACTCGTGAGAAGGCCCATCATGGTAAGATGCGAAAGTTTCCATTTCCGCAGATCTCAGAGACTCTGATTCCACTTTATGGAAATCTGGTAATCTCGTATTATCTCTGATAATAACTCAAGCTCCCAATAAGTTTCTTCTTATACATACCCTAAGTTCTTTACTCTGCCCTTTATATTTCAGGTTGTTCTCTCTTCTGCAGACATGAAGACTAGCCGGGCACCATTTTCTGTCTAAACGCTCTTCAAGTTCCTGAACAACATCATTAAATTTCTCCTGTGGCCTTCTCTTCGGTGTGGGAAACACAGGAAGTCAGCTCTAGGTGACAGAATTTTGCTCCAGTATCTTGTCACCACCCATCAAGGTTTTAACAAAGGTATTTGTTTTTCTAACAAACCACAGGCAGTTTTCCTAGTCTTTTTTTAAAACAACTTCATGATTGTTTCTTGACCAGGGTCAAGTTTAAAATTTGATCAAGTTAAAACAGGTCACGACACATAGGTTCATAAAAAAATTAAGATTCAAAACTAATTACATAAAAAATTGAACTTCAAAAAAAAGAGGATGATGACAACATATGCACAAATGTGATGGATACAATTATTGTATGAACTGTTTAAAAACTATAAGAGTCCACAACAAAATGATTTAAAAAGAAAAAAATTAAGATTCATTTTTCTTAAAGTTGTTCATTTTTTCAAAAACTTAAATCCTTGTCACTGTACTTTCTGCTTTTCTGACAGTGATTTCAAGGGGGAAGTTAGTAGGAAGCCCTCCACAAACCAGCCTTTTAGCAATCTGGCGGATACTGGCATTGGCGCTACTCAGTAAAAACCCAAAAGACAAAACAAAACTTGAGCAACTAACTGAATAGCCCTTAATTCAAAACACTCTGAAAGGCAGAGATAACCTTTCTTAAATTTAATAGGAATGAAATTCAAGTTCAAAGAGTTCAAATGACTTTCCCAAGTACACTTTCCACTTTAACAGGCCGGCTATCTCAAAAGCTGTATTCTCCACACTGGGAGTCTTCTTAGATGTTGCCCAAGGTGAAGGGCATTGGCAGTATTGCACTGGGCTTCCATGGAGGATGAAGAACCCACCAAGATGTGACAGCGTGAGCACCAGCGGTCCTCACACTTATCTCTACAGAGGAATCATCTGGGGAATCTTGTGAAAATACCCAAGTTCAAGCCGGACCCCGATTAAGTCAAAACACCTGGGTGTGGGGCACAGGCATCGGATTTTTTCAGCTCGAGAAGATTTCAAGTTGCAAATATATTTCGGAATCATTACTACAAAGAAAAAAACCCAAACTAAGTATTTGTACTCTTTCAGGTGAAACAAGTTGCATTATGAATGCACTTACTTACTCAGTTTGGTGTGGAGGGTAAGCAATTCACCCTAGTTTGTCAGACATTTGTTTTTAGCCCTGAAAGTCCCACATCCCAAGGAAGTCGTGAGTCTCAAGGAAATGAAAGGATGCGTGACCACCCTATATGTGTAAGAAACTCAAAGGCCAGTCGATGCACAGATGGAAGGACAGAAAACGGGTTCTAAAGACTGATGAGAATATATTGATATACTGTTAACACATTGGATACATTAAGTTATATTTCAACTGAAAAACCTTAAAGCTTCGGAGACTTACCCCAAACATTTGCCGGAGGTCAGGGTCCCGGAAGCGGAAAGGAATATTGGAGACATGCAGTCGTTTAGGGGTAGATTTACTCTCTGAATTATCACTACTTTGTGTTTGTGACTGCTGGCCGTCCGTCTGTGCTCCACCTTCTGTCTGCTAAGAGATTAACAATTGAAGGAAAAAGTTAAGACAATCAATTCACAAGATTTATACTTAACAAATATTCTCAAAAAGGCTGATTTAAGCACAATTTTAGTTGTTCAAAGAAAAACACAAACAAGGGTGCCATCTGTGATGGGTCTGTGGCAACTAGTGTCGGCCAGGATGCTCAGCAGTGTGCCAGCAAGGCCTCCCCCATAAGGTGCAGGTGGGGGTGTGGCCTATTTTGTGTCTCTAAGTGGACTGTGGAGAACTAGCACTATCTCTTCTTCCTCCTGCTGGCCTGGATCCTGCATCTGGTTCCTTGGGACTTAAGCCAGCGGCCTGCCATTTGGTCTGCTTGCTCTGG
Organism: Tenrec ecaudatus; assembly: GCF_050624435.1. Taxonomy (NCBI): domain Eukaryota; kingdom Metazoa; phylum Chordata; class Mammalia; order Afrosoricida; family Tenrecidae; genus Tenrec; species Tenrec ecaudatus. The sequence goes on along the minus strand of NC_134535.1, from coordinate 14,673,043 downwards.
AAGCAGCCAGTGCCTGCCACGTTCCTGCCAAGATTGAATCCACTCAACTCTGTCCCTATCAGCCTGTAGTCCTTCCTGCCTCCTGCTTCATTCTCTGGCCTCCTGGTTTGTCTCCCAGCTTCCAGGGTCACTGGGCCTGCTGCTCGGCAATTCTCTTGATCTAAGTTTCTTTAGGATATATATGAGTATCGTTGGTTTTGTTTCTTTAGAAAACCCAGCCTAACACCACCCATGCTCAAAATTCTATAATCTACAAACAAAATTTATTCTTTTGTTTTTATGTTTATTTTGTTTGATAGATTGACACAGTGGCTACAATAGTGGGCTCAAATGTAAACATGGTTTAGAAGGCACAGGACTGGGCAGTACTTCATTCTGTTGTACACAGGCTCCCTGCTAGAGCTAGTGCGATGACACCTGAGAAGAACTAACGCAAAAAGGGAAGTCTTTTGAATATTTAAAAGGTATAGTGGCAAATGGGAGATCAGCGAGACAGAAACACGGGGCAACATGGTGACATGCCTAAGACCACAGGGAAATATGTCAGGGTAATTGAAGACATGAAAATAGTACCTTTATTCTTAGACTCTTAATAGTGCTGTCTATTTCTAAGGTCTTTTTATTTTAAAAATGACAAGCCTGTTGTGCCTAGTTGTGTACTTTTGGTCTATCATATCAGGTCCTCTTAAAATGCAGTAAGGGAATAAGATTCAATCTGTTAAGAGTTCCAGAACTTATGACTACTCTGGTGTCAAAATAGGATGATGCTATTATTTATGAAGAAGAGAAATATGGTGAAAATGGGCAGTTTGTTTGAAAACTAAAGCAACTTTGTACTAGGAAATCGATGTATACTCTCCATATTTTATGCAATCTCAGCTAACTTCAGCACAGGGAACCATCCTCCTGCAGGCCAAAGCACCTGTTTTGCACCAGAACCTAACAGCTATAAAAGGCTCTCAGGGACCCTGACTATTCATTCTAGTGCCCAGTACGTAAATGCTAGACGTGCCTGTGTCTACAGAGCATGAATGTGGGCATGCAATTTAAGCCCTGAATCTCTTTAATAGCATCCCAGGCATGTGCCCGTTTGATTTCCCCCTACATCCTCAAAAAGGTTGTTGTGTGAGAGGCATTTCTGATAAAAAATCTTAACAGGTGTGATGTATTCTAGCCACGCAAAAAGATATTTACTTTGCAGTATATTCACCTGGCAATTTAAAACCCTTATGCTTTCACCATTCTCTAAAAAGCACGTGCCAAATGGGGTGACTTGCTGGATGGATGAAACTACCATCCTATTCAAACATGAGTGGAACGTGCTGTGCTGCGCTTAGCATCTCAGCCAAGAGAGAATCGAGTCCCTGACAGATTCTTGACCCAAAGTTCTGGCCAAAAGAAATGGAATCAGCTACTTCTGGCTCAGAGACATAAGCAACCATCTTGAAGTGATAGTTGAGCCTCTAAATATAAAGGACAGTCACGAATAAACTCTGAATGATTACCAGCTTCTCAATGCCAATCCAAGTGATGGCAGCATTCTATTTCGTGCCATTCAGGCCTGCAGATGGCCGGAATGTGCAATGACACGTGAAATAAAGACAGCAAACAAGGGGCCAGTTATAGAGCAATGTTCTGCGGAAGTGTAAGGTTTGCAATCATCTACCTGAAGACAATGCAGACTGAACAAGATAAAGTCCATCCATAGAGGAAACTCAGTCAAGTCCCTCAGGCAGCAACACGGACAGCATGCAGTCAAATCCATGAACACCAGTTACCACCAGTGCTCACTTAACGCCTTCAAATGCGGCTTATCTGTGGCTGGTCTCAGGAAACGCTCTACAGTAAAGTCAGAAGCCACATCTGTTCTGTGCAATGACAGTCTGCCACCCCAGGGAAAGGAAAAAGGTTTGAGCGTGCTGGTGGCAGAGTGGTTATCTGTCTGGCTGCAAGAGGAGCCGAGAGAGAGGAGGCTTTCTACTCCTACAGAGAGTTGCAGTCTCAGCAGGCCCGGGGGCATTCCAACTTGTCCTACAGGGTTGCTAGGAGTCAGAATCAACTTGAGACTGCACTGAGGTTTTGGGTTTTGTTAATTTACCAGTGGTTCATGGAACCTGAAATTGTCTATGTGAGGTGAAAAAGCAAATGAACATTAATGAGGACTTCACATATGCTACCCAAGGGACTTCTTGGTGGCTGGGAGTTCTTTCCAGTCTGGAAGGCAGGCAAGTTTCAGGAGGTCTGGTCAGATTCGCTCATTTCCCATCCTTGTAGTGAGCATCTGTGTTTTCTAACTTGAAATTTTTAGTTTAAGGGAGAGTTGGCAAATGAAAAATATGAGCTATTACTTCCCAAATTCTCAAGCCTCCTGGTTTAACGTAAACTTTTTAAATGAAGGTATAACTTAGGAACAAACTACACAAAGCACACATATACAGATGGATGGACCTTCACAAAGTAAATGTACTCAACAACCAGCAAATTAGATCCAGACACAGAATTCCAGGAGCTCTCTCGGGCCTCACTGAAGGCTCACCATTATTCTCAAGTCCAAGGCCAGGGATTCGTTCTGCCATTTTTGAGTTTACTAGCAATGAATCCCAGGGTGGATTCTTCCCGGCCTGACTTCTTTCACCGGGCACTCTCTGTGTACCACGCACACCATGTTGCTGTTAGGTGCCGTGGGCTCAGTGCTGCCTCATAGGGATTCCATGCACAAGGGAACGAAATACTGCCTAGTCCTGGGCAACCCTCACAATTGTTGTCCTGCTAGAGTCTACTGCTGTAGCCACGGTGTCAGTCCATCTTGGCGAGGGTCTGCCTCCTTTCTGCTGCCCCTCTACTTTCCCAAGCATCATGGCCTTTTCTGGGGACTGGTCTCTCCTGAAAATATATTCACAGGATGTAAGATGGCAAAGTTTTGCCACCTTGGCCCCAGGGAACATTCTGGCTGCACCTTTTTAAAGACAGATGTCTGTTCTTTTACCAATCCATGGTACTTTCAATTATTTTTCAGCAGCACCATAATTCAAACACATTGATTCTTCCTTCTCCAGTGTCTAACTTTCACATACATGCATACATACAGTAATCCATCTGTGTTAGTCCAGGTAGACTAGAGAAACAAATTCATTGACACTCATACTTATAAAGAGTAATTGTATATTAAGAAAACATCCCAGCAGTCCAGATCAAGCCCATAAGTCTGATGTTAGCCTATATGTCTTCAGACTCACGCAACATATGCAATGACACTGAATGCAGAAAGATCACAGGCCAGTGGGTGGAAAGTCTTGTGGACCCAGTGGCGGTGTGGGTCTCCACGTGGCTCCTCCAGCTCCAAGGCTCTGGTTCCATCAGTGTAGCCCCATGTGGCTTGTCAACAGGCATGTGAGGCAGAGTGCGTGTCTAGCCACCTGTGAGCTATTTATCTCCGTTGTGCCTCCAAATGAGGTCATCAAGCTGCGACCTGGTTGAGAGGCTTGACTACACTCCTTCCTCAAATTCAGATTATATAACTGTCAAACCCTCCATTCTTATTCCCTGGTATAAATATGCAGAACTTGTTCAAGTCGTTTCTGGCTGTGAATAATCATACAAGAGGGCTTTTAAAAGCTCATGGCAAATGGAGTAAAAATATAATGGAATTTTCCCACAAAAATTCCTATGGCTATTCCTGTTGCAGGTGGTGGTGTGAACAATAACAAGCATCCCTCTGGAAGCACCACTACCAATTGCTAGTGGTGGATGTACTGAGTCACAGAAATTTGCATATTCAGTAAATCATTACTGCCATTTTCCCAAGATGCTGTACTAACTTATACTCCCATCAACTCCTGTGTGTGAGTTCCAGGTGCTCACAGCATTGTCATTTTTGTAGAAATGCAATTTCATGGACGTGGAGGAGCCCCTGGTGACACAAATGGTTAAGCGTCTGATCACTAGCTGGAAGGTTGGTGACGGACTTTCCGCATGCCATAGCCTTGACGGCCCTGGAGCACTTCTACTCTGCCCACAGACTGGAGGGAAACAAACAAGTTGGGGGTAGCGGTTTATTATAATTTTAATCTGCATTGTCCAGATCATGAATGAGGGATCCTGTTAGCACAGTGACGAATGGGCTCAACTGTCCTCTGAAAAGTTGATGGTTTAGACCCACCAACTACTCTGTGAAAGAAAGACGTGGCAGTCTGCTTCTCTAAGGTTTTACAGCCTTGGAGACCCGATGGGGCTATTCTGTGTCATTTTATGATCGCCGAGTTGAAATAGACTCCTTGGCATTAGTTTTGATGGTTAATGAAGCTCATCTATGATGTGTTTATTGGACATTTTGATATCTGCTTTTGTGAAATGCCTGTGCATATCCTTGGCCCATTTTACAATAAGACTGCTTGCTTTTGAATGATTGATTTGCAGTTGTTGTTGGTTAATTTTAGATGAATTCTTTCATAGATTTTTTTTTTAATCAGCACAAGTGTTCTAGTCAAGGCCTCAGAGTTTGAACATCAGTATTTTCATTTGGTGGTGTCATCACCTGAAATTGTTCTCCCACCAAACTGGGCTAATTCAAACGCTCCATGTGCCCCTTTTCCGTTTGCATGCTCAAATACCCCCACTTATTTGACTGCAGTGAGACCCACGAGCGCCGACCCTTCAGCTCTCCACTTGAGTCCTCACATCTTTCTAGGCAACCTGGGTTTTAGAACCAGTCTTTGCAAGAACTCCCCCACGTTGAACCTGCCTATCAACACTGTAATGCTGAATGCACCCAACCACCAATTTCATAACAGCATATCTGTGTTATCACACTTATTGTGCTTAGCAAATAACCCTGCATCGAGCAAGTCTGCCAGCGCCACTTTCCTACCAGCATGTGCTTATTTTGGGTCTCTGAGCCACACTGGTAATTCTTATAATCTTTTGAACACTTTAATAACGTGATCACACACGTACAGACAACAATAGTGCAAACCGTACTTTTACATGCCTTGTGAAACCAGAAATGTCCATGGCTCGTTTCACGGTGACTTTGGCTTTCTGGCAGTGGTCTGCAACTGAACCTGAGGGAATGCTGAGGTGTGCCTGTAAACCTGCACCTGGGCAGGAGCTCTTGCTAGAGGAAAAGAATTCCATGGGTGACTGAATCGCCCCACCCACCCCACAGATGGTGACCAACCTAAGCCTCCTCAGTTAACTGATGTCCCCATTTTCCACAAATTCTTGGTCTAACTTGCTTTATTCTCTTCAGACCTCAGATCCGTCCTTCCTTCCACTTATACACTTTTGTTGAGAAATGGGAATTTCCTGGAAAGAGCAACCATTTATTAAATCCATACTTTATGCCAGGCCCTGATCTAAGTCTTTTAATAATGATTAATATTTAAACAGTGTTTCCTAGTTGCCAAGCCCTGACCTAATTTTACAAAAGTTAGTGAATTCTTTCAATAGTTCAAGCGTCCTAAGCAGTCGTTATGTTTACCCCCATTTCTCAGTTGAGGGGTATAAGCAGGATGCCATTTGCAGCAGCAGCAGCCTGGGGAGCAGAGGGACAGCCTGAAGGTGACGGAGCAAGGACTTGAAGCCAGGTGATGTGGTGGCTCTGGAGCACCTGGTCGTGTTCCCACCAGATATACTGGGGTAGGGGGTCAGGGGAGCTTCAAAGAGAGTTCATGGAAGAATGGAATGAAAAACTTATGTTTTCCAGGCACTTTCTGACCTCCCCTCTTACACTGTGTCACTGCCCCACCCCCTGGCAGAATGTATACTCTCAACCATTGTACTAGGTATTTCACTTTGCATGTATCCTTTTCTTTAATTCTCACATTAACACGCTGAGGAAGGTACCTGCATTCTCAATGACAGAAGAAGAAACAAAGGTCGCAAAGTAAGCAGCTTGTTAGAAATTCAAAACTGGGCATTCCACTGTTTCCTCCCACACACATCCTCTCATCTGTTCTTCTCAGGAGGATGGGGAATGTGCAGACCCCACTTGCTCTTATCTTCTGACCTGGATCTGACCTGTCTGCATGCATGACTGGGTGAGACGAGGGGAGACATGTGTTCTGTATCTTGAAAGAGGAAGGGGGGCATCAGGCTATGAAGTAAGGGGAGGGTCTGTGGGGGAGGGAAGGAACACCAGCAAGGGCAAGATAAATATTACTTAGGAAGCCAAAAAGTGGTGTGGCACAAAACCTGAGGGGTGCACACACCAAACTCACGAGTAGCCAGAAAGGTTGGCAGTTCAAACCCACCCACAGGTGCTTTGGAAGACTGGCCCTGCGATGTAGGCCTGAAAGTCCTGAAACACCCCAGGAAGCACAGTCTGCTTGAACACCCAGGGCCGCCAGGAGTTGGGTCAACGTGAGGACAAATATCAGTGACAGCATAGAGGTAGAAACAAAAATCACATGAAATTGGATTTTCCATTCAACATGATCTACTTCTAAGTTTATCCCAGTAGAGATGACCAGAAGTCTTAGTGGCAGGGTGGGTTACAAGTGGCACTGCAAACCACAAGGTAGCAGTTCAAAACCACTAGCTGCTCTGGGGGAGAAAGATGAGGCGACTACTCCCATAGAGTTAGTCTCGGTAACCCACTGGGTTAGTTCTACCCTGCCCTTTGAGTTGGAATTAACTCGATGGCAATGGGTTTTGAATTAACAGAGACTTCTATTGATTGTAAGAGACAAACTGGGGGAGAAACAAACAAAAAAGAGTTTTATGTTTGTGAAAAGTGGACAGCAAATTGTTCTTGGAAAAAAATCAGTCTACCCAGCATTGGCTTACTTTATTTTCTCCTGTAAACTGCTGAGCAACTTTACTGATTATAAAAGCCTCCTCCTAAGGATCTGTTTTCCCCGTCTGTGCTCATTCCCCGGCCCAGTTTCTCTGCTGGGCAGAGGATGAAACACAAGAGACGGGGGTCTGTTTACTGATGGGTTACAGCACTGACCGGCAGCAGCAGCACTCTGATGCAATCATGACTAAAGTCAATACGTCCCCCTTTCAAACAGTCGTCGTCCAAAGCCAGGGATCACTGGCTGTCAGCATTACAGAGGAGCACGGGACCTTTTATATTTAACAAATCATCAGGTTGCAAATCCTCCTTAAAAATGAGGGTTAAAAATGCTGTGAGTGTAGGGGGTTATATGACCCCAACTTTGCATTTGAGGATGACTTAGGTTTATAGAACTATCCATTTCTCCTCTTGCTCTTTGTGGCAGACATTTCTTGCTTTCACTTCTGAGAACTGTAAGGGGAAGGAAAAAATGGAAATTCAACCTAGTGCAGCAAGTTGAAGTCCCATCACTTTAAGGCTAGTTGGGCTGGGTATAGAGTCTAGGTTGAAAAAATTTGGGGAGGGAATTTTGAAGGCAGCCCTCATATTTTTTCCTAGCTCCTAGAGTGGCTGCTATGAAACTAAAAACCATGAAGGTTTCTGTGAGTTTGTGTGTGACTCTTTTTCTGACTTAAGTTCTGTTGAGCTAGTCTTGCCTCCTACTGTCTCTGTACAACACAATGAAAGATGCCTGGTCCTGCACAGTCCTCACTGTCTTTGCTATGTCTGAGCCCATTGCTGCAGCAACCAAGACCATGTATCTCCTCGAGGGTCTTCCTCTTCTGTGATGACCCTTTACCACACACGATGCCTTTCTCCAGGGTCTGCTTCCGGCTGATAATGTAGCCAAAGCATGTAAGATAGAGTCTCAGCATCCTCTCTTTCAAGAGGCATTCTTGTAGGATCTGTGATTACCTTGTGTTTTAAGATTTCATAATGATATGTCTTATGTAGGTTTATTTTACTTTCATCTGTTTTGTGAACATCTCGTGGTCTCTTGCCATTTCGAAATGAGTATTTTCTAGTCCTGGGAAATTTTCCTCAATTATTTAACAGATGATTCTTTCTGGTATTTCTTCTTCTTCTTTTTTTTTTTTTTAATCTATTTTCTGGTAAATAGGTCCCAGAAACCTTATCTAAGACTTTGGGACTAAATGTCCAGCAGATTTTAAGCTTTTTCGAACTTCAGAAAGGCAATATGGCATGTAACTTATTGAATACCTCCCTTGAAACCTGAAGCAGTGATTTAAAAATGCTTATGATTTACATATTAGTAAGATCTTTATAAATATTCAGAAAAGAATTCAAAATGACTACAGATAGGCGCTGCAAACAGAAAAATCAATTGGATTGCAAAACTTAGTGAATTTGGGGATTGTAAGAGAATGCAAATTTTTATTTCTTCAATCCTATCATCCATCCCTTCAATGAAATTTCTCATTCTGTTGTCCTGTATTTAATTTCAAGGGCTCAGTTTTGCCTCTGAATTCTGAACCCCTCCTCTTCCTAACTTTGGGCTGTAGTACACAATGTCAGCAGTTTGAAATGAGCAGCCAGTCCATGGGAGAAAGACTGGACTTTCTATTCCTGTAAAGGGCTATGGTCTCGGAAACTCACAGGGGCAGTTCTACAGTGGTTTGAGGAAACTCATAGAAGGTGGTTCCTATTTCCTGCACAATTCCCACCATCCCCCCAAATGTCCTTTGGGTTGTGTTGTCGGCTTTTTTTCCAGGTATCCTGTAATCTCAAATTGTCTGTTCGTGATTACGAATGGAGGGGGAAGGATGGCTAAAAGCTGACTGAAGTTCTGAGTGTGTGGAATCGCCTGGCTGTTTCGAGGATGACTTTGTGATTAGTTCCAGGTAGAGCTGGGTTAACCCTCTGAACTCGTTCCTCGTCTGTTTACCAGGTCCCCTGAGAAGAGTCTTCATCTAGCTGGTGTTACCAGTTTCTGAGAAGCCCGACCTCTGCAGTGTGAGCAGAATCATTTCTCATCTTTTCCCTCCTACGGGCTTAGGAATCAGCTCACTTGCGTCTCTTAAATTAGCTACTAATTGGCCACCTGGCTCCACTTACAAATTTACACTGTAGTCTCTTCTGATTTTTGTAGGTTTATATTCCTAAAAAATGACAGCCACAAAAGTTACCTATTACAGTTTTAGGGAGCTTTCAGGAGGAAGCAAGATTTAGATGTGTGTACTCAAAAGTAATCTGGACGCAACAATGTGAGCTTAATAAGATCTCTCAAAACTGTATGTATATTGTTTAAGACAGTAAATCTGCTTGTTTTCCATTGATCTATATAAATTCTTTTTGGAAAGATTGTTTTCAAAATAAGCATCTTTGTGTCTCAAATGAAGGAAGGTCTTCTCTAATCCGAACATAGAAAACTGAGAGAGAATAAACAGAAGCCCTTCAGAATGAGACAACATTTTAAGAGCAAATCTAAACATACAAAGGAATTACTGTGGCCCCCACCCCCATCCACCCAAGTCCCACCACCAAATCTGTTTTCTAGAGCACAGAACTACTTTAGATGAAGTTGAGGGTGATTTAATATATTTTGGGACAATGATATAACATAGTAACTGTGATGGAGGATACTGAAGATTTGATTCTGGAACCCCAAAAATGGGATTAATGAAAAACTGGTGAAAAGCGAGTTTTACCTAGTGTATTGTAATAGAGCTTCTTATTTCAGAGTTCTGAAAATTCTACCTCAGTTATGTTAAATGTTAACATTCGGAGAAACTGAGTGAAAGATATCCAGGCATCTTCTGTACTATTTTTTCCCCAATTTTATCATGTTTAAAAAACAAAAAGAAGGAAGTATTTTGGGATGTCAGATTCTATAGCTTCTAAATCCTAGAGAAGAAGGTGTGGTAGTTACATAATCTGGTGCCAGTCTGAGACTATTAAGAGTGAAGGGTTGGGGTTTAGCCTGTCAATCAAGTTGCTGCTTCATGACCTCATTTGGAGGTTCTACCAGGATTAATAGTTCCCTGGGGTGTGGGACACTGACACTCTGCTTCATATTCTTGACAACAAGACACATGGAGCTATGCTAGAGCCCCGGAGCTGGAGGAGCCACGTGGAAACGCACACCAGCATTGAGATGCTTACACTGCCACTGGATCCACAAGATCCACTAGCCTGTAATCTTCCTGCATTCACCATCATTGCATGTGTTTTGTGAGTCTGAGGAGGACTTTATAGATTGGTATCAGACATATGGGCTAATAACGGACTTAAGGACTTGATTGGGACTGGGCTAGAATGTTTTTACAAGATTCAATTGCTGTTGTATATAAAACTCTTTCTTACACACATATGAATGTCACTGGATCTGTATCTCTAATCTATGAGGACTAACACAGAAGGTAACAAATAATGTTTAGTTGGTTTATGATGATATAGGGGTGCTATAATAAATAAATTCTTATACTTGCATTCAAAATGTAGGTTAGAACATTTACAGAAGCCAGAAGGTGGGGAAAAAGTCCATTCATTTCACATTATTGGCATACGGAAGGAAAAACCCCTCATTTAATCTAATATTGTCATTATTTATTCCAAAATTAGATATGGTTTAACTTGTAAAACGCTTGTTCAGACAAAAAAGGTCAACCATGCCGTGTCCTCTCCTGCAGTTATGTGCTGCAGAGACCTCAAGGCACGAGGGAGAGCAGAAAGGAGGCCACCTTGGACTCAATGTCTTCAGGGGTGAACTTCACACAGGGTTTGAATCCTCTTTGTAGGATGAATCGGGCATTTTCTCAGTAGTACGGAGGCAGGCCTTGTGAGTGTTAGAGATATACTTTGGAAAAGACCTGACTGATGAAAGGATCCCTAGGGTCATCGAGCTGATGTTGATTCTAGTGACCCTATCCAGGGGTTTGAGGCTGTCAATCTTTATGGGAGCAGATAAAGACTTTTATCTTTCTCCCACAGAGCGACTGGTGAGTTTAAACTGCCAACCTTGTCATAAGCATCCGAGCCTAACCCACGGCCCCACCATAACGCCTGTGTCAAAGGATGTACCAACTGCTAAAAGGGGAGTCGCCATGAACCACACACAATCATCATGCAATTCACGGAACACTGCAATTAGGCAATTATAAGTTTTCACTACAGATACTTTTCAGATCAAAATTTACATGAAAGTAAAACATCGTTTTTTATATCACACAATTCCACAGCTTAATGATTCATGTCTACACGAAACAAAACTGATCTATTTAATAGTCAAGAAATTCACAGTCCCTAAGAACTTATGAACGTCGTGGGTGGCGTACTGTAGAATTAATCCCAACTCACAGTAGCCCCACAGGACAGAGCAGAACTGCCTCATAAGGTTTCCCAGGTTGCCATCATTAGGAAGCCTACTACTGCATCTTCCACAGGGCTAGCCGCTGAGGCTTACAGAACTCCTGCCCGCTCAAAGACTTCAAAAATACATGCTCACTATGAATTTCAGAGGGAGAACCTAACTGCTTTCTCCAAGCATATATTTTATGTGTCATTAATTTATGTATCAGTTAATTCATTCATTCATTCAGTTTTGAAGCCCTGGCTATATAAAATTCACTTTGAAAACCACTGTTCCTATCAGAATAACTCTCAGGGTGGGAACTCTGAGGGTGTGTGGGAAGAAATGGCAACAGAGAAAAAGAGAGCATACTGGATAGTCTATTAATAGACAACAAGGTTTCAATAATAATCAAAGCAACCTGTCTTGTGTGGAATTATGGCATTGGCTACTTAGCCATGGAGTCCCTAGGAATGAAATAGATGGGAAATCTACTAAATATTTACATGATCTATACAGGTGAATGAATGGTAGATCAGGTGAACAGCAGAATAGACAGTCACGATCGCTCAATCAATTCCCAGACCTGAGCCAGTTTACAGGCCCACAACCCCTTCAATGAAGAGAAGGCCGGATCCCTTTGAAGGAGGACCCTGCTACATCACCGAAGGTCTATACTGTTAGTCTTTCTTCTAGCCTTCCCAAAAGGGACCTGCGGCCTTTCACAAGAGTGACTGTTCATTGAGGAAAAGGAAATAATCAAACTTTTTAGGGATTACTGGACACTGGCTCAGAACTGACACTATTCCAGGAGACCCAAAGTGTTTCGAAGGCCCACCAGTCAGAGTGGGGGCTTATGGAGGTCAAGTTATCAATGGAGTTTTAGCTCATGTACGCCTCACTGTGGGTCCAGTAGGGCCCCGGACCCATCCTGTGGTTATTTCCCCAGTTTCAGAATGCATCACTGGAATAGACATACTTAGTAACTGGCAGAACACCCATATTAGATGCCTGAAATGTGGAATAAGGGCTATCCCTGAAATGTGGAATAAGGGGTCCCTGAAATGTGGTAGGAAAGGCCATCTGGACACCATTAGAACTGCCATTACCTAAGAAAATAGTAAACCAAAAGCAGTACCGCATTCCTGGAGGGATTGCAGAGATCAGTGCCACCATCAAAGATGCAGGGGTGGTGATTCCTACCACATCTTTGTTTGACTCACCTATTTGGCCTGTAAAGAAGACAGATGGATCCTGGAGAATGACAGTGGATTATTGTAAACTTAACCAGGTGGTGACTCCAATTGCAGCTGCCGTTCCAGATGTGATTACATTGCTTGAGCAAATTAATACTTCTCCTGGTATTCGGTATGCAGCTATTGATCTGGCTAATGCCTTCTTCTCAATACCAGTCTCAAAGGACCACCAGAAGCAGGTTTGCCTTCACCTGGCAGAGGCAACAATATACTTTCACAACTCTCCCCCAGGGGTACATCAACTCTTCTGCCCTGTGCCATAATTTAGTCCAAAGGGACCTTAATCACCTGTCTATTCCACAAAATGTCACACTGGTCCATTATATTGATGACATTATGCTGATTGGACCCACTAAGGAGGATGTATCAAAAACTCCAGATTCATTGGTACAATATCTGCATACAAGAGATTGAGAAATTGACCCAACAAAGATTCAGGCACTCTCTACCTTGGAAAAATGTCTAGGGGTCCAGTGGTGTGGGGCATGTCGAGATATTCCTACTAAAGTGAAGGATAAGCTATTGCATTTAGCACCCCCAATGAGTAAAAAAAGAGGTACAATGCCTAGTGGGCCTCTTTGGATTTTGGAGGCAACATATCCCTCACTTGGGTGTTCTACTTTGACCTATTTATCAAGTGACATGAAACGCCTCCATTTTTGAGTGGGGCCCAGAGCAAGAAAAGGTTCTTCAACAGGTTCAGTCTGCCATGCAAGCTGCTTTGCTACTGGGACCATATGATCCAGCAGACCCCTTCAGATGCTCCACGGGAGAAAGATGAGGCTGTCTGCTACCATCAAGATGTACAGCCTTGGGAACTGACCCAATGGTGCTAGAGGTGTCAGTTGTAGATAAAGATGCAGTGTGGAGTCTTTGGCAGACCCCTATTGGTTAATCACAGGGTAGACTGTTGGGATTTTGGAGTGAAGTCCTGCCATCCTCTGCAAACAACTACTCCCCCTTTGAAAAACAGCTGTTGGCCTGTTACTGGGCCTTGGTGGAGAATGAACGCCCCATGATGGGCCACCAAGCCACCAGAAAGCCTGAACTACCTATCATTAATGAGGTATTGTCTGACCCACGGAATCATAAAGTTGGACATGCGCAGCAACACTCCATTGTTAAATGGAAGTGGTATATATGAGACGGGGTCAAAGCAGGATCTGAAGGAACAAGTAAGCTGCATGAAGATGTGGCCCAAATGCCCACAGTCTCAATTCCTGTCACATTGCCTTCTTTCTCCCAGTCTGCACCTATGGCCTCCTGGGGAGTTCCTTACCACACTTTAACTGAAGACCAAAAAAGTCATGCTTGGTTTATGAATGGCTCTGCTCGATATGCAGGTGCCACTCGTAAGTGGACAGCAGCAGCACTACAGCCCTTTCTGGGATCTCCCTAAAGGACAGTGGTGAAGGGAAATCTTCCCAATGGGCAGAACTTCAAGCAGTGCACCTGGCTGTTCAGTTTTCATATAAGGAAAATGGCCAGATGTGAGACTGTATACTGAATCATGGGCTGTGGCTAATGGCTTGGCTGGATGGTCAGGGAATTGGAAGGACCATGATTGGAGAATTGGTGACAAGGAGGTGTGGGGAAGAGGTATGTGGATAGACCTCTCTGAATGGGCCAAGGAAGTAAAGGTAATTGTATCTCACGTGAACGCTCACCAAAGGATCACCTCTGAAGAGGAGGACTTCAATAATCAAGTGGATAAGATGACACGCGCTGTGGAGAATGGTCCTCCTCTTTCCTCTGCCACTCCTGTTATTGCTCAATGGGCACATGTACAAAGTGGACATGGCGGCAGGGATGGAGGTTATGCATGGGCACAGCAACATGGACTTCCACTCACCAAGGCTGACTTGGCCACCGCCACTGCTGAGTGCCCCCATTTTCCAGCAGCAGAAACCAACATTAAGTTCAAGATATGGGACCATTCCTCGGGGAGATCAACCAGAAACTTGGTGGCATGTTGATTACACAGGACCACTTCCATCATGGAGGGGACAGCATTTTATTCTTACTGGAATAGACACCTACTCTGGATATGGATTTGCCTTCCCTGCATGCAATGCTTCTGCTAAAACTACTATTCGTGGATTTACAGAATGCCTCATCCACTGGCATGGCATCCCACATAGCATTGCTTCAGATCAAGGAACTCACTTTACAGCAAATGCAGTGTGGCAATGGGCCCATTCCCATGGAATCCACTGGTCGTATCATGTTCCTCATCATCCTGAAGCTGCCGGCTTGAGAGAACGATGGCATGGGCTCCTAAAGTTACAATTACGGTGCCGACTAGGTGGCAACAACTTGCGGGGCTGGGGCAATGTTCTCCAGGAAGCTATATACGCCGTAAACCAGCAGCCAATATATGGTGCTGTGTCTCCAATAACCAGAATTCATGGGTCCAGGAACCAAGGGGTGGAAGCTGGAGTGGCACCACTCACTATTACTCCTAGTGATCCCCTTGCAGTATTTTTGCTTCCTGTCCCAGCAACCCTGTGTTCCTCCGGCCTGGAGGTCCTGGTCCCAAAGGAAGAAACTCTCCCATCTGAAAGCACAGCACGGATTCCACTGAACTGGCAGATGAGAAAGGCCCCTGGCCACTTTGGGCTTCTCATGCCTTTGTATCACCAGGTCAGGAAGGGTGTCACTGTACTAAGTGGTGTGATTGATCCTGATTACCAAGGAGAAATTGGACTGGTGTTACGTAATGGAGGTAAAGAGGAATATGTCTGGAATCCAGGAGATCCCATAGGCCGACTCTTAGTGCTACCATGCCCTGGGATTAAAGTAAATGGTGAATTACAGCAACCCGATCCTGACAGGACTTACAATGACCTCAGGAATGAAGGTCCTGGTCACCCTACCAGGCAAAAAACCACAGCCAGCTGAGGTGCTCGCTGAGGGCAAAGGTAATACAGAATGGGTAGTAGAAGAAGGTAGTTCTACCTATCAGTTATGACCACGTGATCAATTGCAAAAGTGAGGTTTGTAATGTCAATGTATTTTCTTTTAAAAAAACCATTTTATTAAGAGCTCATACAACTCTTACCACAATCCATACATACATCAACTGTGTAAAGCACCCTTGTACATTCATTGCCCTCATCATTTTCAAAGCGTTTGCTCTCCACTTAAACCCTTGGAATCATGTCCTCTTTTTTAGTCCCTCCCTCCCCGCTCCCCCTCCCTTATGAGCCCTTGATAATTTATAAATTATTATTTTGTCACATCCTGCCCTGTCCGACGTCTCCCTTCATAATGTGCTTATTGCATATCTTTCCTTTGTTCAGGTATGATTATCAGATACAATTGGACTCAGTGTGAATTTATATGTATGACAGATGATTGATGATAAGTATAAGTGTGATTTCATCAATGTCTGGACATTATATAAGTATATATGGCTAAAAAATTGTGTACAGGTGCCAAGTTGGCAAGGGGTAGATTGTGATAGTTTATTGTGCCAGCTTGGCCGATAAACACATGTGGGATTAATTGAAGGGCAGAGAGATAAATGGCTCAGTGAGCCTTGCCTTTCTTGTCTCGCGCTCTTTAATCATTGGACAAGTGTGTGGCTGCCTTGCTTCTTCTGTGCCTCAATTTAAAGAGTACACTACCTGTGGGATGCCTAGCTTGTGGACTGTGTCGCTGTAAATTGAGGTCCCTTTAAGACCATACGATTGGAATGTACATCTCTGGAGCTGGGGACTGACAGTTGGTGACCTGCCTTGCTGTTGGCTGCCTGGGTATATATACAGCCCAGCCCTCTCTACAGAGGAGGAACTGGTGGCCCTCAAGACTTCAAGGACTGCTAGTGTCTTACAACTCTCTCAGGGGAGTGAGTTGCACTTAGGTCTTTGTACTCCTTTATAATTTAACTGCCATTTCTTGTATTATCCATCTGTATATAATTTAACAGTTCATTTCTTGTGTTATATATCTTTACATACATACATACATACATATATATATATACATATATATATATATATAAAATCACTAGCAATCTGGTTTTGTCTCTCTAGAGAACCCTGTCTAACACAGTGTACAACATCTTACAAGTTGATAGTCACTTTCATTACATTGAAATAATTTTTACTACTAATAATTATAACCAAACCCACTGCCACTGAGTGGATTCCAACTTACAGCAATTCTTACATAAGGTTTCTTAGGCTGTAAATGTTTCCAGGAGTAGATAGCCTCAACTTTCTCCTGTGAAGTGGCTGGTAAGTTTGAACTGACCTTGTGGCTAGCAGTACTATGCTTAACCAACAGTGCCATCATATTCACCGAGCACCAATTAGGTGCTCCGCAGCGCATTAAGTACTTTGCATTCATTTTCTCATTTAGTCCTAAAATTAACTCTGTGAAAAGCGTACTGCTACCATCAGCTTTACAGGTGAGGAAAATTAAGCCTCAGGTTCCAATTTTCTCATGGTTGTGTATTTAGTAAATGGATAAAGCTAGGAGCTGCACCCAATTCAATTTGGCTTCCATCACATTTGTCTAAAAAATGACATCTTATCCTAAATGCTAATCTCCACCAGACTATTTCATAGTGCTAAAATAGCATACAGATCACAACACTTATGACACACTGAATATAAAAATTTTTTGTTTAATGCCACACTCAAAATTTTATGTTTTAGACACAGAAAACCAAGTTTAGGTTTATTTAGAGAAATTCCATAATTGTGGAAAATGACTTTTAGATTCAATTATTTATATTGAGTTCTTTTTCTTTTTTTTTAGAGAGAATTTTATATAAAGGGTAATTGTACATTATTATTTTTTTAAACATTTTATTAGGGACTCATACAACTCTTATCACAATCCATACATACATCAATTGTGTAAAGCACATCTGTACATGCTTTGCCCTCATCATTTTCAAAGCATTTGCTCTCCACTTAAGCCCTTTGCATCAGGTCCTCTTTTTTCCCTCCCTCCCCGCTACCCCCTCCCTCAAGAGCCCTTGATAATTTATAAATTATTATTTTGTAGTATCTTGCCCTGTCCGACGTCTCCCTTCACCCCCTTTTTTCTGTTGTCTGTCCCCCAGGGAGGAGGTCATATGTAGATCCTTGTAATTGTTTCCCTCTTTCCAACCCACTCACCCTCTACTCTCCCAGTATCACCCCTCACAGCCCTGGTCCTGAAGGTATCATCCGCCCTGGATTCCCTGTGCCTCCAGCTCCTATCTGCACCAGTGTACAACCTCTGCTCTATCCAGACTTGCAAGGTAGAACTCGGATCATGGTAGTGGGGGGGTTATTTTCAAGAGGTATACTTAGGGATTTCTTTTGTGATTGACTCTTGCTATGACAAGCTAAATTCCCCAAATCCAGTTCTGTTTGGGCATTTAAATATAAGCTAAGCTATTTTGCAATGAGCAAGTAAATTTCCTTCTGAAAGTATAAAGGCTGAGTTTTTCAGTGGATCAAAGTGCTATAAAAAGGAATTAAGAAAGACAACATTGGTTTATATAATTTGATCAGGTGCTGAATTACCAATATTGTACTCTGAAATAAACACCACAGCAAATCACTTACGCTGCTTTCTAACCAGGAGTAAGAAGTATATAAAACTCATATGCACTATATAGCTGAATTATCTGCAAATTATCTTAACATCCACTTCAGAACACGAGAAAGCTGTTGGGAGGTCCCAGCTGGTGTTCTTAGATTTAACGCTGAAGAGTAAACGGAAGTTAATGTAGACTACCTCTGTGGATGTCTATAATTTTTATCATCTCCACAGGGAAGTAGGAAAATAGCACTTGATCACAAATCAATCCTTAATGTTTCTCTGCCTCACCTCAAATGTTGAGAGCTGTAAGGTCCGCAGCTTTCCAGTCCCTTAAAATAGGGACTTCTGGCATCTTTATTGGGAGGGCGAGCTGGGCACAGGTGGGCAATAATAAATAAATGAAGCCACGGGAAACAAAAGCAGCAAGAAAGTCCCACGGTTAACCGTATTAACCTGTGCTGAATGGATGGCCGGGGACGCACAGCATCGACCCATATACCCATGCCTGCTGCCAGGTGGTTTTCTGTAGCAACTCTTGCATTTCCAGTCTAGGTTCTAGATTCCTCATAGATTTAGCTTTGAAGACTCACGGACATCAAAACTTCTGAGCTAGAGAGGATAAGTAGTTATCGTTAAGGGTAAATTGATGAAAAAAATAAAAGTATGGTTACTTTGGGTCGGATCAATGTCCTGTCCCTTTTATTACTTCTTTGAGCAGGAAAAGAGGGCCTTTCTTGGGAAAGCAGATGGTTGAATGAACGAACCCTTTGTAGTTCAAGGCCTCTATTTCTGGCCTGGAAATAGAACATGCTAATAATACCTATGTTTCCGGCTGACCCACAGATATATGTTGTGATAGAAGGATTTTGACCTCATTTTTTCCTATGTTTCAAAAGTCTTATAGCCCTGTTAAGGGCTTTAACTTCTTGTGCTATATACTTTGAATGGGCTGTCAAAATGTAAGGCACCAGTAAGTATTATCCGATAAGGGTGTCCCCTTAACTGATGGACAATCTGGACCCGTGTTTCCTTCATTTCCAGGTGCGCATAGAGGCCACCAACATGAATGGGTCTAAGATCAGAGATGGACTTGATCTAGACTAGATAACTAAGGTGGGCCAGTCAGCTATTCTCTCGAATCTCCGCTTTCGACCCAACAGCTCTATTCAAATACTTCAAAAAAAAGTCAAGTTCTTTGACTTTATATTCAAAGTCCTCCACAAGTCAGCCTTTCCCATTCTCCTACTGGACATTATTAAGGAAGAGCCCTTTGTCCCACCTAAATTAACTACACCCAGGACTTTCCATTTACTCTATGTCTATCCTACTTAGAATGCTGCTGTTGCGAGCGGCCCTGGAGTCAGCTGCGGCCCATAGCGACCCTGTGTAAAATAAACAAAACAACGCCTAATCCTTCGTCATCCTCGTAAGTGTTATGCTTAAGCTCACGGTGTCAGCCATTGGATCAGTCCATTTAGTGGAGGGTCTTCCTCTTCTTCGCTGACTAAGAAGTATGATGTCCTTATCCAGGGACTGCTTCTCTAACATTCTGGTCTTGGAATCCCTTTCTCCTCAGGGTCAAGGTAAACACGGGTTTAACTCAGTACTCCATGCGCAACAGTTGTACATATTTTCCACCACATTAAAAGAAAAGCCCTAAATTGTGTGATAAGGTATTATCTAACCATTAAATTAGGAAGACCTTTCATTTAAGGACAGAATAATGTGTTATACCTTTTAGGCAAAGAATTCTAATTAAGTCAAACCTGGAAAGCACAACTTTACAATTATGTGGAGGAATGAATGCAGGATTCATGGAACTGCTACTTGTGTTGGTGTTTGCCATTGTTATTTTTTAACAGTATCCGAGGGGGTACACTCCCCCCCCCCCAAAATGGAGTTTTGTTTTTACAAAGCTGTGTATTAAAAAAAAATTTTTTTTTTACAAAACAATCTTATCAACTTCAAAGTACTCTCCATTACACTTAATATATTTGTCAAATCTACTATTTCATTCTTGGAAACATTTCTTAAACTCATCTGTTGGGATGGCTGACAGCACCTACACTGTCAAATCTTTCATGTCCCTCTTCATTTGAGGAAACAAAAAGAAGTCACACTGAGCAAGGTCAGGTGAGTAAGGTGTGTGGGGCAAGAGAGGCATGCTGTTTTCTGGTCAAAACTGGCACACTGAGATGGCTGCTTGAGCAGGTGCATTGACACGGTGGCAAAACCAGTACCCGGTCTGCCACAAATTGGGCCGTTTTGGGGCATACACTGTTTTGCAATCTTTTCAGAATCTCTAAATAGAAAGCTTGTAACAGTCTGACCTGGTGGAATGAACTCCAAATGCACTATCCCCCTCACATAAAAAATAAAAAAAAAACAACCCAATAAACATCGGTCTTTTGGGGTGTATCCCCTTCAATTCCTGACTGATATCCTGCTAGGAATCAGTGACAGATGCTTCACTAGGCCTTTACGCACTTTCCCCTTCAAAAGCACTTATAAAACATTCCATTTATGTACCTGTGGGGTGATAAAGAGGACCAGCAAGGGTCCCTGCCCTCAAGAAACGTATAATTCAATAATCTCAACAAGTTAAAATAAGCCTCATATTTGAAAATTATTCACGGAAGCTTGCCTATACTTCAAACACCATGGCTATTTATGCCTGCGGGCATTTGGAAGGCTCGCTAAGCCTATAGGCTCAGAAGCCCTTTCTTCTCCGCAGGAAGGCTCAGCATCATGAAGCCTCTGCAGGCCCAGGGGGGGGAGACCGTAGCTGCTGCCTCTTTTGCTAATGCACAGTATGGGACCAAGTGACGGCAAAACCCAGCTCTCATCTTAACAGCAGAAGCAGCTTCTATTCCAGTTTAACTATTTCAAAAATACAAACTCCATATTTCACGACTTATTTCCCATTTTTTTTGTATGAGAAGCCCTGGCTTTTTGTTCTATCAAGATAAGATGATCCGACAGTAACAAGATCTAGGCTGAAATGTGACTGCAGCGCCCAGTGATAAATGGCACAGTTAGAAGACATCAATAAGGACAACGGATTTAAAAAGACCTATGTGGTGTGGCTAACCCCGGCAGCAGTTCAAATGAGGGAGAGCTGAGGCTTTCCGCTCACAAAGACTTAGAGCCTCAGAAACCCACAGAGGCAGTTCTGTCTTCCAGGGTCACTTTAAGTCAGATGCAACTCCACAGCCCCGAGTTTGGGCTCCCCAACACAAGCTCAATGATTTAAACCCACCAACCACTGCTCGCTTAGAGGGAGAAAGTGGAGGCTCTCTATTCCCATAAAGAGGCACAGCCTCTGACACCAAGTCAGAATCAACTCAGTGGGCCTGGTTTTGGTTTATTGTGGGACGAAGGAGGGGTTTAAGCCAGTTTAAAAAAAAACAATTATCTTAGAGAATTATTCAGGGAAGTAGTTTACAAAGCATTTCTTCTTTCACCACAACTCTCTAGTCAGGGAGGCACTGGGAACCTCATTTACTAGGTGATAACAGGTAGACAGTACGAATAGAGCCATCATCTTTGATCCGTATTCTTTGACTCATCCAATCAACCCTCAGATCCTGTATACTCTATCCCCATCCCTTCCCCTATTAGCCGCCTTTATAGCTGCTCAGATAAGCCCCACGGGGTCAACTCCAAGCTTGAAGGCTCTTTTCCTAACCAGTCTCCCTGTGTTTCTGCTCATCTACAAAAGAGAAGTTTTCCGATAATTTCCTTACTCAAAACCCTTCAATGAAGTCCACACCACCCAGCCCAGCATGCAATCTCCTTCTTCCCATCTCAGCTCGGCTCGGCTGACCTCCCACCTTACTCCCCGCCCGTCTCCACCACATCAAAGCTCAGTCGGAGAGAAAAACATACTTTTGCTCAGACATTTTGATCTTTCTCATCTCTCTCGTCTTTGCTTTAAGAACTACCTTTCACTCTTCCTGTAGCACCTCTGCACCTTCAAATTCTAATCACTCTTAAGACCCAGATCAAAGTCTCTCTACTAAGCCTCAGCATTTTTCCTCAGAACACGCTTGGTATACCTGTACCTTGTTCCATTTCCCCGTCCGAGAAATATCTATCAAATGTATCCTTTAAGTGCCAGGCACTACGAAGTGTCATGGAATGCAAAGTGGAACAGTTTACCCAGGGGGAGTCATGTGAGTAAGAACGGCATGCCTTAGAGTAAGTACGGCATCCCAGCTTAGGATTCTACATGAGCCTTAATGAAGGATACCGTATACAGTCGAGTATAAGCCGACCCGAATATCAGCTGAGGCAACGTTTTGCCACCAATGCATTAAAAGTGTGCTGAAAAAACTCGGCTTATACTCAAGTATCTACAGTATTTAATTTTGCTTTGCCTAGGGACCCAAAGAAAGCTTCCTGAAAGAGATGACACTTGGACTGAGTGGACAAAAGGATGTCCAAGTGTCTGCGAGGAGGACCGATCACTATGCACACAGGCTTCTGCTGGGAGGTAGAAGGGGAGGCAGAGTAGAAAGTATGGATTTACAATTCCCCAACTGTAATCAGCAAATTGCTAATACTGCTCGAGTAAACAATTTTTAAACTGGAAACTGCTGCATAATTCTAAGATATCAGTAGTGAGTTTCTAAATACAAATGTACCCTAGCCACCTTTTGAAGAGAATTGGCCACAGGAATTACCAGACTCCACCTCTTTTTAAAAACTTTAAATTATTTTATTGGGGGCTCTTACAGATACAACAACAATCCATAAATCAATTATATCAAGCAAACTTGTACATATGCTGCCACAGTCATTTTCATAACACTATCTTTCTACTTGAGCCCTTTATTATCAGCTCCCCCCTTTTTCCCTCCCTCCTCTACCCCCCCACCCTTGTGAGCCCTTGATAAATTATATATATATATATTTTCATATTTTATACTGTCCACTGTATCTCTCACCCATGTTTCTGTTGTTCGTCCCCTCTAGGAGACGATACCCATCATTGCTAATGGTTCCCCCTTCTCCCCTTACCCTGATGATGTTGATATTCCCATTACTGTTTCTGAGGGGTTTATTTATCCTGGCTTCTGTGTCAGAACCTTTTAAAGAGACATACAAAGAGTATTAACTTTTAAAATTACATTTTATCTATAATGCTGTCAAATCTGGGTTTTGTGATTTACTGCTCAGAGTATCTCTACACACACACAGTTAAACGTTCAGAGCAGCAGACACTTCACACACACATTTAAAATGTGCACGTAAAAGGCTTTTATGGAGTGTCTCTCACCCAGGTTTCCAGTGACTTGCTAAAATCACAGATGCTGTACAGAGAGAGCCCTGCTGGCATCGCGGGTCATGTGTGGGGCTGCTGACTGAGAGGCTTTCTGTTTCCTTAAAGATTTTCTGCCTTGGAAACCCAATGAGGCAGTTCTACTCTGTCCTACAAAGTCGCTAAGAATTGGAATGGACTCAGCCGTGGGGTTTGGAATGGACTCAGCCGTGGGGTTTGGTTGGTGCTATCTTCGTTTATTGGCTAACTCAAAGAACATTCTAGCCTTGTGCAAGACCTGGTGCTAAAAAATAGCTGAGGGCAAAAATGAAATTCTATGAGTCACCAATATGGAGAAGGTAGAGTTGGGCAGTGGTGAGAAGAGACACAGTGCCTCAGTGTAAAGGACGATGGCGTAATTTCGGGAAAGACCTTCTGACTATGCAGGCACGAGAGGGCCATTGAAAGCTCAACTCTGAACAGAATGACAACAGGACAACTGGACAAAATCCTCAAAGCAACCATCTCAGGGTACTAGAAGTCAAGCAAAGCTGGGTAAGTAGTGAGATTTCTTGGAAAAGTCAAAAGCATAAGGAAGCTACAAGCAAAGTGCTCGCTTGAGGCTGCTCCCAAACCCCACCCCCCACCCCCCCAGAAGGAGCTCGCTTGGAGTGATGGGGAGAATGTCAGAAAAGTCACTGCCCGGTCTGCTCCAAAGTAGCAACCTCATAGAAACGTACTCAGGAAGACAGAGCTCTGGCTTGAAGTTGTAGTCAAAGTGGGGTGAGTGGTGAATCAGTATGCAATCTGGGAAGGGGACATGCTCTCCTCACATTCCTGTCTGACTGTCCAACTACATGGCGAAGGAGAGAAACCCCAGGCAGATGTTAGTTTTGGCAGAACTTCGCATGTGCTCCCCACAACAGAGGGATGGGTTGGGAAAAGGGGGCAGATTGGCACGCCCCACCATCTGCCCAGGGTGACAGCTGTTGTGCGCTGTTGGGGTGAGTGACTCATGGTGACCCCGTGTGACCAAAGGAGAACTGCCCTACAGGGTTTCTAAGCTGTAACCTTCTCAGGAATAAAGCGCCAGGTTGGACTCACCAACCTTTGGGTCAGCAGCAGGCCAGTGCTGTAGCCGATGTACCACCAGGGCTCTTTTGGTGATGACAAGCACCTTTGAATTGCATAGCCACCCTGTGAGGTAGGCAATATTACCATTTACTTATGAGAAAGCTAAGAAAGAGGAAGACCAAATAACTAATCTTTTTGATAGGGGCCAACTTGGACTCGGGCCCAAGCCATCTGGCAGCAGAGCTGCATGTAGTGATAAGGGAAATGAAGAAAGAGTGACTCTCCTAGGTTTACCTTAAGCAGCTGGGTGACTTTATTGGTTTAATTTACTAAAGATGGGGAGAAAATTAATGCACAAACACATTTTGGGGAGAAAATTAAAGGTGGTTTTAAATGCCTGTTTAAAATGCCTGTTAGACAACCTGAGGGAAGAGGTCAAATTGTCGATTGGATCACTGAGTCTGATATTTCAGGAAAAAGTGTGGACTGAAAAGATGTGTTTGTGGGTCACTCACCTGCATGTGCTTCTTGAGTCAAGAGCCTCTTTGTTGACAGGAGGTAAAACATGAGGCAAAGGGGGCACAAGACTCAGCACCGTAACAATGCGCACAAGGTAAGCAAGAGGAGGCTCACAGAGAAAAGGGCGCGCGGGGGACCAGGAGAGCAGAGGACTCTCTGGGAGCAGTGAGCGGGTGTGCTGCTGCTGCTGCGAAAGGGACTGGCCGCCTCCCGACTGCTCCTCCCCCACTGCGTTCACCGTGCTGTAATGCACTGTCCGTCTCAGGCTAGGCTTTCAGCTCCTAGGTAGGGCTGTGAGCTTTCATTTTAAATCTCTGCCTTCTAATTACAATGCTTGCCGTCAAATTGTAATTACATAAGTGCTGTCTGCTGAATAAGACACAGGTTTCCACATGCTGCCCCACGGCCTCCTCGCGCACATACCGTCAGAGATCCGTTCTGTGTGCTGGGGGAGTTGCTGCTCTGCTCTGCGTGGGCTTGCGTGCTTCCGTAGAGCGTCAGGTTATGCTCACTGGTCTGGCCGGCATAGTCCTGAGTGTGTGGCACTCCATATTCTGTGGGAATTCCATTCTGTGGCGGTGGTGGGAATGGGATGGTGGTAAAAGGCTGAACCATTGCATCAGGAGTTGTTGTTGGCTCCTGGTTACCCTAGAACACAGCAAGAAAGACAGAAAAGGGGACTTCAAATTTCCACGGCAGAGTTATTTTTAAGGTGAAACACAGAATTTTCTGAATATTCTTTCTCTCACTGCTCAGGTAAACCAGATCCCATATTGCTCCTAGGATCGAGGAAATTTTGTTACACACAAACACAGAGAGATGCAGACACACACCTCCACACACCCTATTTATGGCAATTTGTGGTTATTAGACAGGCCCACAATACCTATTACAGTTGACTACATGTCAGAGAGTCAAAACTTTTCCTGGAGAACAAGTTTAATTTTTAAAAAACAGTCAATAAATTTCTCAAGCAAAGTATACTATAAAAATCACTGTCGAGTTCAAACTAGTTTTGGCTACCACTATTTTGTTTAGAGCACTCAGTAGGGCACTGATAGAAATGAGTTAATCTTAAACTTATAAGTCATGGCAACCACTCCAATGACTTATAAATGGGATTCTCAAAACTAAACAACATGGACTGGTAGATTTTTAGAGCATAGGGTTTGAGAAAAATTAATCTTTGGATTTCAAGGCAGCGCTTTCTTTAACTTACTTTACTAGGTTAATAAAGCAAAACAAAAACCAGACCTCTTTGAAAATGGCAAAGATCAGAGATAGAGGAAAAACGTCCCCCAACCCCAACCAAGAAAGAAATGAAGACAGATTTTCTGAGATTACCATCAGACGATAGGGCTATCAACACAGCTCAAACTCCCTGTGACCTGCCTCCATTCCCAGGTGCATCTCTGGGTTCCAGTGTGGTATTTGAAATATCAATAAAGAATAAACAGTAGCTATAGAAAAGTATCTGAGGCTAGTTAGGCTTTATAGCTCCTCTCTTCCTCTGTCTTCAAGTACAGGTTCAAAGGAGGGTTACACAGCAGGGGCGAGAGACACTGTGAAACCACCACCTTCCCTTCTCAACGACTCACCTCCCACCTATTTCATCAAATCAAAGCCATCGTTTTACTGAAGATACAAGTCAGCCAAGTCTGGAGACATTGTCCTGAGTGTGGGTGGAGGCGATGTTTACACTTAGATACCCCATCCCCCACCCCCAATGTTCCAGACATCAAGCCTTTAGAACATCACGGCTTTCAAACAAGGATGCAGTCTTCCCTTTCTCAGCCTCAATTAACCTTGACATTGACTTTGCAAGGGAATCCCAGGAAAGTTCAGGAGTACTTTCTCAACATCTTGTCAGACTTTGAACATTAGCTCGATAGTCATGAAGCCACTAAGTAGGACCTCAAATAAAGAAACCCAGTGCTGCATAGAGATACCATTTCTTTCTTTTTGGTTTTTAGGATCAACCACTATTTTTATCAGTTATTCTGCATAAAGTCTCTTAGCTCAACAGATAAAAGGAAGACCTAGAACAGTTACAGAGCATACCTGGATAAAATGAAACCCCAAACACATGTGCAAACGCACTGGAGATCTTTACGCTGGCTAGGGTTCACTCTGCTGTGCCCCCTGACGCTTAGAACAACTAAGCTAAAAAGCTCGGTGGGGAAACAAGGCTGCCGAGTTCGTCTAACCACAGCCCTTATGAACCACAGGAGGCCTGCCGTTTCTCTCCTGACTCCACCCCTTCTCCGCAAAGGGAAATCATGGACCACCGGGAACACGATCAGATTACAAACTGGCTTGAAACTTCAAAAAAATGATTTCAAGCGAGTGGATCATCATCATCTTCCCTACGTGGTGGGTGGCAAAGACTGCTTTCATCATAAAGGTGAGAGTGAAGCAGCACAGCCCACTGGGCCTGATTTCCTCAATGTTCTGGGAGGAGCAGGTAATGACCACCTGAGGTTTTCCGTCTCTCAACCTTAACACTTACTGGCCACAATTCTGTACTCCTCCAGTGTAATCAGAACCCACCTGCACAACTCTGAACCACTCAGACTCAGCAACGTGAGCTCACCACGGTCCAAATAAAATGGCATTTCACTGGGAACGAAGAAACTCTTTAAACGATGTTTCCTTGTTTTCCAAGGGACCTAGGAAACCTCTGATTCCAACAGAGTGTATTTCTGCATCTGGTGTATCATCATTTTGAATTCTATCTAAATAAATTCTAATTAAATGTTATTTGTAGGCTATGCTACTTTGGATTAAATTGAGACGGCTTGCCAACCCATCAAATGCATGCCCCCACCCTTCCTTATAATACAAACAGGGCATTTCATGACACAGGTCCCCAACACAAAATCTCGGCTGTTTTGGATCAAAGGCCAGTGTTAAAACAAAGCCTGCTTTTATATTAAATGTACGACTTGAGAGAACATTGTCTACTTAGCTAGATGGACAGTGCTTATAATAACCTTTCATTTTAGGCCCAGGCACATTTTGTAAGATAAATACTCACATTTTACTTTACTTTAATGTGGCCCCACATCATTGAAATTATCTCATTTTCTTTAAAAGGGTTTCAAACATTTCATCTCTTTAACTTTATCACCAGACTGTTTGCATTCCTATCTTCCCTAATGTGTACTGAAAACAGAGACCCAAAAAGCACATCATCTTATGACAATAATGGCTCTATGTGATTTACCTTGGCAACCAACCCAACAAAGACCACAAAAATGTGCATTTTCTCAGGTGACCATAAACGACAACAGAGGGTAGTAGTCTAGTCAGAAAGGGTTCATCAAGATGTCTTCATATGACCTCTTTTTGTCACTGTGTCACCTTAAGAGCAGCGGTCCTCAACCTATGGGTTGTGACCCCTGTGGGGTCGAATGACCCTTTCACAGGGCTTGTCCGATTCATATCAGTAGCAAAATTACCGTTATGAAGTAGCAATGAAAATAATTATATGGTTGGGGAGTCACCACAGCATGAGTAACTGTATTAAAGGGTCACAAGCATTAGAAAGGTTGAGAACCACTGCCTTAGAGAAAAACCTGATTTTTCTTGATTTTCTGTTCAGCTTTGACTTAGTAAAAGAGAAGGGAGAGAAGAACTGCCAGACCTCACTCCGAGTCCCACTTCTGCTGTGCACAGATCACGCCACTCTGAGCAAGCCGTTTACTGTTTGGGAGCTTCGTACAGCAGGTAAAGAAATGAAGTAAGGGCTAAGCAGCCCTGGTGATGCAACAGTTAGTGCTTGTATGCCAACGGAAGCTGGCCATTTATCCCCAGCAGCTGCTCTGAGGAAGAATGGCCCTGGAGGTGTGACCGCACGATTAAGATGGCAGCTTGGGAAGCCCATGAGTCAGCGAGTCGGAGTCAATCTAAAGACACACACTAGCAGAGAACCGAACAAACGTTATGCTATACTTAAAAGGAATTGGTTAATACTTAATATGGTGTAGTGGTTAAGGGTTTGTTGCGATCCACATGGTTGGCAGTTCAAAACCAGCAGCAGCTCTGCAGGAGAAAGACTGTGCTTTCGACTCCTGTAAACAGTTGTAGTCTTGGAGGCTCCGAGGGAGTCACTGAGAGGCAGCTTTGACTCCGTGGCAGGGAGAATGCCCATGGGAAAATACATGAACAGCCAGCCACCTAACTGACCCCAGAGGAAAGCCTTGGCAAATGCCTGCAAGTAGGTATTTTTACAAACCATGTGCACTATTCTTTGTGATATTAAGAATCAGTAACAACAACAGCAAAAGACCCCAAATTTAAATCATGGGGAAATTAAGAAACAAAGTTCTAAGTAAATTCTGGATCTAAGAAAAAACATAAAGTAAATGATGCGCAACCTCCAGAAGCAACGAGCAGTCCCTCTTAGACAGCCTGGAGGGCAGAGCAAGAGCTGCAGACAGGAAACAGTATCTGTGGGCTTTCAGTAGGAAAGGAATGATAAAGGCCGAATTAAGAGTCCAACTAAAGGCATTAGCTAAATAATCATAAAACAGGAAAAAGGAATTACTGTAACTAGATATATTAGCGCCCCCCCATAGAAATCAAATTAAAAAAATACTGCCAAACTAGATGGACAAAGACTTTCTGGCGAAGTATTCAAATGAACTCATCTATTATTTATTCTCCTTTTGGGCCCATTTAAAAATTGTTCTAGTTTTTCTTTTGGATTATCTCATTTTGTTAGTTTTTTAGTATGTTTTTCTTTAGATGAAGTCTAGGATAGGTAAATCTATAGAGACAGGAACTGGATGAAGTTTCTATGGGTTATGGCAGGGGAGTTTGGGGGAAATGGGGAGCTAATAGCAAGTACAAGAACGAAGAAAATGGTCTAAATTGATTGTGGCGGTGACTGCCTAACTCTTCTAAATATGCTGAAGTCATTGCATTGTATAATGTGTGAATGATGTCAATAAAGCCATCAAAAAAGAGACCTGACTCAGTAATTGATTATCTTGAAAAGAATATTCATTGCATAAATGTCAAGAAGATATTTTTAAATGTTCCATCCAGGTCCTGGTGGTTGTTCAAATGTGTGCCAGCTAACCTTCAACATGACACTGAAGCCCTAAACAATGAAACTAAGAAAGAGGAAAAAAGGCATAAATAATAGAAAAGACGTGAAGCTGTCTTTATTTACAGACAAAATAATTACATACCTATATATACACCCAAAGGGCTTTCTAGAGTCCACAAGAAATAAAAATAAATTCTGCAAGGTCACAGGATTCAAAACCAACAACAAAAACAATGATATTCCTACCTGTTGGCAACATAGCTGAAAAGTGGAAAAATTTAAATATATGCTGTTATAATTGTATAAGAGCATCAAAGCTGAATGTGAAATAACTAGCCTTAGATCTAATGAAAGAGGTATGTGATCTTTACATGGAAAGTTACAGGACCAGACTAAGACAAATTAAAGACGACTCAAACAGAGGGAGAGATTCAAGTGGTGTCTGGAAGGGGCAACGTTGTTAAAATGATCGCTCACATAAAAGCCCAAACCCAATAAAATTCCAGCAGGCACTTGGGCAGAAATGAAATTGACCATTGATATTAACATTTTATATGGAAACACAAAACAATTTTGAAGACGGATTTAAAGACAACCCAACCTTGGTGTTACTTCCAACCCACAGTGACCCCACAGGACAGAGTAGAACATTGTCAAAGAACATCCAAAGCTTTATAAATCTTTATGGAAGCAGATCGTGGTGGTTTTGAACTGTTGACCTTATGCCTGGCAGCTCAAAGCTTGACCTCTGCACCACCCAGGCTCCTTTAGAGTGAGTATGCGACCTCATGTCAAGATTTAATACGAAGTCGCAGTTAACTACAAGAGCTCAGTATAGGCTGCTAGTTGTTAGGAGCCAGGTCTGACTCATGGGCAACAGAGTGAAACACTGCCAGGTCCTGGACCATCCTCACAGTCTATGCTTGAACGGCCTCAAATCCATCTCACTGACAGTCTTAAACACCTCAGCTCTCAAAGTGACAGTTCTGCTTTCGAATACTTTTAAAATTCAGTTCCTTGAGCTTTGTTTGTCACCAACACCATCTTCAGTGCAGCTTGGGGTCTCTTGCTTCAGTACTATTGGTTCTTGATTATATTTCTCCTCCTGAAATGCGTGAACATCAGCCAATACTCTGTGCTCTTTCCATGTCCTTCTGATCCTTCTTGTGTTGTTCAGTATTTTGCTGATAGAATCCTTCAGTATAGCAACTCTAGACTTGAGATTTTTCTTGTTCTTTTAGCTTGAAAGATGCTGAGTGCATTCTTCTCTTGGCTTTCTAATTGCAGTCTTTTGACGCTCATTCTCATACTTTATCTTTGTCTTCCTGCTGGTCCTCTGAAGCCTTCTCTTCAGCTTTTACACCATTTCTCCCATTCACTTCAGCTACTTTACATGCCAGAGTAAGTTTCGGAATATCATCGGACGATTATTTTGGCCTTTTCTTTCTTTACTGCCTTTTTAATGACCTTTTTTCTTCATGTGTGATGTCCTTCGTGGTATCTATGTTAGGTAGGGTTCACTAGAGAAGCAAAACCAGTGACTCTTGTATGTGTATGTACACAGAAAGCCATTTATATCAGGAAATGGCCCACTAAGATTTAGAAGTGAGGAAGTCCAGTCAGGTTTAAGTTCATGGGTCAGATGTAAGCAGAAAGCTTCTCTTGACCCATGTAGCTGCAGGGACTATCGAACAGGAAGCAGGAAGATGAAGAAGTAAGACCATACACTGGTGGATGCAGAGCTGAATGAATCTGAATAGGCTTAATGAATCTAACATGCAGAAGCGAGCTCGTTTCCACACACTGTCTACACTAAGAGTAGGCCATCTCATGAATGCAATCTCCCTCAATTTTATCAAGAATATGAACAGATTAACTGCTTCCCAGAAAACCCCATCAAGGGAGTTGACCACATTATGTTAAATGAAATCATGGGAACATATGCCTGTCCAAGTTGACATTAAAAACAACTATTACAATAACCCACAACCTTTCTGGTCTTTGGCCATTAGTGCTTAATGTATCAAATCTATTCTAATTCAGGTGGGCTAACCGCCGGCTGCACTTTTGATTCTTGTGGGTTTAATATTTATCAGCTACAACTTGAGCCTGCTGGAGATATTGTTCTATAGTCTGCCTCTGGCCTTTTTCTGACTAATAATATTGAGCTTCTCCTTTGTCTCTTCTAGATTGATTAGATTCCTGCTTCCTAAGAAGAAAACCTGAAACCCAGAAAAGACAGAAGATGGGCAGTATGACTACCTTCAGAAGGAAAGCAGGGAGACATGATGAGAGGAAGAGGAAGCACGGGTGGAGAAGAGCCTCAAAGTCAACTGGGAGAAGAGAGATGGATTACTACTGTAAACAAGAGGAGGGTAAAGGTAAACCGGTAAGAAATACACACCCAACGGGAAAGCAGGTAAAGCTATTAGTGAAGACAGGAGATGAGATACAAATAACTAACACAACGGAGAAGCTCAACATCACTAAGCCATGGACATTATCAGCACAATCAGTGCAACACTGTAGCCGGCAGGTCTGCAAATAAATACATTAATTAATTAAACAACCGTATTGAAACAAAACCATGCTTGTTTGCAGTGTGTAATTTGGTTAAGTTTTGACACACATACCCCCATTTAAAATTCAAAACAACAACAAACCATCTGGCAATCCACTCGTGGAGAAAGAACAATTTAGGACGTCTACTGGGGTTGATGTCTTCATGACTGTATCAAGAGAGTGAACAGACCGCCCAAAGGCCACACACATTTCCCCATCCCCGAATAGTAAAGCCTTCGAAGGTACCTGCAGAAACTCGTGTACAAAGCGACAGGAAACCCTGACCAATAAGGGGAAGCCAGACGAGCGGCTCTGGTGGCACAGTGGTTATGCACTGGGCTGTAAACTGCAAAGTCAGCAGTTCAAAACCACCACGTGGCTTGCTACTCCCGTAATGAGTTACAGGCCCATCCTGTAAGGTGGCTGTGAGTCGGCAACTCGATGGGAATGAGTCTTGAGTGAGTGATATGAAACTGAACCACTGAGCTGCTTACTGTGCTACTTGCAAGACAAACCTCGAGGCAGAAATTCCTAACTTGTCCTTTTTAAGTTACGAAGCATCAAAATTCAGCTGTCTCTTCTGCCCCCAAAGCATTTACACTTGGTACTAAGGATTACTTTACATAAAATCCTTTATTTTGTCTAATTCTTAGAAATTATATTACAGAACCCCCCCCCCACTTTTAGCCCATGGTTTTTTTAGGGTAAAATTAAAGAGACATTTTGACTAACTGTAGTCTTGAATTTCTGTGAAACTCACAATGCAAGGTAGTCTTTCACATCCTTCCATTGCTCTAGGTCCCAGTACTGTGTCTAATTTCTCCTATGTTAGCACACGGGCGCACGCGTGCGTGTGTGTGTGTGTGTGTGTAAGAAAGAGAGACAGACAGACATGGACTTGAAAGGGGGAATGGTTCTCGCTCTCCTCCTTCAGTCTGTCAGTGCCGAGAGCAAACATTAAGGGGTCCACCACAGACAGGACGTACAGGCCTGGAGGCACATTTGCAAGATGGAGCCTTCAAATTCAGGTGGGCTGGTTACCTAGAACAAGGGCACTAGAGAACTCTCCAGCTTTACCCCCCAAGGACAGGCATCAACAAAATCTGATAGGAGTTCACAACTAAATCCTTGGTAAAGGCCAAAGAACCTGTTCCCAAGTTTAGATTGACACAGCTAAGCGGACTTTTTCTAAGCCTCTGAATTGGCTCCGGGCCATCTCTGTCTACTGTAGTCTTCATCTTCCACCTCAACCCGCTGGGAATGACACTGGGCACCATATTAAAGCTCCCACAGGCATAGTCCTGACAGAGCTGGCTCAGACAACTGAACAAACACAGCAATTAGCAGCGAGAGCTGCTGGGAAAAACATTTTATGCCACCCACTTGTCGTCTTGCACTGTGCTCCTAAGAAGGGCAAGCCACTCCTAGAAAGGAAGGTGGAGAGAAAGCAGGGTCAGCAGAGTCAGACAGCCTACGTGTAGGACTGGCAGGCCCTGTGAGCTGTCACCACGGGGGCAACTGTTCTACTCCGCTCTGTCGATGCATGTTAGATGTATGACCGTTTACCAGTAAAACTTCGTAACATGGAAGCACAAGTTTCATATATTTTTCACATTTCAAATATTCTTTTAAAAAGTTGTTTTCAACCAAAATTCAAAACTGCAAAAACCATTCTTAGCTTATTGATCCAGGTCAAGGGTCAGATTAAGGCTGAGGGCTACAGCTTAATGACCCAGGTGGAAAGGAAGATGGCAAGGTTTTAGGATTAAATATGCCCGGTTCACATCCTGATGTGGTAATCTTTCAGTTCTATGGTGTAGGGTCGAGAAAATAAGGCTCACTATCTTTGACAGCAAAAGACCACCTTTCTCTCCCTCTGGAACTAGCAGGGGGATTTGGTGGTGGAATCTTTCTTCATCCGTCCGGCAGGTGACCAGGGTTAGAGTCCCCAGAAACTGCCCTCCTGGGGGCTGTGGGAATTAGGGCACTGAACAGACTTCAGTGAGGTTTCTAGACCAAAAGCAGGAAGAAAGTGAAAGCCGCCCAGTGAATGTCCTGAGCCTGAGGACACAGGGCTCCACTGACTCACCAGGTACCAGGAAGTCAGGGTCGACTCTATGCCAACTGGCTTTTATTGCCTGCCTGAAATGACACAGAGAATCCAAAGTGGGTCCCTGGGTGGTACAAATGGTGTAAGTGCTGCACTGGTCATCAACAGTTTGGCAATTCACACCCGCGCAGGGGTGCTTACCGAGGGTACCGCTAACGATCTTACGAAGGCCACAGCCCGGACAACCCTGTCAGGCTGCTCTCTCTGCTCTCTGCACAGAGTGGGCATGAGTCAGGAACATTCGGTCAGCACAAACAAGTACAGGGCCCAATATAGCAAAGCTTCAGCAAACGTTTGCACTGCCTGTTGGCCTGCAGGTAGAGTAACTGCTTCCTCCCCGTAGCATTTAGCTTGCACCACGCATCGTTCCAGGCATTTAAATGCAAAGTGCCATACTTCATACATCTGAGCATGTGCTCTAGCTTCCCTATTAGATTTTAATTCCATTATGGTGGGGGCTGTCTTGTACATTGTGTAGAATCCCATAAGGCACCTAAAAGTATCAGGTGTTAAATGAAAGTTTATGAAAGAAAAAAGAAAAGAGTTTATGAAATAAAAGAAGGTGGAGCTGGAAAGGCATGTGGATACAACTCTGCAGCGAGTGGCTTTGGCTCCGGAGCCTCCACAGCGAGGGGAACACAGCCAGTGCTGACGTCCTGGGCTGGGGTCAAACTGGAGAACGTGGGAGCAGGGAGTAAGATGGTTGAGGCGCCTTGAGAAAGAAGAGGCAACATTCACTT
Organism: Tenrec ecaudatus; assembly: GCF_050624435.1. Taxonomy (NCBI): domain Eukaryota; kingdom Metazoa; phylum Chordata; class Mammalia; order Afrosoricida; family Tenrecidae; genus Tenrec; species Tenrec ecaudatus. The sequence continues at coordinate 14,637,772 of NC_134535.1, read as the reverse complement.
GTGGTGCTTTATGCATCTGATTTCCTTCAATCTTCCGGGCACAGGATTTAGCAGTATTCACCTAGTGTGAGTGAAAGCGAGATGGCACCATGAACCAACGACTGAGTGAAGCAAGAGATCTTTGGCTCTTAAAGCACAGAAAGTAAGGGACAGGAGAGAGAAAATCCAAAGCCCAATATCACATATGACTTTCCGGTGTACCATGTAAAATATACTGGAGGTTTTCATTTTAAATTCAGCCATCTATATCGAAGTGATTCCTTCTCATCACACAGGGAAAATGTACAACCTAAGGACCAAGTCTCAGCCCCTTTACTACCCTATTTCCCCACACAGAAATCTCAGAGCTTCACCCATGAATGACTCCCAAATATCTTCTAGATCAAACTGTGTCCTTCTTTCCTAACTTTCACAGGAGGCAGAGTAAAACCAAGCAACGAGCATGCGTTCTGAAGGACAGGCTTGAGTTTGAATCTCCAAGAGACCTCTTACAATAGACTATGTACGTAACCTTTTCTAGTTCTCTAAAAGGGGCTGTTGGCTGCAGGGGGCTGTTGTGAGGATTACAACGAGGCTCTGGTTTTGTTTCTGATTCTTCCAGGTGCACATTTCCAGCTCCCACTGAAGGAAGGCTTCCACTCATCCCACTACCACTACACACTCAAGTGTATGTCCAACAGTCAAGTTACTACTTTCTCTCCTTAGAGATGCGGATTGCGTCAAGTATCTTCTTAGTCACCTCAACCTACCCGAAACCTTCTCCACCCCCCCCCCCCCTGCTGCTATTCCAGTTACTATTTCCTGCCAATGAGCAATCACCAAAAAGAAGGAACAACAGAACCCTAGGCTGGATAACAGTAACAATCAAGAGGCAAAAAAAGGCTGCTTTGGTACAGGAAGGAAAACACAGGTGGGCACACGTGTTATGGGCAAAGGAAATGCATTCAAGAGGCATTTGTGTGGTGGAATTGAAAGCATTTGGCATCTAATTAAATATAGGGAACAAAGCAGAATAGATTATTTAGGCTCACTCACTACTCAAGGCTTATTCACTCAGTGACTTTTTGGTATGCTCATTCTTTTTATTTTAATGCATATTTACATTGTACACTCCAACAAAAATTGTACTAAGCTGCTTCCACAAAGAGTACTTTTAATATTTTCATTTACTATGTGTACTTAGCAATTGCACTAACGCCCTTATGTGGGCACAGCTCTACTTTGGCATACATGAAGTCACCATGAGGCTGGGACAACTCAATGGCAATTGGTAATCTTTGCCAATTGTATCACCCCATGACCTTTAACAAGACTTTAAAGACACACTTTCTGGGTGAAGGGAGACATCGGACAGTGTAAGATATGACAAAATAATAATTTATAAATTATCAAGGGTTCATGAGGAAGGGGGAAACAGGGAGGGAGGGGACAAATGAGGAGCTGATACCAAGGACTCAAGAAGAAAGCAAAATGTCTTGAGAATGATGATGGCAACAGATGTACAAAGGAGCTTGACACAATGTACGTATGTATGGATTCGGATAAGAGTTGGACAAGCCCCCAATAAAATGATTAAAACACAAATAACTAAATAAAGACACACTTTCTCATTATTTACAAAAGATACTCCTTGGGGGCATATAAGTACCTGTAACATGCTAGTTTTTAACACAGGGAAGTGGTGACGGTAACAAATAAAGTGGAGATAGAGAGTCTTGCCTTTATATGACTAAATTTAGAAGGTGAGACAGACATGTCAACTAATAATGACAACAATGTCATTTGTGCTATAAAGCTACTACACAACTGTCTTAATTTTCTAGGATAATTAAACTCAGTATACTCTTGGATGTAAAATATATACACACACCATATGTACTCGTGTATAAGCCGAGTTTTTCAGCGTATTTCTAACGCAATTTTTGTGGTAAAATTAGGTGCCTTGGCTGATATTCGGGTTGGCTTATACTTGAGCACATATGATGTATATATATATATGTGTGTGTATCATCTTATTTTCAACTCTATTCTAATATCTGATTTTTACCTGTATACCTAATCTGCCATTGGGTTCTAAGCAACAAGCTGCAAATCCTTTTTTTTTTTAACATTTTATTAGGGGTTCATACAACTCTTATCACAATCCATACATATACATACATCAATTGTATAAAGCACATCAGTACATTCTTTGCCCTAAACCTTTTCAAAGCATTTGCTCTCCACTTAAGCCCTTTGCATCAGGTCCTCTCTGTTTTCTTTTTTCCCCTCCCTCTCCGCTCCCCCCTCCCTCATGAGCCCTTGATAATTTATAGATTGCTATTTTGTCATATCTTGTCCTATCCGGAGTCTCCCTTCGCCCCCTTCTCTGCCGTCCGTCTCCCAGGGAGGAGGTCACATGTGGATCCTTGTAATCGGTTCCCCCTTTCCAACTGCAAATCCTATTTTAAGAGAAAAGTCTCCCAGTTCTATATTACATACATACAAGATCAGAAATGGATTATTAATACAATCATATCAGTAATAACTTTATTTCTCACCACCATAAAAAGAATCATTTTATTATTTAAGGAGATAATATCTTTACCAGTTTATCACCATCGCTAATGTCAGTGATCATTTTCTTATGCTGTACATGAAAGGAAATAAATTCTCTAGTTTTTAATAGAAATAATTTTTTGGGGGGGTCTTTAAGCCTGTTATAAATTTAGTAAATTTGATTCCCTGTAATTTGCTTAGGCCACCTTGCCTTAGTGCAGGGAACCCTCAGTTGGGCCCCAGTCAAGCGCCCATCGCTCTTCTCAGGTGTGATACCAAGAGGAGCGATGCTCTCCAGATGGTGTGACAGAGCCAGAATACCACACTCAACTATTATCTTAAGACGACAAAATGCGAACACTGAAGTCAAACCACTTAGAATCAATTGCAACATAAAACACGCAAACAAAGTCCTTAGAATGGCAGACCAAGAAGAAAGAAAATCCTGAGGGACAAAATGTCCTGTGACAAGGCCAAAGCTATGCCCAGTTACTAGACACAGGCACAATTCATGCCACAATTGCAATTTACCTAAATCTCCACATGTAACAGTGCTCCTGCCCAAAGTGCCTCACTTCGATATCGGAAACATTCTGTATTCAAAACAACCCAGTTACTGATTGTGCAGCTATTAGAATACCATAAGCACCTAGTGAGGGGACAATTTAAAATGAGTAATTTCCTTGTTTAACGTCAACAAAATTAATAATCTGAATGCCTAGAGCAGAAATATTCATGTTAAAGGCCCTGAAAAAATATATCTGATAGCAAATTAAGGAATGAACTCCTCCCCACCACACACGCACAAGGACCTAGCTGTCATCCAAGGTGCCGGTAGAATGGGTTCGGCGGTGATGAGGCAAACCTCCATGGCTCCTCCAGTGTCTCCATGCTGACGTCCAGTTTGAATTCTAGGAGTTCATTCTCCATTTGGTTGGCTGGATTCGAAGGAGCTCACAAATAAGATTTAAGGCCCACGCGATAATGATTATAGTAATAGCAATTTTCGTCTTTTTTAAAATCTACTTACCAGTTGAAAGATCAAACTGAAGGGAAAGTGTTATTTGAAGTCAAACAGGGTGCCTCTAATTTCAGGACCACCTTCTACTTTACCTAGCCCTTCACACACACCAATTCACCTTCTACCTGGTTCTTTAAGCAAAGATCCCCACATTTTATCATGCACAATGGACCCGAGGACTATTGCCTCTTGACTGTGATTCAGTTGGCAGGAGCCTGACACATTTTGATGTTGGTGGTTTACGTATCACCCTTGGGGTGTGGGGGGAAACCTGGTCTGGAGGTTTGGGTTGGGCAGAATGAGAGAGAATTGTGGTGGCAGCACAATTCTACACCCCTAGAAGAGGGGAGAGATGGAGGAAGAGTGCCAGTCATGAGAGTGGCTGAACATGTAAGTTAGTTCCATCAAATTACCTTCTATGAATCCTGAAAGAGCATAAACACCACGTTTTAGTTTTCTTTTTGCCTTTTCAGGCAAGCAAACTCATGAACTTGCTGAAATGCAGATCTCACTAAAGTTTCTTCTAAAACAGAGTGGGTGTGGATCAAGGCACCAGTACCCAATGAGCAAGGGTGCCTACAGTCCTGTGAAACAACGATGACGTGCAGGAGGGGGGACCCTTGGAAGCTGGAGCTCTTGCAGCCAGAAAAGGAACGAAATGGAAACAGACAACACAGCATGCTCTGCACTCTACGTCCACCCTTAGATTAAAAGTGGATTACAGATGACAGCAGACGCAAGTCTAAGGGCAGGGAGCCGGTTGGCCCATAGAGCAAGCTTGTCTCCAAATCACCTACCTTCACTGTGCACACGCACTTTGAATTACTCAAGAAAGAAACGCCAGTTCTAGCTCTTCCGTGAGGCTAAGTTCTGCCATCTCACCGCAATGAATATTTAAACAGGAAAATAAATATTTCAGAGCACAGTCATTCAACCCCATAGGCTATTAGGTTAAAAGTGAGAAACCCGGTAATGGTCTTAATATCTCCAACCTCTTAAAAGCTTTCTTCTATTTCTCCTTAAAGCAGCATTTAGATCCTCAAACATCCATGAATCATGTCTTCCCCTGGCATGATGAGACCACAGGAGATACTCTGGTTCAGTTATCTGCTTCCTTGGAAACGGAAGTCCCTTGCACATAATTAATGGCTGGCTATCTGTTCTATTCAATGTAATTGGTGATTTACACAGAGCCATGGATGACTGTTCTTTATTTTGAATCAAACATTTCATGATTTAATTTACTCTTGATTTTGTCTTTATGGACAATTAAGGTCGCACCTTCCATATGTTAACTGAAACAGTCTCGACTGAGGTTCAAAGTGAAGTACTGACAAGAATTTCTAGTGTCTCATGGGTGAGGTAATTGTGCTTTCCAGGTTTCGGTGTTGGCTGGTCTATGGCAATCTGTTTCTTTGCAATGCACATGTCCATAAAGCAACAAACAAAACTCTGCCCTCTCCTCTTCCCACAACCAAACGGCCTTTCGTGAAGAACCACAGTAATATCATGGATTCTACTTGCTCTAATTGTCCTACAAGTCTTGAGACTGAGAAACATACAGCTTCATTTATAACCTCCTCTCCAAATGGAGTTATGATGAACACATCAGAATTGATCTTCAGAAAATATCTTCTATCAAATTAACCTAGTTGCCATACCTCCTTCTGAAATACATGTCTGCAAAAACCCCAAACAACTCCTTTCTCAATAGCTTTACAACTCTGAAGGTAGCTCTCCACAATATACGAAACCTCTCACAAACACAAACAGTGAGAAATGACAGCTCTATTAAACACGAGGGCACGTAAAAAGTCTTGCTACAGAATTAAGAGAAAACTTTATTAAACAAAATTACCCAAAATGTGAAGCTCCTATTTCTCAATCTCTCCTCCATCTAGGTCTACCCACCTCTGAAGGCGGTGCTTCCACATCTCTAGCCCAGATGATTCTGGGTTGATTTACACCACATCAGAACAGCTGTGTTAGCTTCTCAGGGGACTGAAATCGTGTTCTATTTAAATGTTCTTTGAGTTTGGGCAACAAAACCAAGTCTGAAGGGGCAAGATCAGTTTTCCCAACAAAACTCTCCTAGGTCAGCCCTCATTGCCCTTGAAGAACAAGCAGGTGTGCTGCCGTGAAGGAAAAAAACTCCTCCTTGGGGCAACTTTCCTGGTCTTGTTCTCACCGATGCAAGTTTCAATACTCTTCAAAATAAGCCCTTGTGAGTACCCTATGTCCTTTGAGAAAATTTATCAGGATGACCCCTTTGGGAGCCTCTGAAACAGTTACCATAACCTTGTGAGTTGACCTCTCAGCCTTGACCTTTTCTTGGGAAGAGAACATGTTAAGAAAGTGCATTACTGAGAGAACATGCTTGTCGGTCTGTAGCCATCCAATAATGGCAGAAATGTGTAGGCACATTCTGTTTGCAATAAACCTGTGCATGCGTGAACAGGAATCCTAGTAGCAATGCCTTCTGACTTACTCTCATACATTGAATAACGAAATGGATATGTGATCTGGACTGTGGGGAACAAGGGGGAAGTGCCGAGACTTTGCAGCCTCGGACACCCCCAGGAGCAGTTCTACTCTGTCCTATAGGGTCACCATGGGTCAGAATCAACGCGATGGCAGGGAACTTCTGTTTGTTTGTTTTCTTCCCCTTTTAACTTAGTCTCAACCTGACCTATCTTCCAAGCAGCTACCAGAACGATCTTTCTAAAACAAAACACTAGAATTCTGAAAGAACCATGGCCTGCCAAAAAGAACAAACAGATCTGTCTGGGAAGAAGTACAGCCAGAATGCTCCTTAGAAGCAAGGGTGGTGAGACGTCCTCTCACGTACTTGGTACACACTGTCAGGAGAGCCCAGTCCCTGGAGATCAACATCGGGCGCGGTAAAGCAGAGGGGCAGGGAGAAAAGAGGATGGACTGACAATGGTGTCAACGACGGGCTCAAACACCAGAACAATTGTGAGGACGGTGCAGGGCTGGGTGGTGTTTCGTTTTTGTGTACATAGGCCCCCCCCCATGAGTCTGAAGCACCTCAACGGTACCTAACAACACCTGATGAAGTGACTTAATTCTCTTCTTAAAATTCTGGCCTGCCCACTGCCCACAGTTGCCAGGTCAAATCCCTTTGTATGGAAGTGATGTCCTCCATCAACTACCTTTCGAATATGTCACCTTTCACCTTCAATTCTTACCATCAAATATTTATGATATGTCAAGCAACAGTAATTTAAAAAATACAAATAAACAAAACAAAGGTCTCGATGTGGCAAATATTTTGTTTCATATATTTTACTATAATTAAAAAAAACAAGACAAAGGCCCTGTTCTTATAGAGCAGTGGTTCTCCACCTTCCTAATGCCCTCGAGCTAGAGATGAAGTGAGAGAGCTGGCAGTGGGGGAGGGATGTTGAGCAGCAGTTGTGCGATGCTTCCAGCCACTGCAGGGATTTTGGCTTTGCTTTGAATGAAACAGAAGGTCCCTGAAAATTTTGAGCAGAAGTGGAATGGTCAGAATTGGCCAAGGCAGTAGTAGGTAGGAAGCTTTTGTAATAATCTACCTGAAAGGTGACAGTGGCTCAGCCCAGGTTGTACCACCTTATGAGTATCAAATCCTGAACACACCTTGTGCTGTCTTACCCTCCCTTTTCTTTATCCCTCCTATTTCTTTCTCCTTTCTACCAACTTGGCCTTGATATGTAATTCACTCAGCAAACCTCTCTACAAGCAGCCCATTCCCATCCAAATAGGAGAGTGGGGGGGGGGGGAAATCCCCAAACACTCCCACCTCCTATCCCTCTGAACCTCGCATCTGTATCTTGTTATGATCACTTGGCTACCTGCCAAGGCCTCCTCAGAACAAGGACTCTTTGAGGCAGGTAATGTCTAGGTTGAATGCATCTTTCCGGAATCCCTGGCAGCACGATTGTTGAGCACATAGCTGCTAACCAAAAGGTTGGTGGGTCAAACCTATCAGTTGCTCTGTGAGAGAAAGATGTGTAGTCTGCTTCCAACCCCATGGAACCGTTACACTCTGTTCTATAGGGTCAGTGAGTTGGAATTGACTCAATAGCAATTGGTTTCATTTGGGTTGGGTTAAAATGAATTTTTAAGGAGTCCTAGGTAAGTACTTGGCAGTTAACCAAAAAGCTGGTATTTCAAACCCACCCAGTTGCTCTGCAGAAGAAAGAACTGGCATTCTGCCTTTAGAAGATTACAGCTAAGAAGATCCTGTGAGGCAGTTCTACTGTTACACGAGGTCACTACAGGCAGAAATAGGCAAAGACTCAATGACACCTAACAACAATAATGCAGCTTTGTAGCTACCCAATAAGGATTGCTTAGAGGACTAAACAGAGTCCCTGGTTGATGCAAAAGGTGAATGTACTTGGCCGCCAAATGAAAATGTTGGAGGTTCAAGTGGCCCACCCAGAGGATCCCCGAAAGAAAGGGTTGACAACGGACTTCAAAACCTTATTAAAGACTTGTCTTCTTCAAACCAGTAGCCATCTAAACGAGGCATCAATTAAAGTCCATGTGGAAAAAGCACATCATGATCACTGTGTGATCTAAGGACTGTAAAGAATACAATCCAAATCTGAATGAGGGAATGGTATTAGAGCTTAAATTGTCAACACCCGGCTTGCAGGAGTCTATGGATAAGTCTAGTGGGAGAAATGGACACTGTGCCCTTGAATGACATAGGCCCACTATGTGCTCATCTTTATCAATAAACATACTGGAAATTATTTTTTTGGAGATCTGTAATATTTGAAAAATTTACAGATGAATGAAGTGTGTGGCCCAGAATTATTGAAAAAATTAAAACTTAGGTCTGTCACGAATGCATAAAACACGTACACATTTGTCTATTTTATAATTTACAACCATAAAATACGCACAAATTATACAAAATTACAATTCTTATTTCAACTTTTGATTATATATTCTTCCAAAGTGTCTGAAATCCCTTCAGACTGTCTGGGAGCTTCTGCGCGGTGAACTGCAGAGCTGAGTAACTGTGACAGAGAACGCGCAGCCTTGGAGAGCCCCAACACTTTTGCCCCACCCACCTTTCAGAGGGAAAGGCTGCAGGTGCCTGCTGCTCAAGGTAAGTGGCTTTCAAAATCTCATCTCTTTCACTTCAGTCTCCGTTTGTCTCTTCCAAACGTCTTACAAGAAACCTCATAATTACCATTAGATAAAATAACATATTTACATAATTTTTCGATATAAAAGTATTTAATTTGTAATTTCATCAAGTACTAATTGATTTTTATTACATTTTCTGCTTAAAGAAGCCCTTTACAAATAAAACAACATAAAATCTGAGTTACAGAACTTTCCCCTATAATTCTGAGATTTTAACATGATCACCAGCTAAATGATTTCACATTCCAAGGAGAAGGGGTGGGGGTGTCCAGAAAGCAGTATTTCCTTGTGTTAATCGCAGCCATTAGTTAAGTAAGAAATGTTTATCATTTGAACATTCTGAAACTAACAACCCTTTGGGAAAAAAACTCAAGAGGAAGATGAAGGGAAAATTTGGCCAAAATAAACAAACTGAGGAAGATCTCCGTGATACTTAATTTATAATTGAGTAATATTAAATCAGAGCCTTTTTCAAGGACATAATTTGATTTTTGGGTCGTTTTTCTTCTATTTACAGTTGGAAATCAGATGATGGGTACTGTTGCTACTGATCTAAAAAGCCTTAATTCCCAATTTTGTTCTTTCAACATTTTTTTTTCTTTTTCCATTGGTTCCATACCCTCAAAGGTCAGCATCAAACTTACTTTTGCTAGTTTTCAATATATCATTTGTCAATTAAACTGGCAACTCAAAAGTCTCTCTAATAAATAAGTTTGTAAAAATATTAGCCTTCCAGGGATCAGGGGACAACCCAAAGATTAGAAGACAGATTCCTGTTAACCAGCTGACAGGCAGTATGTTTTATAATAGAAGAGCAGAATTCTGCTTAATAATTAAGGGAAATACCACTGTCTCCTTACGTTGTAAAATCGCTAACAACACAACATGATCAATAAGCTATGACAACAAAGTCAAGTCAAACACGCTGTCCTAAAACAAAACTTATAACAAAGATGTGATCCTTACCATATAAACTCGTGTATAAGTTGACCCAAATATCAGCTGAGGCACCTAAACGTGCTGAAAAACTCAAGCTTATACACACACATATACAGTAATATTCATAATTGACACTGGTACCTAGTAATTAGCATAAATAATAGATCAGTCATACAGATTAATTCAATTAGTTTAGGACAGTAAGAACTCTGGAAACCACATGCTTCCTTATCTATGCTGTTATCATTCAAGGAAGCAGGGCTGAGGAGCAACGGGGTCATTTAGTAGTGCCTTCACATTTGTTTCTGATGCCAAGGGGTAGAGAAACAAAGAGTAAGGCAATGATAATGGAAATAAAGTTAGCTATTCATAAGGAAAACCTCTTCTCCTTTTCAATGGCCAGCCATGGAACTAATTAGGTTATGAGGCTGGTAGAGTAAGAGAAAACATGAGAATTTAAAGCTAAATAGATCTCAAGTTTGAACTCACTCTCTCTGACCACAACCAGAGGCTATCACCAGGTTGCTAGATGTCTCAAATCTCAAGATCTAAAATGAGAAATGGTAAAACATTACAGCCTTCTGCAGATGACTGATGATGTAAGATATGAATCTAAGTATGCAATGTGAACGTATATAAAACACATTGGTGCAAAGTAGGTGTGCAAAAAAGAAAAAAAAAAAACCCAAGTTTGTTTTTTTCAAAAACAAGTTATTTCTGTATACCAGTCACTATTAATGGTGGTTAAAAGCAGGAATTTCATAGCCAAACTCAACCTCTCTGTACCTGTTTCCAAATATCTACAAGATCAATTATTACTAGTACTTATTCATAAGGTTGTTGAGAAGACTAAATGATCCATCTATGTAGGACAACAGTGTCTTTTTATAATGCGAGGGGCCTTCAAAAAGTTCACAGAAAACTTGACTTTAAGCATGGAATCTGGTCTTGGTTTTGTAGTTTTGCAAGAGGACCTGCCAGGCCACAATCTTGCAAAAGGGAGTGAACAGCTTACCATGCAAAGGATGTGCCTCTGGCCTACTCAGGAGCTGGGTCAGTTCATGGCTTTGGTGGAAAGAGGAGGTTTATAGCAGGCCTAATCCCTCAGGGGTTGAGGAAAACCTCACTACAATAAAAAATAACAAGGATTCCAAAAGTTGCATCCTTTGGATCCAGGGTAACCGTGCTGCAGACCTCCTGGAGCCAGGAGTGTAATAACAATGAAGACTGAAAAGCAGCAAGAGGCTCAGCAGTAGGGTGTGTCTGTGGGCATGACTGAGAGAGAAGGAGAGGAGAGCAGTTTGGGCTGGAAGCTGTCCTGATTGAAGAACTGTGTCTTGTCTGAGTTGTAATGTCCCTAATAAACCACAAAATCATGATAATGGTCTATGAGTTCTGTGTGTTCACTGCAAAGAATTATGAAAACTACTAAGTAGTGAATGTCTTAGGAGAGTGCTGGCATCAGAATTGGTTTGAAAAAGAAGGGAGGGGGGAGGCAAAAAAAAAAAAATGTTGGCGAGCAGAGGTTAAGCCTGCCCTCCACCTGACAGGAACTAGTTTGGGGCTAATGGTGGCTCTCATTCGTCCCCCTTAGGTCAGGTGAGGTGTGCCCGAATAGTCGTCGCAGCACTGAAGACCAAGGCTGGTGCGTAGTGTGCCCTCTAGAGTGTTGCTGTTGAGTGCTGAGAACCTTACATCCACTAAGCAGGACAAAACGATATTTGGTCCTGGGCCATCTTTATGATTGTTGACAGGTTCTATAGTACTCTAATGAATTCATTTTATTCAGCAATGAATTCTTGATTGCTGCAAATGTTCCAACAAAACACTGAAAGAAGTCAGAGATGAACATCCCAAAAGAGAGTCAGAGAATCTGAACTTAATTTATTCACATAGTCACACCTATTTATTGAGCACCAGCTATGTTCAAGGGATACTAAAACAGTAGTTAAAAAGATGGACTCCAAAGCCAGTTAGCTTGACTATGAATCTCCATAATATCTCCTAGTAACTGCATGAAGTAGGGCAACTTGCCTAATCACTGTTTGTTTATTTCTTTAATGCGCAGATGACTACAGAATATTGAGCAGCTGCGATGAGTTAATGTGGGTAAAGAGCTTAGAACAGTGCATGATATTAATACATTATAAACACTGATAAGGATTGTTGGTTGAAATCAGTTCCTACTCACAGCTGCCCTGTGGACAGCAGAAGGAGACCTTGCCTAATCCTGCACCATCCTTACAACTGTTCTTCAGTTTGAGCCCAGTGTTGCAGCCATTGTACCATGTCAACCCATGTCTCTGTGGGTCATCCTCTCGTCTGCTTGCCTCTCTACTTTATCAAGAATGACATCCCGAGTCTCTCCTGATAACAGTCTCACTATCCTCACTTCTTCTAAGGAGCATTCTGGCTGTACTTCTTCCACAACAGAATCATATTGTTGCAATATTCTTCACTAGCACCACAATTCAAATGGATCGAGTCTTCTTTTGTCCTCCTTACTTGGTGTCCAAATTTCACATGCCTGAGGCGATTGAAGAGTCAACATCAATCCGATGGCAGTGAGAGTGTGAGTTTGGGTCATCGGCTACACCTTGGTCCTCAAAGAGACATCCTTGCTCCTCGACACTTGAAAGAGGTCCTTCACAGCAAAATTTCCCCATGCAATGTAATTAATGCTCATGGAAGCAGCAGTCATGCAATAAGGGATGCATATAAGCACTGGCTATTATTATTAATGTTATGATGAGTCTGTGTCAGGCACTATTCCACGCAGTGGACTAATGATAGTATATTCTTTGGGGAAGGATAAAAAGGTAAACACCAGATAAACAAATATGTGACAATATCAAGCAATGGTAAGTGCTTCAATCAGTAATAATGAAGAAAAGGCAGGATGATGAGGGAGTGCTAGTTAAGAAAGCAAGCAGAAGGGAAGAGCTCTTGTGAAATAATATTTGAGTCGATCAAGCTGTGTAAATGCCTGGGGGTGAACATTTCTGACAGAGAAGAAAGCATGAGAAAGGCCTTGGGGAGGAAAACACACCAGGGAAGGGCACTAGGAGATGGGGGTGGGAAGGACAGGCAGGTTCCTGGTCACACAGGATCTTACAGCAGAGACACTGGGTTTGATTCAGAATCTGGAGGGCAACACTGGAAGGCTTTAAGCAAAGAAGCTACCAAATCTGATCTGTTTTTTTAGTTCACCACTTAGGAAACAAACTCTACTGAATTATTTGACTGCAAGGTTCTAAACCAGATTAATCGTAACGGGAGTATTTTTAAAGCCTAGAACATGGTAACCATGCATCATGATGGTGGACTGCACTATTTTTGACTGCTTGGAGTAATTTGGGGGCTACAGTCAGAACAGTGAAACATTGACTACTGCAGGAGAGCTTTTTATTTGTGCTTGTTGAAGTTCATTGATGAAGTGTTGCAAAGAAATGTTCAAAAAATATCTAACAACTCATAGAAGCCAGACTTCCTCAGATCACAAGGGGTAAGCTTCTGAACCTGTTACCGTGAGATACTTTAAACCTCCAACCAGGAATGGCTCCTCAAGTTGTGCTGCGGCTGTTGTTAGGTGCCATTGAATTGGCTTTACCTTAGAGCGGCGCGATGTACAACAAAACAACACACTGTTCAGTAGGGTGCCACATTCACAACTGTGACCTTTGAGCTCACCATCGCAGCCACTGAGTCAATTCGTGCTGTTGTGGGTCTTTCTCAAATAATACACTGATGTTCTATTTACCAAGCATGGTCCTTTCTCCTGATAACACTTCCAAATTAAGTGAGAAGAAGGCTCTCCTTCCTTCCTTCTAACGAGCATTTTGGCTATACTTCCTCCGTGACAGGTTTGTTCATTCTTCTAGAGTTGATGGCACATTAATACTTCTCCCCAACACACTAAATCAGAGGTCAAGTGAATTCTTCAGTCTTCTATAATCATCGCCCAGCTTTCACGTGCATAAGAGATCATTGAAAAACACCATAATTTTTTTAAAAAGGAAGAAAAAGACCATAATTAAAGACCAGACAGACAACAGTTGAGCCTAACTGGTAAAAAATAGCTGTTTTAAGCACGATGCTCTTTTAAGAACTAGCTACATGGGATCAAACTGACAACAACTGAGCAATTCAATGGAGTAGCTAGAAAGCCAGGTGGGCCATGAGCTTCTGTTAATGAGGAAGGCACAACTCAGGAAAAAAAGGCTGAGAATGGTGACGCACCTGGAAGAAGGCAGTCAGGGTCCCTAAATGGCAAATGTGGAAACGACTGTCTTGCTGTGTATATCCCCAACAGCAACAAAAATAATACAATTTTTAAGGATGACTGTGGTTGGGGAAACTGAGAGAAAAGAATGAGAAAGCAGGAATAAATCCAGGCAGAAATGTTTGGAACATGCAGAGCTGGGTACTCAAGAGAGGCCTTGGCACAGAAGAAGCGGAAGGTTAGGCGTGGGAGGAGGAGTCCCTGGAAGTGCAATGGGGCTCCCAGTAACAATGTGTCAGAAGATCACAGAGAGATGTCCAAGGCACAACCCAAGGTAGAAGTGTGACAAGAAGAGAGGCCCATGATCCAAAAGTCCGAGAGATGGAATGATCCCCATCAGGCCGTCTGTGTAGCTGTGATTTTTGAGTTTTTCAAGGAAAAACGGACACCTGGAGGAACCTGGCCAGGGTTTTCACCTTATTCTCCTCCCTGTCACTGAGAGGGGAGAGGAATGTCAACTACCTTGCACCACAGAGGTGCCCCCTGGGGCAAAGTGGACTTGAGGAGCAGACTGTCAAAGCACTAAGCTTAGCTAGTCCCACTGCAGAAACAAAGGGAAAAACAGAGGCAAGGGTCAAAAAGAGGCACTTGGCTGGGAGGAGACTGGGAAGAACCACTCTGTGGGTCAAAATCACTCAGATTTAATCACAGCTCCATTATGAAAATTCTGGGTTTCTCTTCTGCAGAGCTATTTTTAGCCTACTGATGTTTTCAAGGGCCAGCCTTGGCTGTGGCAAGGAAATGGTTACAACCCAAGACATGGAGCTTGCAGAAGAATTCAGAAAGCACTCAAATCTCTGGAAAAAGTGAAGCTGCTTTTGGTTCTTTGTACAGGAATATAAATCTCCAACCCACAATTCCAGGCTCCCCCCTCCAACTTCCCCAAGCCCTGCACAGCCCAAATAAAGTGGAAAGTGTGCCAGAATACAGTGTGGGCTGAGGCTTCGGGGACACAGGGTGGGGAGGGACGGTGACTGGCAGCACCAAATGGAATCACTTTAGAGCAATGCCACAAAATGGAGACGAAGCCCCCGCCGCCGAGGGCTCTCCGCAGTTGCAGAGAATGGGACGTGCTTAGCAAATACCACAGGCTCCAGCTTCTATGCCAACTCATTTCAAAATAAAAACCAATGCCAAACAACATCACAACGGGGGAGGGGACAGGATGAAACAAAGCAAAGCCTACCTGGCTTGCTAGAGGGTCTTAAATTAAAGCCTACAATGCCCTCCCCCTCTGGAGTCTCCCAGCCACCCAGAAAAGATCAGCACAGAGGCTGCAGTTCAGGTGGAAGAAGTCAGTCTTCCAGGTAGGGAAGAGGGAAGAGGGCAGAGAGCAGACAATGGGACTGGTGACTCATTACAGAAGAATACGCTGCAAGCCTGCTGCCCCACTGGCTCCGCACGTTTAAAGGAACAGCAGCCCCCTTCCCAACCTCCCCTTTCCCTAACACCTACCCTCTCCTTGGGCTTGATGGAAAACAGATTCTGGAGAAAATGCCAGCAAAGCACTGAGCTGTCCAAGGGGAGGGCTTTGTGTTCCAGAGAGCCAGGCTGTCTTACTCTAGAGCAGAGCACACACATCTCCTTTCACACTCACTCCTTTTCATCTTCTTTTCCTCTGCAGGCCTTTTCGACAGGAAATCTATTTTTCACTAATTAGAGTATAAGTCATTTGCCCTTTGGCCTTTCTGATTTTACAAAAATTTTGAGACGAATGTCTCTGCTTTTTCTTCTTTGTCATTTTCATAAGCCCGAGCAGATGCAATACTTGGGATCATAGTCTCAGAAATACGAGCGCATTCCCTATGAAATATTCCTACAGCACACAGAAAAACCTGAAGGTATATAAACGTCTTACATAAGCTTATCTATGGTAATCGAATATTTTTATTAAATTGCCATCTGCCTTAAAAGAGAGAGAGAGAGCTAAGCACCGATTGCTCATTGTAAGTGACAGCGCAGTTTACTAATTAAATCAAAACAAAACAGGCCTTATAAAACTAGAGCACGTGTAAGAGTGCACAGGCTGCAAGTACCGACAAGGACCTCACGCTGCACGATGAAAATGTCACCCACTGCAAGCCCTTCTGGCATCGACTGAGTGGAGAAAAGGTAAGGCCTAAAGATGCTAAGAAAACGACATCACACAATGGAGAGAGCACAGACATTCTTAATATGCCAGGCAAGGCAAGAAATTGCCCAATACAGCATTTTAACGTCAATAATCCAACTCTAGCCAGTGCAGGCATTTTGTACTCAGAAAGCTTAAGTGACAGATCACTGTCAGATACTGGGACTGGTTAAAATACTTCAAAAAAATTTTTTAACCAACGAAAAATTTCATCTAATGAGTTGCTATTGTGTATGTTACATAGATACAGTCTACACACTAAAAAAAAATATTACAATGCTGAAAACTCACAATTTTGATATTCTCAACTTTCCAGTTGTGTTAACGCAGGTAGAGGGGGGAAAAGCCAGTTACTTCTTTCTCATTAATTCAGTCGTATCCAGGGCAATTTTATCTTAGAATCCCTAGATACACACACCCCACCCCATCTGCCAAATCTCTTTCCATTTTTCTCATCTGCTCCATTCAGAAAATTAGAGGTATATAGTACTGATTATGAAGATCACAACATTAAGAGTACACACATAATAGGTGCATCCTAACTAATGCTTACAGCCTTGCCAGCACCTCTAGACACTAAGCGGAAATATTGCCAAGGGAATTTATAAAAATTCCTATGTGGACAAGTCTTTTCCCTGGCTCAACTGCATGCACGTATATAAGGAAAAGTCCAGAAGCTGCCAAGCCACCAGTCAAAGGCGGGAGAGAGGAGCGCTGCTGACCACAAAGACTGCCAGGTAGTGACAGCTGCCCAGAGGGCTCCAGGATGAGCAAGTGTCATTGCTAAAGCAGCAACGAGGGTCCAGAGATTGGTTTCTTCTTTTCTGGAACTTGAAAAAACAATAATGAAGCGATCTTTCAAAAGAGTTGATTAATTAGACTGATGAGGGGAGGGTAAGAAATTGAAGAGGAAATAAGCCTGGTTGTCTCCACTTTCCCACAGAGGGGTTTCTTGATAATCACCCAACTGAGACCTGCAAGTGGGGGGAAGGGAGGAATCACTTTGGAAAAGTATCTTCTTCAGAACTCCCCTTTCCTTTGGGTCTGGGTGGGGGAATGCCCTCGAGGCTCCCCTCCCTCCAGAGAGCACTGCGGGGCATTATATAACATTTAAGGGAGCCCAGGTGCCGCTCTTGCAAGGATGCCGCTACCCTAGGAGCTAGCCCACTCTCTCGCCCCCCGGTGGTGACTGGGAGAGGGAAAGAGAAGGGAGAATAAGAAGGACAAGCTCCTTAAAAGGAAAGCACTGTCCAGTGATGAAATTTCCCTATTGAGGATAAAAGCCGCCAGTGCAATCAGGCCTGGCTGAGTTCGGGACTAAAGGGCATGCAGGTCCTGTAATGCCGGTGACTAGGGATTGATAAATCACAGCCTCATCCTGCCCTCCTCCTGGAGGTGAAGGAAGAAAGGGAAGAGGAGTTCACAGAAGGGTGCCAGCAGGAGAACCAGCACTGCCCTGGGAGCCCATGGCCGAAGATTCGCCTTTCCATTTGGCAGGAATGACTTGCCAAAATGCAGATTTTGTTGGCCAGCATAACCAAAGAGGCACTGTGAGACTCCTTCCATTTTCTACTCCTGCTCCTCCAAATGCCGTTTAAAGGCCGAGTGGTTGTCATTTCCACATGCAGGCTCCTTCTCCAGCCAGCTCTATCTGCCTTGGCCACACCTGGATGCTCTGAGCGCTCCTACGGAAAACTGTCTTCCCCAGGAACAAAGCCATCGAAAGGAAACATTCCCTCCTAACCTTGGAGTTCTCAGAAGCCGTGAGGAGAGAAGGCAGCCAAGGTGCAACCCCTGAGAAACCACCGTGAATGGGAAGCCGACTTCCCTCCAACACACACTCTTCGACAATTCTCAGAGGGAGTGGATCCTTCTCCCCTCTTCTGAGCAGTCTGCAAGGACCCCTTCCTACCTCTGCAGTCTTTTCTCCCCCTCCCTCTTCTCAGAACCAAGACAAAGAGGTAGACAAATCCCCACAGGGCCTTTCCTGAGCTACAGCTGCACAGTACAGGAAACAGGAATCAGCTATGGAGCTGAGGGAGGGAGGGGGAGAAAAAGGATATGGATACATAGAGAACGCGCGTGCGCGCGCGCGCGGACACACACGCACACACACACTCGGACTCAATGCAGACCCAGACTCGCACTTAGTAGTGGCTAACAATAAAGCCAGCCTTTTCTAGGAAGAGAAAAATCACAAAACCCCGCTTGCTATACCATGCCCCAAACCTCTATGTAGATCCTAGAGACGCGGGGTGGGGTGGGGGGGGGATCATCCCAGAACACAAACAAAAAATACCACGCCAAGGAAGCACGGACCTTACCTGAGTTACCATTTTCTTCTTCTCCATAAACCGAGATGCGGAGTAAGTGATGAGCCCTTCAAACAGTCCTCTGGGGCACACCTCCAGAGGCCTTCTGCGCCCCCCGCCCCCCCAACCTAACTCGTCCGGTCTATAAGGTATCTCCCTTTATCGTCTCCTTCCCTGTTCTTTCTAGTGTTTCTTCCTTTCTTTTCTCTTCCTCTCTGGCAGTCTCTCCCCCTCCTTCTTTCTCCAGCTCCCTCCCATATCTCAGGCAGATGGCTGAAGGAAGCCCCACCCCTGAATGCCTAAGGTAATTAATCAGAGTGGAGCCCCACCTCTTCCTCCTCCCCCTACCCCTCCCGGCAAGCTGACATCTCCCGGCTCCAGAAACAGGCCTGCTGGAGAATGGCAGTTTGGTGTGCGGCTGTGCGCACGCGTGCGTGTGCGTGTGTGTGTGTGTGTGTGTGTGTGTGTAGGGAAAGGGAGGGAAGAGGGGGAGGGCGGGGCAGGCGCCATGTGCAGGCATATTTCAAGGAGTGAATAATATCTGTGATGGTGGTATTAATTATATAGCACTAGAATCAATCGTAGCAGCTTACCATGATTAATACAGATTTAAAAGATTCCAGCTGTGAATATCCAATAATGAATAAGAAATGAAATAAAATTTTAAAAAATTTAAACTCGTGTAGTTTTAGAAACCGAGTGGGTTTATGGAAAGATTCAAGGTGTAAGCTACCACATGGCCACAGACAGAGTCTTTTGAAGAATGGGGACATGCAAGAACTAGCCTGTTCTGGAAGACCTAATCAGCCTAATGGCTGCTGAGGACTTCGAAAGGGAGAGGTCATTCCCCACCCCCACCATAATAGGCACACACACAGTGAAAAACCAGGGGTTCCAAAAAAGGCTCATACAAATATGACCGCCTAAGAAACCAGGCTGTAAGTTTCACGAGAAATTCTGGTTACCTGAGAAGTGACCCCTTGTGCGCGCCAGGCGTTTCGGCCTTTATTAGAACAAGCCACGCATTGGTGGGCTGGCTGCTATCTTCACCGACCCTTTCAGTTAGCACTGAGCAACCACCACCCTGCCCCCAACACACACACAAAAGGCCTTGTTTTGGGTACACCGCAGGTACTCAGTAAATATTTGTTCAATAAACAAAGGAAGGGAAAGGGGTCACTCTTTTCCTGGTGGTCTAAATTCCTCGATGGTCCCCTCAAAGGCCTCCAGAACCCACACAACTCAAACCGACATCTATCTATCTTACTAAAGTCCTCAAAGGCCTCCAGGAGTGCCAAACCCGATGGCTATTTTACATCTTCTGGGCTGGCTGCGGAGCGTAAGCCCCTCCTTCAGGAATTCTCCCTCCGAGCTAAGAGCTCACGTGCCCTTCCCACCTTTCCTCTTTCCCTGGCCACCCTCAGCCAGGTCTCGCTCTTCTGGCTCTGCCCAGCCTTGGAATCTTGGTGCTGCTTCAGCAAGCCTCCCTAGACTCTAAACTTCCTATCTGGGATTTTAACCCAAGGGCACCGTTCCTCACATAAGTACTCTGGGGGCAATGTTATTTTCTTCTGTGCATTTCTGTGTGGGAAGAATCCATAGGCTTCACCCATTCACACTTGGGTGACCACCTATAACTCTGAGGGCTCCACATTCCATCTCCAACCCCAACATCTCTCCTGACTTCACGTGCAAATGTACAACTGTCAGGCAATGGTCACCTCCATTGAGATACCTGCAAATTCCTCTAGTTTAAAGAGTCCCATGTGAATTTAACTTCAAAATCAAATCACTAGTTCATTCAACAAATATCCACGTGCTAGGCACTGTCAAAATCTTAATGGGCAAAGAAGAGAAACTTCCTGTGTGTGAAGTATGGATTCTAGTACTCATTCTACCATATTTGTTTTCTTGGTGGGAGGTTACATTCACAACAGGTAAACTATCTACCATTGTTTTGCACGTTATCAGGCAACTACATATAACCTCCTGAGAACAATGAGATCCACTCATCTCCTTTCAAACAATGGGGCAACTCAGACTAACTACCTCGCTTAAAGTCCTTCAACTAGCAAGATCCAGAAGCCAGATTCAAATCCAAATCCAATTCCTATGAATTATTAAGGGAGTGCCTGGACTCATTCCAAGGCTCCTCTTTCTCATTCACCACCACACCAAATCAGAAGCCAGTCCCTTTGACTTCTCTGAAATTTGCATCTCCCTTTGACTCCCTAGAAGCCCCCTCTGCTGGACTACTAACCAAACTCTTGGTGGTTCAAACCCATCAGCTGCTCTACAGGTGAAAGATGAGGCTGTCAGCTTCTGTAAAGATGTATAAGGTCTCAGAAAGCCCATATAGGTTCTCTATGAATTGAAACTGACCCAATAGCAGTGGGTGGGTTTTACATTCTTACCCCACCACCAAGAATTCCGTTTTAACCCTCTTCATTTCGTGTTTCACTTCCTTGTCTGACATTACTCTTCCCATCCAAATTGCTCACTGCTGGCAGCCAGAGTGAGATTTCTAAGCACTAACCACATCATCACCCACTGCCACTTCCCCAATGAAAACCTTCGACAGTCCCTCACAGTCTAAGGAAAAAGAGTAACTCCTAAGACTTCATCTGGCTTCCACAGAGCAGCCCAGAGTCATTTCTTACCCGCACTGGAGCTCCAACAGGCTGGTCCCGCATCATTGGACCAATCCGTTTGTTTTCCAGTGGTATCAAGTTTCTGTTCTTTGCTGTTTTGTCCCTTGAACATGACCTTCTATTAGTTGTTTAATTCATCCTCCAAACTCACGTCAGGGATCTCTGCTCCAGAAAGCCTTTCTTGAGCCCACCTTCCCCCATGGTCGGTTCACCCCGCAGCTGCCTTTGATTCCACTCTCCTGCCAGAGTAGAACTGTGCACCAAAGGGTATTCAATGGCTGTTTTTTCATACGCACATTGCTAGGTTCTCCCAAGACACCCTGAACCACTAAACTTTTGGTTAGCAGCAACACTGAGATGGATGTGGACCCCCTTCTCCCGGTCAATATGTTACCTCAGCACCCAATCCACGGTCCATAGCTCCTGGCATTACTGTTATGTCCTGTGAGTCAAGAGGAAAGTCTAAGGGCGGAAATTTTTCTTAAGCTGCCCCAAGTTCCTCACCCAGAGGCTGGGGGTATAGGAGATACATACTACTACTCACTGAAATTGAACTATAATGCCTCATTTTCTATTTCTAGCCATTTATCAATACATGGACACATAAGGATAATGAAGACTATTCATGTGTCTATCAAAATATTATAAAAGCATTCATTTTTTTCTAGAAGCATACTTAGAAATACCAGCAAATGCATAAATTTACTATAGTATATTCATATTTTCAGCAAAGAGGAAAATGTACAAAAAGGTGCGAGTGGGAGGAAGGCTTCCCTTTTTAAAGTTTTATTAGGAACAGTTCAGACTCTAGACCAAGGCCACCTCAGAACTTTACTTGTTATTCTCTTCACAATTTTACAGACTTGTGACTCAACTTCTCTGCTGTCTGCCTACGCTGCAGCCATGCTGTAAAAGCAAGTCCGAGAGTCCCTGACTAGAAGGCATGGCTTGTTCCTACTTTCCCAGGCTGCCTCTGACACCCAAGTGAAAATCAACATGAAAGGAAAGCATTTCCTGCAATAATAAAACCTTGTTAGTAAAAAAGCTCTTCACAGCGCTCCTGTCTAATAACCCCAACTAAATGTAAATAACAATTTACATCTAATAGATATTAAATACCTTCCCAGAAGCATGGAGAACACAATGCCACCTTAATATCTACTGTCTCAACATTTCCTTAATATAAGTGCAGCCAAATTATAGCTACCTCTATTACTTTCCTAGCTTCTTTTTATCAACTTTAGGCAGGGGTTCAGTTATACAGATCTCGTTCTACGGAGATGATAGTAGACTTTGAAATCAGAATAGAAAAGTGGTCCTGAGGGGCTTCATGGCCATGGTCTTGACTGCCAGGCCTTTCTTCTGAGGTGCCTCTGGGTGGATTCAAACCACCTTTTTTCAATAACCAGCTTATCACCACAAAAGAACACGATTAACCTGTGAGAACTGAAATGTCCTGCTTCTCAGTATGATGAGATAGTAAACCTATTAAACTGTAGGACCCAGCTATCTTGTGTACCACGATATTCCTGTGCCTGCAGTCAGAGTCCCTGTCATACGCTAGTACTCAAAATATGTGGTGCACAATTAACTAATTCAGAATACAAAACTTATAAATATATATATAAGAGGGTACCCCAGAAATCCTGGAATTGCAATGGGTGGAGCAGAGCTTTTGTAGTACACATTTTTCTCCACTAGGCAAGCATCGAGCAACTCACTCTTGAATTAGTGCACCCACTGGCATCACCTGGGAAGGTTCTCTTTGGTCACAGTGAATTTTTTCATCAAAGTAGTTTCACTTGGACCTCATTTTTTGTGATGGCCAATTTAAAAAAACAGCATGCAGTTGTAAAATTTTGCTTCTTCCCTGGGGAAAATGCTGCCCAAACTGTTGTGATGCTGAACACAGTTTACAAGGACTATGGGAAAAACTCAGGTGTATGAGTGGTTTCCTCATTTCAAAAATGGTGAAATGTTGGATGACAAATCTCATTCTGGACATCCATCAACTTCCGAATGGGTGAAAATGTCCATTCATAGTGCATTTGAAGTTCATTCCACCAGGTCAGACTGTTAATCAAGCTTTATGTTTAGAGGGTCTGAAAAGATGAGTAACGGTGTACAACAAAAAAGGCTTGATTTGTGGCAGATGGGGAGCTTATTTTAATAACACAACAATGCATCTGCTCATGCAGCAATCTCGGCACACCAGTTTTGGGCAAAAAAACCCAAAACAAAACAGCATGCCACTCTTGCCCCACACACCCTGACCTCACTCCATGTGACTTCTTTTTGTTTCCGCGAATTAAGAGGGGCATGAAAGGACAGTGATTTGAGGATGTAGAAGAGGTGAAGTAAAATATGAGGGAGGTGCTGTCAGCCCTCTAAACAGATGAGTTTGAAAAATGTCTTTAAGAATGGAATCACAGATTTGATAAATGTATTAATTGTAATGGAGAATACTTTGAAGGTGATAAGGTTAAGGTTATTTTGTTTAAAAAATTTAAATACATAGCTTTGGGGGGAAATTACATTTTGGGGTTTGTGTGTGTATGTCTGTGTAAAGTTACATATTTTTTAATATATATCTCCACTACATGCAGGTCCTCTTTCCACAAACAGTGGATAGCTAGCTGTACAGGGTAATTTGCAAACTACGCACTAGGCAAAAGTACTGGAGAGCTTTCTCTCTCTCTCTCTCTTCCAGATACACAACAAAATGAAACACTGCCCAGGCCTGTGCCATCCTCACAACTGTTTTTGTCCTTGAGCCACTGTTGCAGCCACTGTTGTCAATCCATCACCTTGAGGGCCTCCCTTTCTGACTGCCTTTCTACTTTACCAAGTAGGATGTCCTGCACCAGGGGCCGGTCTCCCTTGACAAGGTGTCCACAGTTTGAGGATGCTAGGTATCCTGGCTGTTTTAAACCATCAACTTTGGACCCTGAGCTACATTTCAAACTTGTCTCCTCTTCTGCCTCTTGCCTCAATTCCCTACCAAAATGATAATCAGTGCCAATGTGTTCTGAGGGTGACAAGCAAAGTAAAACTGCTCAAGAGAAACCTGATAAAAGGTAATAATCCTTCTAATTTGCAACAATAGTTGCATTGTAACCATCCAACCAGAGATGGCAAATGTCTAATCCAGGAGTGTGGATAAGGGTAATTTGAGGAACATGTCCTGAGACAGAATTTTCAGGACAGGGAGATCATGCTCACTGTTGCTTAAATCACATTTGGAAAGCCTCTATCTACTCACTCTGCCTTTATCTTATACCAGTTCGATCCATATTTGGTTCTGTAATATATATGTGCTAAAAATAATCTACGTTGGTCCCACAATTATCTAGATGCCTGAAATAACATTTATGATATTATCAATTTTTCAAGTGATCACTCCTAAGTATTAGCATTTTTTAAATGGGTTTTTCACCTGGAGAAACATCTGATTTTGTGTGTTGCAGGGAGAAGGCACGAACATTTGAGAAAACAATCACCATTTTAGCCATTAAAAGAAAGTGAACACCTCAGTGGCATTAATTAAATTTACCACGTTATGTTTTTTCCCACGGCCATTCACAGAAATTCAGCGCTCCTTACACCTTTGAGACAGGCACGATTTCATTAACAATAAGACCATGAAAGATCAAGTTCTTAAAATAAGTTATTGCCTTTTGTTGATGAGAGCGCACTTTGTTTCATCATCTCAACACTAACAATTCTAGAACTACTTAATAAAAATAAGTGCAAACTCTTTCATTAAAATATCACTTTCAATCGTGCCCTCAATAATTTCCGATTGCAATATGCACTGGTACACACCATAAGGAATATGCAACGAAGAACTCTGGTTTAACTAGGTTTAAGTGTATAACAGAAACTAAGGAAAACATTTTAGAAATCAGAGTTGAGATGGCAAATGTCTACCTATTAATAATTTACAAATGCCTTGAAAGAAAATTGTAACCAAACAGAATTACTTAGTAAAATTGTAAAAAGAGTTCTAGCTCCTTCATTTTACAATTGCTTGTCATCCTCACTAGATTGCCTAGTGTGAAGAATGGAGTGTACACGCTTCAATGTTACCATTCTATTTCCTGTCCTGCTGACCTATCTTGATCTCGGGTATAACATACCTACTAAATAGAGCAGTGCCAGGACATGGTAGCTTGAAGCACCGGGTACCATATGTATCACTCTAAGTATTAAGGATCAAAATGATTTTGCTAGCAAATATACCTTTCTGGAGTGAAAACTGTCACGGTGAAAGACTTTCTCAAACCTTTCCATAATCTCTTAACAGAAAGTTTTTAATCTGCCACACAACTGGGGAGAAGGGGAAGAGGTCAAGTTTATATTCCCCCAGAATTCACTGTTTGTTTTTAATGTGTCTAATACCTCCAGTCCTCGTTGTAAACACCTTTACTGCCTCAGCTTTGTTCCTCAGACACTTTTACTTAAGTTACTCCAAGTATCCAGACTTTGCTAGTTGGGACTCAGAAATGCAATCTTAAAAGATGTTTCCCTTCAAAAGCACACCGGTATTTACTTGTAAGAATCTTTATTTCTCATCTGGCCTCATGATACTTCCAGCCTTAAGGCAAGCCAAGCTACTGCTTTATGATAGCAGAGAAATAGTTCAGAGAGAAACGATTCCCATAAATATATGAACCTGATTAAGGGAAACACAAAATACTCTTAATATGAATAATCCCAAATAATGGAGTAAATTTTACCAAAATGTAAACATATGTTAAACTAATATATTCAAATACAGTGAAAGGAAAACATAACCCATTCCCTCCCACTGGATTCTAACAATACTGGTAGTAACTTATTACTTGAATGAGACCTATGGCTTTACTCTGTGGAGTCTACCCCGCAGCCCCAACCAAAATAGTTTGGTTTAGCTTTTAGGTACAAAATTACTAGTAAGATGTCCCAGTTACTTCTTTACTCCCTTTAAACTATGTATTCCTGCCCAACCTATGACTCATACAGCAACGAACCAAATGAGTGTCAGTCACACAGCTGGTGCCGATGTCGAGTCACCACGGCTATAGGGTAGAGCAGCATGCGGCCAGCAGCTCAACACGTAACCGCTATGCCACCAGAGCTCCTCATCCATGGCTTAGGTGACGATGATTAGAGAAATGATTGTTTGAAAAGAAAGAATGGCATGATGAAACAAAAACACAGCAAAACCATCTTCCAACACTGGCCAACACACTTTGATGCCTCAAACATTAGACTTGTTTCCAGGTATATTTGACCTGCTAATTCAACAAACAGCACTAGTTTCCCCCTATCAGGTGTAGTTTCTGAGACACAGACCACTCTTCACTGCTCACCCATACAAACACACAGGGTATTTTAATGTAGTAACAGCTACCTGAGACACAGAAAGAATACATTGCTTTCATTCAAGGTAGTTTGTGTTGCAATAAATATTTGGATTAAGTTATACTTTACATGGTGTCCTTTGATTCAAAAACATATTTGAATAATACAAATTCCATAAACTTAGAATTTTCTTCAAGTATCACTTCACCTTTATTAGGAACCAGAAAACAGGCAGTTCCAATTTCTTATCTTAAAAGAGGGTCAGAGATGAGAGTTACTGTATAGTAAGAATGATCAATTGACTTCTACATATTAAAATGTGTTCTGAAATGCTTACTGCCTAATTTAAAGGAAAATTTAGATCTTCAAAATATTTATGAAAATTGCTATGAAGTCTTATTTGACACTCTAAAATGCCCTCATGCTTTCTATATATGTGCCTTTTCAATTTCCTTTTTTATTTTCTGCTCTTCTCATGCTGGGATCAGGCTTTGCAGTCTCCAACTTGTCGTCTCTATAAATACTGCACAGCCTCCCACACTAAAAAGACACCCCCCACCCCCGCCATCTAACCAATTGTCCCTTCGTGCTTCCCAACCCTTAATCTTTTAAAGGCTGCAGAGTGCCTGATGGGTTTGAACCACTGACTTCATGATTGGCAGCTCCACGTGTAAACAACGAGCCACCACAAGCTCATAGACAGCTTGCCTTGAAGTCCCTAATGCCTAATCCTTTTTCAAATACTTCGCATCTTTTTTGGACTGGTCTTGTAATTTATAGATCTGAATTCATTTCATATTTAAAACTAGGGTACGTTAGTAAATTGGCATCACCTGGTAGTTGAAAAATAATCAACCTGTCAGATGCAATTTTCTGAATCCATGCCCCAAATAACCCCAGGAGCAGGCCGACAAACCAAGACATCAAAAAAAAAAATCAATTTTTGGTGTTGGGCTGTGAATTCAGAAGCAAATATAGTAAGCATTTTTAAAATCTACTTTAGATTTTCACCACATTCAATTAATATTTCAGAAGAATTCAGTGTATGAGAAATCTTCTGGTCCCTTTCATTTAATAGATAAGGAAGCTCGAGTCAACAAACAGGAAGCTCTTTTAGTATGAATAAGGAGGTGGTTCATAAGGACTCAGTATAAATTAAAAAACAAAAACCAAATTTGCCGCCACTGAGTCAATTCTGACTCAGAGGGATCCTATCGGAGAAGAACTAACTGCCTCGGTGTGTTTCCAAGATGGCAAATCTTTAAAGGGGCAGAAAGCCTTGCTAATTTAAGTGTAAGTAAATTATTCAGGAATAATCTTTAAATGGCCTAGCATTTTCTGATTCTCCTTTCTAACAACTTAATAATGAAAATGACACTTATCCCAATACAAAATATTCTAAAATGTTAAGGGCAGAAAGAGTGCCATCTACTACATAATATCATTCCGAAAATACAGCAGTAAGTGATAACTTATAACAATTCCTCTTACTGATACAAAGTAAAGCCTACACTTTATTATAATATGGTGGTTTTATTAAGTTACATTTACACTGTCCTGCCCCACCTTTTTAACACACACACACACACACACACACACACACACACACACACATCCTTTCTGAAATTTTAACTTGTAGAATTGAAGGCCACCCACTCTTGCTTGGCCCTTTAATACTGCAAAACTTAAAAAAAATTATAGCGAGTTACCCAACACCCCGCCCCTCCCAAATATAAAACCCTGGGCAATCTATGCTCTGAATGATCCCAAACTAACAGTAAGTGTGCAGCATTTCATTCCACCATTAGTATTGGAAAACACATTATAATCTTCAGCTTACCTGGACAACTGGATATTGGTAATCCATACAATATACACCATACATAGCAAAGGGGAAAAATCTTCAGATGCTGCAGGTACAAAAATGATCAAGGTTTGCCTTGTTTGATCTGGCTGTCCTCTCCAAAGGAACTTGATGGCACAAAGTAACAATTAATAATAAAGAATGATTCCTTGGCTTGGACTTCCAGTCTGCAGAGGGAGGGAGGTTGGCTGAATAAGAGTTGAGCTCAGACCAGGCCTCCACCCCAATAGGCCTCGGCACTCCACAGAAGAAATGTTCACAAAAAAAGCAAACTGCTCCAACCCAGTTACTTACTGGCTGAAAGCTACCCTAAAATGTGCTCTTACGGTTGGTTTGAAATTGGCAAGCCTGCCAGAAACTCAAGAAGCAGAGAAGGGTAGCCAGGGAAGGGAGCGCAGGCGCCTTCAGGGACGCAGGCCGCGTCCAGGAGCCCTGCTGGTATATATGTTCCCGGCTGTCAGTGCGTCAGTGGGAGCACTCCCCCAATCCAGGGCACGGCAAGGCAGATGAGACTGGTATGATTTAGCTATTTCTTTCTGGGTGTGAGCACGCGTGCGCACACACACACATGCGCGCACACACACACACATACACTCAGCCTTCTCACTGTCTCCAGGAGAGACAGGTGTTAGGATTAACAGTATCAAACCCTTCAGCCAGGGAAAGAAATGGGAGAAAAGAAGTCACAGTGATACATGCGGCCAAGGGTTCCCTTTCAAGACACTGTATGTCTGTGTGTCATTTAACGCCTCCCTGGCTGTGCTCTAACAGAGACGGGAGAACAGCTGTAGGATCAGCACAGAAGGAGAGGAAGGCGGCCCCAACTCAGAGGCAACATGAGTCCACCGGAGGCCTGGAGATATGCAGTGTATGCACTCAGCTGTTCCAGGCAGTGGGGGGATTAACTTCGGCTGCCTGCAAAAAGGTGGGGGTGGGACAGTGTCTTCAGAAGAGCCAGTTGCTTCTCTCCCCCCTTTCGGAAGCTGTTATACACACCCTGCTATTATATACCAAACACACATGCGCACACTGATTTCTAGAATAGATCTTAAGAGCAGTAACAAACACGGACAGGTGTTCAGTAAGTCTGACAAAGCCTAGTGGGTTAAAGGGTAGCTTTTAGAAACCAAATGGTCCATCTATAAGCAGAGAAGTGCTGAAGAACTCTTAGAGACTAGGACACAGAGTGAGCAGAGAGTGAAACCTCTCAGTAAGAGACACCCAGGCCCGACTTAGAGCAAGTAGTCAGGAGTTCAAAACGATAAATGATCCTCAATTAGTTTTAGGAGCTATGACCTCACTGATCTTGGAGAGCCAGTAGCATTGTAACTCACTTCCGTATGGGTCAACTATGAGGATTAACTGTAATTTTCAGGACATTTGCCAGAGGTTGTGTATTACTGTGCCCACCACACCACCACGGCCCCACTGAGTGCCATTTTTTTGCCTTTTATGGTCATTGTAGCTTATTCTAGGCTTGTCCGGATAATTTGTTTGTAAGAATCAACATACACGTCTAACTATGAAACACTTACTTTGAAGCCATTATTAAGTGACTATGAAGACCACCACAGATGTACTAAATGACTTTTAGATCGCTGGAAATTATTATATACACAAGGGAGAGTCAACAAGTTTGTGGGGAAATTCCATTACCTTTTTATTTCATGAACTCTCTGAAAGCCCCTTGTCTAGTTCTACATCCTGAGTAAATCCAGACGCTTACCAACTGTGATAGTTACATAATCTGGTGTCAGTTTGGGACTTGATAAGATTAAGAGGGAAGGGGTGGAGTCTAGTCTGTCAATCGGATCACAGCCAATGAGGCCTCTGTGTGGGCACGGCCTTCTGAGAATTCTGGGAATTCCTAGAGTTCCTCCTTGGAGGCAGCAGTGTCTGTCTGTCTCTCTCTCTCTCTCTCTCTCTCTCTCTCTCTCTCTCCTTCCTCACTCCCTTGGCGACTCTCTACTGACAAGACACATGGCACTATGCTGATAGACCCAGTGCCCTGGGAACTGGAGAAGCCATGTGGAGACCCCTGCCAGCGCTGAGATGCTTCCACCACCACTGGATTCAAAGACTTTCTACTTCCCACTGGCCTGTGATCGTTCTGCATTTGGCATCACTGCATGTGTCCCCGAGTCTGAAGAGGACTTTATAGATTGGTATCAGACATATGGGCTAATATTGGACTCACAGGCTTGGACAGCACTGGGTTGAGAAGCTTTCTTAATGAACAATTACCCTTTATATAAAACACTCTCTTATACACATGAGTTTCTATGGATTCTCTAGTCTACCCAGACTAACACACCAACTCTGTATCGAGTTTCCGAGGCTGTAAATCTTTATAGGAGCAGACACCGTCATCTTTCTTCCTCACAGTCCCTCGTGAGCTTAAACCACTGATCTTGCAGTTAGCAGACCAGTGCTTACTGGACAATGCCACTGGGGGCTCCTCACGGCACGAGTGGAAATAGTTCCATATAATAAAAACTTTTACTGAGCATCTGTTGTGTACAGGTGACAGGGATAGGCCTTGGAGAAAGACACAGATGACCAGACAGAGTTCTGTTGAGAAGACTGTAGAACTGATGGGAGAACTATGTGCATGTACCAAGGCCTGATCTGCAGGCCTGGAGCAGTGCTGCGGCACAAAGCAGGGTTCTCTTAAGCCCTCCAGGCTCACAGGCTGCTCTTCACGAACACTTCTATCTTATGTCACTTGGCACATCAGTTAAACAAAGAGCCCCTTGCACTGTCAATTCTGAAGGGTTTTTCAGAACTTCAGAACATTTTAGATCTGGTCCCCCACATTTTCAGGGCCAGAAAAATAAACATCTAGCTGCTCTCTACATAGCTATTATGATCGTAATTAATAATACAAAGTTATTAGAACAAAGTATTCTTGCATTGAGGGAGTACTTGAGTAGAGGCCAAATTTCCATCTGCTACCTTAATGCTTAACATACAAATATATGTACATAGATCTATTCCCCTATCATTATACATGCATATACTTACATATGTACATGCCTGTATTTAGACCTCTGTAAATGTCCTTTGTCTCCTAGTTCTTTCCTCTATTTTCTTTTACTTTCCTCTTGTCCCACTATCATGTTCAGTCTTCATTCAGGTTTCAGTAATTCCTCTTGGCTACACTGCCCTTGATCACACCCCACCAGACATCCTATGCCCTCCTTGCCATCGATTTTAGATCACTTGCTGTTACCCTGTCCTGGGTTGGTTGACACCCCCCTTCCTTTCCCCAGCAACTCTCTCTCCTGTATCCGCCCCCCAGAACCATTGGTCCCATTGTTTTCTCCTTCATAATGTTTATCGCGCCAATCTTATCTAGATAGACATGCACAGACAATAATAAGCACAAAAACAAGACAGAGCAAAATAAAACAACAAAAGAAAATGAAAAAACCAACGACCAAAAAAAAAAAAAAGCCTATAAATAGTTCCAGGTCTGTTTGTTGACCTTTAGGGGTGTTTTCTGGTAGAGTATGATCGGTGCCACGCCCTGGCCCCAGAGTCTATTTTTGGGATTCCTCAGGGACATCACTGCTTTGCTCCCCTTGCTGCTCTGTTGCATGCCTTAGTGTTTTGCCCCAGTGTGGTGGAGTCAGATTGGGCACAATTCCCACACTGTGTCTCCAGTGTTGTCCCCGGTAGCGCTATGGGTCAGTGAGGGACGTCATGTCTCGTGGTGGAGCTGGCCACATGGGACAAACCAATATACAAGTAGGAGGTGGGATGGGAGGTAGTTGGTTTTCATTTATTATTTTAGAGATAAATTTCTATTTTAGTCAAAACATTTGGACCAACATTTAGCACCTTCTCCAATTTAAATTTCTAAAAGTTGGAGTAAACCAAGGCAAGTTTTACTTTAGTACTAAAATTACTTCAACTAGTAATTATGAGTCTCCAACTTACATGATCACATTTGCTTCACCTGGCAGGATGGTATAGCTATAAACTCATGGGCGAACGGAAATTACATGCCATCTGATTTAGATAGCTACCTACATTCTGCCTACACTTGGCCCATGTCTGCTTTAAATACTCAGGAGAATGACAGTGAAACTTCACAGCTGAGCTCTAACTCCCTGAACTTCATCTGGCCTTTGTACCTACCCCAAGCTGAAAAAAAAAAAAAAAAGGACTTTGTTATACTTCAAGGACCAATAATGTAATCCATATTCAACTGTAAAAAGTTACTTGTACAAAGAAAAGGCCAATCTTTTTCACAGAAAACAACTCTTGCTCCCCGCCCCCCCCCCCAAAAAAAACAACCCATACCAAAAACAACTCATCCCCTATAAACCAACAAATTCTAAATGTTGGCTTTGAAGAGCCTTTCTCCTTTCCTGGCAAAGGTTTGTCTGAAGAAACACAATCTTCGTGGTTACTAACAGAAAGCGGGCCCATGTATGAGACTAGGATATGCAACATTGTTGCTTCTTTTTCATCCTGTTATCAAAGGGATTTAAACAACAAACCAAAAATGAAACGTTTCCACTGAGAAAATATTATGAAATGATCCCTTACCCCTTCAAAGCAGGCTAAGGTATTTCCTTTAAATGTCAAGTATTATCATAATCACTCAAATAATAAAAAACGCTAATTTCCCATAATACCCTCAGAGGTTATCAGCTGACAATTAAAGTTTACACCATTTGAAAACGTATACACTCTGCGTCGCCGAGTACTTTCGTAATACGAAAGTTCTGAGGTATGGATCCATTATATACAGGGATATAGAAAACAGCCTTTGTGCATATCCCCATATATCTTATAACAGATGGGCAAACCACGTATTTTCAACATAAATTCCTATACTCAGAACACCGAGTACACGCCTGATAATTGTGCACATGCATGGATGCCAAAGAGAAATGTATCTAATTGTTTTAAGAATAAAGATATCTAGAAATTATCTTGAGACAACCAATTCAAGTTTAGCCTAGAACAGACAATCTACCACATCAATCCCATGCTATAGACATCGTGGCTGACACCACCTTATGATCCAAGATTTAGCAAGACTGAGTTTAGACCATCAAATTAACCAGAAAATAGTTGAGATTCTTGTCTTCTCAGAATCCTGCCAAGTGTGCTCAAGGACACTATTGGGTTGGAAGGTAGACTGCTTCAGAAAGATTGTTGAGGTTTTGCACTGAGGTCTAACGTTTGCTTTTTGTAGCAGTATTCTGAGACGGTTCCAGAGACTGCTGCATGTGGGCTAAATGAGAAGGTCACAAAGAGGAGCTTCAGCTAGACAACGGGAGTGACGGGAATGAGAGGCAGGTAGGTAATGTGCAAGTTTCAATTAGGAATCGGTGTGACCTGTCCACTTGACTGTGGGTGAATCCTGGCAAATGACAAGTAGGTTGGAATTATTATGGAGGACCTGGGACATCAAAGCTTTGTGCCTGCAACCTCTGAAGAGTTTTTCAAAAGGAAAACCTGCTACAAAGATGCTTTGTGGAAATCACTTTCATGACTACAGTCCAGAAAGGGAGATGAAACTAGAGGCTCCTATGACAATATGCTTGGGATGTGCAAAAGGTTCGCTGGCTTGGCTACTCATCAAAGGGTTGGCATTTCAAGCCCATTCAGTGGTCCCTCAGAAGAAAGGCCTGGCAATCAATTTCTGAAAAGTCAGTCATTGAAAATCTTTTCTAGGACAGTTCTACTCTGATACACACAGAGTTGGCATGAGTCAGAATCAACTTTATGGCAGTGGTTTATATCTTGTTTTTTTCCACCATGTTCTATAGACTAATGTCTAAATCACATATTAGCAAAGAGAATAAAGAGGGCAGAGATGCAAGAGACATTATAAACACAGCATCTACTGTCCACATATGGGATATGTGAGGAAGGGTTCTAAAGTCTCACTGGCTGGCCCAAGAAGACTAACACTGATACCACTGGGAGATGATGAGTGTGGACCAGATTGACAATATGGTAGGGCATCTGGTTGAAAAAATGCCTAACAGGTCTTTAGAGATGGAAATGTAGGTGGCACCTCTGGAAGGGGCTCCAGAGCTAGAGAGGAAGAACAAAGAGGAGCCCAAGACATGCAGTGAAGGCCAGGGTGGGGTTGAAACTTCTCTTTCACACTGACTGAGTCCACAACAGTTATTCAGCATCAACCTATTACCAAAGGGGACTAGGGGCAGTAAGATTTAGAAGGGGGGCAGTGTTGGAAAGGAAGAGATAAATAGAAGGCAAAAGAGACCAAAAATAAAACTTTAAGATAGCAGTTCTCAACCTGTGGGTCTTGACCTCTTTGGGGGTTAAACAATCCTTTCATAGGGGTTGCCTAAGACCATCGGAAAACACATATTTCTGATGGTCTTAGGAACTGAGACACCACTCTTCTTTCCTGCTCCAGGCAGGTCCGCCCACATGCAGATACGCCCACATACGAGTACCCGGCATGATAACATCATTGTGCCAACACCATCACATATACCCTATATAAATACAGGTGTATGTGACGGGGTTGGCGCCATAATAATACTTACGTGGACCAGTAACACATGTATAGAGAGCAGTTACTGTGTAGAAAGCAGCTGCTGTGTTTAAAGTAGCAATAGTGGAGGTGAAATGACACTTCATGAATTATAATTACTAGGTAAATGTAAAATAGTGTACTATAAAATCATCAAATACTGCAAAAAATATATCTGTACCATAGGAACTTAATCTGGATGCTGATCAGTTTTTTATATTCAGCTGTGGTTGATGTGAGTACTGCCCCCTTGTGATAGTAACAGATATGTTACAAAAAACAACACAGAATGGTAAATCAAAGGAAACTTTAATGAACTGTATTGACTGACCTATGCCATGTATCATCTTTTGTATTATTAAAGTTATTGTTATCTATTACTTTCATTAGCAAACCATCCCGTGACAATGGATCTTGTACAGAAGAACGTAAAGAAAGGAAAATATAGTGAGGATTTTTTAGAGTTTGGTTTTACCTCAATAATTACAGCAGGAATTGAGAAACTGCAATGTGTTTTTGTTGTGAAGTTCTATCAGCTGAATCTATGAAGCCAAACCAACTAAAACACCATTTTGATAGCAAGCATCTAAGCTTTGCCAGCAAGGATACCAACTATTTCAGAAGCAAAGCTAATGGACTCAAGAAAGCCAAACTTAACACTGGTAGCAAGTATCACAAACAAAACGTAGCAGCCATTGAAGCTTCATATTTGGTGGCACTCAGAATCATCAGAACTTTGAAACCTCACACCATTGCTGATGATTTACTGTTGCCAGCGGCCAAAGACATTATTCGAGTTATGATTGGAGACAAATTTGTTATTAAATTGAGCGCAATTTCCTTATCTAATGACACTATCCGGAGAAGAATAGATAACATGTCTGCTGATATTCTTGATCAGGGAACCAAGGAGATTAAATCTGCTTCACTTCCAATATTTAGCATCCAGCTTGATGGATCTACAGACACTGCAAACTGTTCAGTTACTGGTTTACGTGAGGTATATTAATGATGGTGACTTTAAAGATGAGTTTCTTTTTTTGCAAACCTCTTGAAATGACAACTACTGCATGTGATGTATTTGACACAGTTGGTTCATTTCTGAAAGAGCACAAGAGCTCTTGGGAAATGGTTTGTGGTGTGTGCACAGATGGTGTGCCAGCTATGCTAGGATGTCGATCTGGATTTCAATGTTTGGTACTGAGTGAGTCACCAAGTCATCAGAACTCACTGTATGATTCATTGGCAAATATTAGCAAAGAAAGGCGCTGCCAAAAAAGTTACAAGAAGTAATGAAAAGCATAGCAAATGTGGTGAAGAAAGCTGAAGGTGCCCGGCTATCAAAATATATAGCAGTCTGGGGTCTTAAAAGCTTGAAGGTAAACAAGTGGCCATCTAACTCAGAAGCAACAAAGTCCACATGGAAGAAACATATTAGCCTGTGTGACCACGAGGTGTCGAAGGGATCAGGTATCAGGCATCAAAGAACAAAAAATAATATCATTGTGAAAGAGGGGGAGAGCAGATTGGGGTCCCAAAGACCATCTGTAGGCAACTGGACATCCCTTTACTGGACATCTCCTCGTGGGGAGGAGACGAGCCAGTCAGGATGCAGTGTAGCAATGATAAAACATACAACTTTCCTCTAGTTCTTAAATGCTTCCTCCCCTACTATCACAATCCCAATTCTACCTTACAAATGTGACTAGACCAGGGGATGTACACTGGTACAGATAGGAACTGGAAACACAGGGAATTCAGGACAGATGAACCCTTCAGAACCAGGGATGAGAGTGGCAATACTGGGAGGGTGGAGGGAAGGTGAGTTACAAAGGGGGATCCGATCACAGTGATCTACATATAACCTCCTCCATGGGGGATAAACAACAGAAAAGCGGGTGGAGGGGGACATTGGACAGTGTAAGACAAAATAATAATAATTTACAAAAATCATCAAGGGTTCAGGAGGGAGGGGTGAGTGGGGTGGGAGGGGGGGAAATGAAGAGCTGATATCAAGGGCTCAAGCAGAAAGCAAATGTTTTGAGAATGATAATGGCAACAAATGTGCTTGACACAATGGATGGATGGATGGACTGTGATAAGAGTTGTAGGAGTCCTCAATAAAATGATTTTTAAAATAAGAATTAATGAAAGTGCCATAAGTTCTGTCAATTTTGTAAAGGCGAGCACTTTAGACAGTCAACTGTTTTTGCAACTGTGCAAGGAGTTGGATGCGCTTAATAATGCTCTGTTATTTCACGCTGAAGTGAGATGGTTCTTGAGAGGAAACGTTTTAAAACGTGTTTTTTGAACTTCGTGATGAACTCAAAACGTTTTTTAATCAAAGCAAGGCCATGGTTCGAAGCACTTTTCAGCAATAAAAGTAAACTGCAGAAAATAGCTTATATGACTGACATCTTTGCCATCTTGAATGAGTTCAATTTATCACTGCAAGGACCAAATACAACATGCCTCAATTTGTCTGAAAAGATCTGATCATTCCAAATGAAACTTCAGCTTTGGCCAAAAAAAAAAAAATTTGATGAAAATAAAATTTACATGCCTACCTTATCTCTTTTCTTTGAGGAACGTGACATTGAACCAGACAACAGGATTATGATGGTAATTTCTGTGAAAGAACACTTGCACATGCTTGCAGACCAAGTATCATCGCACTTTCCAAATCTACCTGACACATTTGCACTTGCCAGAAGTTCATTCACAGTCAAAGTTGAAGATGTTCCTGAGACAGCACAAGAGGAGTTCACTGAACTTATTAACAGAGGTGCATTGAGAACTGATTTCTCTACAATGCCAGTTACAAAATTTTGGATCAAGTGTTTGTAGTCATATCCTGTTCTGAGACTGTGTTGCACCTTCTTCTCCCATTTCCAACAACATATCTTTGTGAAACAGGGTTTATCAGCTTGTTGATTATGAAGTCTAAATACAGAAGTAGACTTGTTGTGGAAGATGATGTTCGTTGTACTCTTGCAAAGACTGCCCTGAGAATTTCTCATCTGGTGAGAAAGAAGCTATCTCAACCTTCGCACAGACCTTGGCTTTTTACCCATACTGTTGCAAAATGTAGCAATGTAGTTTACTGTTGTTATATTAAGACTGTTACCCATGCTGCAAAATGCTTCAAGGCAAAATTTCATTTATTTGTAATTATAAATAAATATTTCACAATATAATTACATATTGTTTTGTGATTAATCACTATGCTTTAATGATGTTCAATTTGTAGCAATGAAAATAAATCCTGCATATCAGATATTTACATTATGACTCATAACAGTTGCAGAATTACAATTATGAAGTAGCAACAAAAATAATTTTATGGTTGGGGGGTCACCACAACATGAGGAACTGTATGAAAGGGTCGTGGAATTAAGAAAATTGAGAACCACGGCTTTAGGAAATACTAACTTGCAGAAAGCAGAAATGCCGATATGGTAGTTTTCTTCTATCTCTTCTACTTTGGATAGCATTTTATAAATTAATACCAGGGATGAGTATTAACTATGTCAAGTAGAAATAAACAAAGGTTAAGAAGAATGAGAATTCAGGAAAGATGCCCGACATTCACAAACCGGATGGCTATGGGAATTTTTGAGGGAGCTGTATGAATTGCAGGAGCGACAGGGTGGCAGCATGGATGGATGCATTGTCAGAATGAGAAATAAGCACAATGGCCACATATGATTTTTAACAAAGCTTTCCCTCTTGGGAGTTTTCTTTGTCTTCCAACTGACACTGGGGTACAGAAACAATTATCACATGCTCAACTACCTACTGATGCCTTTTTACCACGATGGGTGTTTACTTTGTTTGGTTTCTAGTCTCTGTGCTTCTTGTCCTATCGTGTCTTAACCCATCTTAAAACTCCAGGCTCTGGAAACAGGCCCCTTCTAACAAATGCCACCGGCTCCACAGAGTTCTTTCGGATGGCTTGCAGTGGGAAGTCCTTGCTCTTTCTCTGGTGTACAAGGCACTTTATCTCGAGCTGAACTTCAGCACTTACCACTTGAAGAGTTTATCTATTATTATTATTAGATGGTTACTTTAAGGGTAGGACCTGTCCATGCCTCTTTGTTTTGCTCACAAAGAATTAAGCAATACCATTTGTACAGTATGAGCTCGTTAGTATATGAAGTAAAGAGGGTCTGCAATGACTTGAAACTACAATCAGAGGCAAGTGAATTAATCCCCACCCACAGGTCATCCCTAAACATTTTTTTAAAGCCATTTTATTGGGGGCTCTGACAGTTCTTATCACAATCAGTACCCGTACATCCATCCATGTCAAACAAATTTGTACATATGCTGCCATCATCATTTTCAAAATATGTTCTTTCCACTTAGACCCTTGATATCAACTCATTTCCCTCCTCCCGCAAGAACCCTTTATAATTTATTTTTTTAAATTTTCATGTCTTATACCAACCACTGTCTGCCTTTAACCACTTTTCTGTTGTCTGTCCCCAAGAGGGGGTTAAATGTAGATCATTGTGATTGGTTCCCTCTTTCTCACCCAACTTT
Organism: Tenrec ecaudatus; assembly: GCF_050624435.1. NCBI lineage: Eukaryota > Metazoa > Chordata > Mammalia > Afrosoricida > Tenrecidae > Tenrec > Tenrec ecaudatus. The sequence continues at coordinate 14,598,448 of NC_134535.1, read as the reverse complement.
CCCCTTCCCTTCCTGGTATTGCTACTCTCATTACTGGTCCTGGGGAGTTTATCTGTCCTGTGTTTCCAGCTCTTATCTGTACCGATGTACATGCTCTGGTCCAGCCAGATTTGTAAAGTGGAATTGGGTCATGATAGTGGGGGGGCATTAAAGAACTAGAGGAAAGTTGTACATTTCATGGCGCTATACTGTTCCCTGACTGGCTTGTCTCTTCCTTGTGTCCCTTCTGCAAGGGAGGCCATCCCTAATATATTCCTTCCATCAACACTAGTGCATTCAGCCAAGACACACCCAACATGGTGTGAGGTCCCAGAAATAAAAATAGCCCTCAGAAAGCTCCAAGAATAAGGGAAATAAAGTAGAAAATAAAAATACCAACATACTACTTGATAAATGCTCTATATTTTAAAATGTTGCGTGTCAGAACATAAACAAAACCAATGACGGCTGCTGCAGTCACCGGGATCACGACCTAATTTCCTAAAGCGAAGCAGGCAGGAACCGGTTCACAAGCAACTAATACTGGGAATGAATGGGCTTCTCCCACGGACTGGGAGGGCTGTGGGAATGGAAGCCCCATGGCAGTGAAATAGCATTTCATAATGCACTGAAGAGTGGCAGGCACCAAGATTCTTCCGGTGCTTGTGGAAAGACAGGGCTGTGGGATGCAGGCCCCAAATCAAAAGCCAATTCAAAAGTATTCATGATTATAACAACCACTGTGGAAAGCAATATGGCACCACCGCCGCAAAGCAGTGGGAATAGAGATGCCATTTGGTCCAACAGAACCTCTGCTGGGCCTAGCCCTGAAGAAGTCAGAGACATCCCACTAAGACCTGCGCACTGCCAAGTACCTTGAGGTGTTGTTCACACGAGCAAGAAGTTGGAAACAGCTCAAAAGCTCATCGGGAAAAGAATGGTTAAAGAAACTTGGATACATACACATACTGGAATGCTATACATCATTAAAAAGCAACGCCAAACCACAAAATACTTCATGACACGGACTGACCCCGAGAACATTATGTTGAGTGAGCCAGTCCATCACAAAAGAGCAAATATTGTATGAGACCTTGTCTATAAGGATAAAAACCAAGAAGACGTCTTGCATACTGAAGGGAGCAGCTTTGGAGGTTTCCAAGGAGGGAGGGTGGAGGTCTGAAGGGGAAAAAGAGACCCAAGGGAGGAGGGGTAAGTTTGACCAGTGGCTTGAACTGATGAATGCAGAGTTAATGGTCAGAAATATAAACTGCTCCCACATCTAATTCACAATCTGAAAGGTACTGAAAAAACAAAATGTTTTAAATCAGTCACAAAAGGACAGAAAAACAATAGAGGAAAAAGACATATTAAAAATATATTCAGATGAGAGTGCTCCTGGTTCTAAGGTACTGCAAGAATTTTTAAATGTCTTACACCAATGAAACAGCTGTAAAATACACCGCCCGGAGAACAGTTAATCACAGGCACTGCAGTTTGTAGTACATTTTACTTACGGTAAGATGAACAGGGAAAACCATCTCAATGACACGAAAACTGCTGTTATCATTTGATACAAATGGAAAGGCACAGCATCTTTCAGGAAGGGGTTAAACTAAAACAAACAAAACCAAACTCACGGCCTTCAAGCTCGTTCAGACTCATAGCAACCCTCTAAGAGTGGACCTGTCCCGGTGCGTCTGCAACACTAACCCTTCATGCGAGTAGAAAGTCTCATCTTTCTCTTGCCGAGCAACTGCTGACTGCGGTGAGCAGTCCGACCAACCCCACACTTACGATGCACCCGAGCTCCTAGGGAAAGGGTTAGCTCTTGTTGCTAGCAAGCTGATGCCAACTCACGGAGACCCTATAGGACAGGGTAGAACTGCCCCTATGGGTTACATAACTCCTTAGGTAAGCCTTATCTTTCTCCTGTGAACCTATTGACTGGGGGTGGTTTTGAACTGTTGACATTGTGGTGAGCATCACAATGCATAACCACTATGCCACCAGGGCTCCTGGTAACCCTTCAGAATATTGCCGTCAGAAGTGAATAGACCAGCGGTTCTCAACCTGTGGGCCACAACCCCTTTGGGGGTTGAACTACCCTTTCACAGGGGTTGCCGGATTCATAACAGTAGCAAAATGACAGTGATGAAGTAGCAACAATAATACTTTTATGGTTGTGGGGGGAGGCAGTCACCACCACATGAACTGGTATTAAAGGGTCGTGGCATTAGGAAGGTTGAGAACCACTGTTTTAGGGGAATATGCTTACAAATGATTTTTACATATATCCGTTTAAATATCAGAGCCCTTTCCCGTCATAGAAACGTTTATTTCCATGAACTCATAAGATCTTGCCAGCAGATTGCAAAATGGCCACAGTATTTCCCAGCCCCTCCTCATCCAGAAAGGAGTTCTGGTGGCATAGTGAGTGCCCATTAAGCTGCTAACCACAAAAACTGCAGTTTGAGACCACCAGCTGCTCGGAGGGAGAAAGACGGGGCTTTTGTTAATCTTGGAAACTCACAGGAGCAGGAAGTAGTAGCCTGTCCTATAGGTCCCTATGAACCGGCATTGATACAGCAGAAGTGAGTGAGTGAGTCCCCATCATGGGTACAACATTTCCCCCACCCTTTCTGTCTGTGCTTGGCCTAGTGATTTGTGTAAATGCGGTACTGGCGATGTCTTAACAGGACTTGTTCTTTGGATGTGATATTAGTATTACATTAGTTCATTATATGTGATATTAGTATCAAGGTAAACAGATAAATAAAGTAGAAGAGAAAATCAAGAAATACATCTGTATAAGCAGAAGCTTCGAAAAGTTCACAAAAAAATTCTATTTTCTTTTCATTCCATTTTTCTATGAATATTTTGAAGTCTCATTGTAGACACTGACAAATGATTTTCAAGCAAAGGTGAATTTCAAGCAACTGAGTGGGGAAAGAACAATTTTTTCAAAAGATACTGGAACAACTCGATAGCCATATGCAAAGGAATAAACCTATGCTCTCTATCGTATAAAAATATAATTAAATATATATATATTTCAAAATACACCATACATCTACAGCATAAAGTCCATAGACCTTGGATTAAACAAAGATTCCTAAGATATGACACCCAAAACATAATCTATACAAGATCAAAATAATAAACATATCAAAATAATAAACAGAATTCACTAAAATGATAAAACTTTTGCTCTTAAAAAAACAAACAAAAATATTTTGCTCTTCAGAGACACTGTAAGGAGATTAAAAAGAAAAGCCACCCCCAAGAGAGATCTGTAATGCGTATGTCTAACCAAGGACATGTATTCATGATGAGAACATCTCAAAACTCAACAGGAAGAAACAATTTTTAAATTGTTTTTTAAATGTGCAATTTTTAAAACGTAGAAAAATGCTTTGAACAGGCATTTCATCATGTAGGCTGGACAGAAAGTAAATAACCACATGAAATGATGCTCAACATCCTTGGTCATTACAGAAATTAAAACTTAAAACCTTAACGCCACTACTACTGCACCTATGCTAGCTCTCCTGGCACCCCCACCACCACTGCCAAGTTGATTCCGACTCCTGGAGACCCTACATAGCGTGTCCAAGGCTGTAAGTCGTTAAGAGGAGCAGATAGCCTCAAGTGTACTAGAATGACTGAGATGCAAAAGACTAACAATGCCAAGCAGTGAGAAGACAGTGCAAGAGCTGGTAGAAAGGTATAGCAGTGTGGCAGCTGTGGAACCCGCTCAGTCTCTCTCCTTAATAAGTTTAACAGCCACTTACCATACGATCTAGGCATTCCTCCACATGTTTACCCAAGAGAAACGAAAACATTATTCATAGGAAGCCTTGTAATGAATATTCATAGTAACTTTATTTGTCCTAGAGCTAAAGCTGGAAACAATTCAAATGCCCAGGAAGAGAAGAATGATGAGCAAATGGTGGGCTAGCCACCATGCAGTAGTACTGAGCAATGAACTACCAGTATGTACAATGGCACCTCCCACTGTATCTTACAATAATGTACCTGACGATAATGCTGCTGAGAGAAGCCAAGTAAAGCAAGTATTTACTGTGTGATTCCATTTTTTAAAATACCAGAAAATGCACACTAATCTAGAGTGACAGAAAGCAGGTGAGGGGTTTCCAGGTGACCTGCTGAGGTGGGGGGATGAGAAAGGACTGGAAACTTTCTGATGATGACTACGTTCATTATGTTTGTCGCTGTGGTGGTTTCATGGGAATATGCATGTCAAAGCTTATCAAAATGGTAACTTTTACATATGTGCCGCTTATCACATGTCAATTATATTAACAGAGTTGTTACCATTTTAAACAATGAATTCCTGTTCCACTTACTAATATCAGTTGTGGGAAGTTTATACTTTCTGAGCTAAAACTGTACAGAAAAAGTCTTACGAAAACGGAGAAGCAGGCATAAGGCAGCAAAGCAGTTAAGAGATGCAAGCCGAGTAGAGGTGTGGCTATCTGAAAATACTTCCCAATAGTCTGGACTAGGTCCTGCTCAGTACCTCCCCGTCATCTGCACATTGCCTTGAAACTTTTTAACCCTTTATTTCTGTCTCTGCCACCAAGAGAGTATGGACTTTATGGTCCTTACACCTTAAGGTACACTTAACACCCAGCGAAGTACCTTGTCTGCCCATGTGCACTGTGGTATGTGGTAAAGTGTCCATGGTCCTAAAGCCAGACACCATGCATTAAAAATCTCAGCTCCATCACTCCCTCCCTGGCTGTGTTAACCTCGAAAACACTATTTCACATCTCTCTCCGCCTCGGGCTGTTCATTTGGAAAAAGAAGACAATAATAGTATCTGCCTCATCACGGTGTGATGATTCAGTGAGTCAGTACACGAACAGGTCTGGTGTAGTGTAAATGTTAAGTTATACCTGCTATTATCAGTCCTTATCACAATCTCCAACAGTTTAAGGAAAGAGTTGCCTCAACGACAGACAGAAGGAATATAAAAGGCTATGGAATATTTCAGAAAGAAACGAGGCAGAAAGGGAGGAAAGGACAGTGGAAACTCCTATACACACCCAGCGCAGACAATTAATGTCTGTTGAGTAAATCAAATGGGAAGTCCATGCTTGACCAGGAAAATAATACTAACGTGTAAAGAAGCAGAGAGAGTGAGTGATTTTTATACCAGACGAAATTCTCAAATGCAAAGCAGAAAAAAAGACTCTCCTTTTGGCCTCATAGAGATGAAGAACAAGAGAAACTATTGCGTGTCCCAAATAAAAAGCTACACAGAAGGCGAGGCCGCACAGTCTTGAATGTGTGTGCCAGGCCCCTGCCTTACAGATGAGCATCAGGCCTCTAACAGCGTCCCCTGACTCATCTCTGCTGGGGACAGGGATGGCGCTCCGAGAGCAGCTCCGAGAGAGCTCTAGGGTTGGCACAATCCCCTTGCTTAACTCAGACCTGTAATCTCATCTGACTTTGATTTAATGCAGCAATTACTGGTAATGTGGTTTGAAGGAGATAAATGCCCAGTGCTAGCTGGCTGTCGCGTATGCTGCTCATGATGCAAGAACATTTTTAATTAAAATCCCCTTTATGATAAAGGAGCTGCTTGACTGAAGATTTCTGTGGAGCCCCGATATGCAGCATCCGCCAAGCAGATTAGAAAGGGACATTACCCTGCCTCACTTTGGGCAGAGCCAGCACCCACACAAGCATAGAACCACTGCGTCACTGAAAGTGAGCCCCGCGACCCCAACTTGTTCTCATTGTACCACTGGGTCTCAGAGCAACTCTTCTCAGTCACAGAGTCACCAATACAGGATTCTCAATCAGGAAGACTCTTCTTTGCCAAAAAGTTACCTTAATTTTCTTTTCAATAATAGATATGCCAAACAAACATTAAAATAAACATGCATTAAAATTCTATACCCATTACATTTGGAAAATATTAAGGATAACTGAATATAAAATGCTCAAAAATGATGGGCCAGTGATAACCATCATTTAAGATAGATAGATAGATAGATAGATATAGATAGATAGATAGATAGATAGATAGATAGATAGATAGATAGAGCAGAACAGAGACTGCAAGGCCAAAATCGATCATAGTCTACAAAGTAGAGTCAAAGAGACCCAATACCAGTGTGGCTTCTCAAACACGCTACGGTACACGGCACCATTTCAGTATACAGGCCAACAGTTCTACTGTTGGCAGTTAGCAATCACCAGCGAGAAAGGAGGGCCTTTTTACTCCTGTAAATAGTTACAGTCTCGGAAACTCAAAAGGGGCAGTTCTACCCTGCCCCATAGAGTCGCTATGAAGCAGCATCCACTCAATGGCAGTGAATTTGGTTTGGTTTTGTTGGAAATAATATCTCAGTTACAATTAACTCAAATAATCATAATGATAACTGAGAATCTCTAAGCACAAACAACAACCAACTCTTAGAAGAGTGGCAACTAGGGTCTCATCAAATGCAAGACTAAGAATGATTCCCTCTCAGGTGGCCTTGCTAAGACCGGCTTTTATCGTAAGCAGAGTTTGTATCATCTCCGTAATGCAATTCTGGAGAAGTATGAGGGGCTACAGTGATCTTCAAGAGAAAGGATCTTCTCTTTCAAAGAGAGACCTAGATATAGATTGTTTCGGAAGAATAACTATATGGATCACATATACAACCTGGCTCTTGGGGGAAAATGGACTGGCATAATTAACAAGATTAAAGAGGGATTTAGGATAAAGAAGATAAAAGTTGGTCTGATCCCTAGAGGATTAAACCCAAAATCCTAATATGAATTCAATGATGTTTAAGATCAACGCCATATAATGGGATTAAATCATAGAAGCTGTTTTTTTAATACTGGAAAAACCACAGGTGGCAAATCCAAGCATTTCATCCCTCTTCTGCAATTTAACAGTGGGCAGCTCAGGGCTAAACAAAAGGACTTTTACTCATACTCTGGGTTTGCTTATTGAAAGCCCTGCCTGCACAGTTCCTAAAATCCAAAGTCCAAAAAATTTAAAAACTCTTTCTCTTTTTGTGGTAGTGATCCCCCCACACACACACACAAAGTAACCCACCAAAAAAACAAATCCCAAACCCGCTACCACTGAGTCAATTCTGATTCCGTCACCTATATAGTATAGAGTAAAACTGCCCTATAGAATTTCCAAGGCTATAACCCTATATAACCAAAGCAAATTGCAACTCCTTTCTCCCACAGAGCAGCTACTGTACTTGAACCACCCTATCATCAGGTTACTAACCAAATAATTAAGGACTATGTCACCAGGGCTCCTTGCAATGATGACAGGAAGCCTCACTTGGTGACAAAATATGACCTAAATTGATGTAGATATAGGCTACTATGGTGTGAATACTCTAAACCACTTAACTGCCAATATGAGCGAGTGTGATTATGAGATGCTGCCCTGCACTCTGATGGGGTATTACCAAATACAGATCCCTGCTTGTACTTTCTAAAATGTAAATGACCCCAAATGATAACATTTATCTAATCCCAAGAGTTTCAGATAAAGGGATGCAAACTTGTACTCCCTTTCCAAATGTGTGGTTCTCGAACCTAAAAAGGGTAGTCATGGCATGACTAATGGATGGTATGTCAGGAAAACTACACTGCCACCAAACAGCATGGACTCAGAGACTAGCCATCAGCCCGCAGCCAGTGTTTATAGATGGACATGGCCTGCAGATAAATTAGAGGATGCCCTCTCTCTGCTCCTCTGCCTTGCTGTCCAGTGGAACCTTGCCTGCCTCAAGAACAACCTCCCGTGGGTAGATTGACCCTGAGAGCTGCTGGCACCCTGCCATGAACTCTCACCAACCTGGGATCCACGTGATCCTCCACCCACTGGCCTGTGATCTTCCTGCTTCCTGGTTCACCTTCCAGCGTCACCAGCTTGCTGCCTACATGAGTCTGAAGAGGGACTTAAGGACAAGCATCAGACTTGGGGACTTGAGTTGGACTGGGCTGGGATGCCTTCCTGATATGTATTTACTTCTTGATATATAAAGCTCTTTCTTATGTGAGTGACACTGCATATGTTGCTCTAGACACCCTGGCCTAACACAATATTACTAATTGAGAACTACATTTTAATAATGGCCAGGAAAGTAGGATATTTTAAGGACATAAACCTTAATTTAGGATAAGTTTTTAAAATTTGCCACCAATAGATAATAATAATAACTTGGGGTGGGAAGTCGGGAAGATACTATAAAAGTACAATGTAAGCAACATACTTTAATATCAAATTCCTAAAAACCTTCAGAGCCCTGTCTTAGAGTTTTATTTATAATAAAAATAATTATCACAGAAGGGTAATTTAGAAGACAGTACATGTCCTATTTATTTCTCTTAAGGCATTTATATTAATAAATCCATTTTTAAAATTGATAGCTATATTTATCAATTAATTTCCAAATAGCATTTATCTCTTACACTTATATTTATACACATTTGCCTGTGACTGACATATCATTGACTTTTTTCTGCCTTTAGAAAAATAGAATACTCGTACTGTACTTCACCACTCATACTGTACTTCGCCACTCATACTGTACTTCACCACTCATACTGTACTTTGCCACTCATACTGTACTTCACCACTCATACTGTACTTCACCACTCATACTGTACTTCACCACTCATACTGTACTTCAATTGGAAAAAACTAAAGGAAAAACCTTCACAGCCACAGGGTCAATGCCGACTCACAGTGTAACTGCGCCTATGGGCTTCCAAGACTTAACTCCTTTAAAAATTTATTTATTATTGAGAGTTACTACATATATCATTCCACAGTCCAATCATGTCAAGCAGAACTGAATAATTGCTACCACATTCTGTTTCTAGACATTTTTTCTTCTTCTTGGACTCCTTGACATTGTCTCCCTTTTATGAGACTCTAACACTTTAGGGGAGTAAAAAGTCCCATCTTTCTCCTTTGGAGCCGCTGGTGGTTTTGAACTGCTGACCTTGCAGATTGCATGTAGCGTGGCTCGTATCCACTGGGCCACCAGAGTTCCTATTCTGTTGACCGTAATCTAAGATAAGATGTAGGTAGCTGCTCCAGCATAGCTATTATTCCAGTGCTCCTCAGAGGGCAGTACAAACTACTTTGGGAAAGGCTGGTCTTTACATATCTCAAGGCTGTACTTCCATCTCTGACCTATTCCCAAGGAATCCTGTGCTTTTGGATTTTGACTTCTACTACGTCAAAACAGCTGCTTGAGCATCTTTGAGGGACTCAAATCATGTTCCTTTTCAAAGCCCTCTGAGGCTAGAGAACTGAAGAAGTATGAAGGGGCCTATCAAGGCTGTAGGGTTTATGGCAGCAGTTCTCAATCTGTGGGGGGGGCGGGGTCAAATGACCCTTTCACAGGGGTCGCCGATTCATAACAGTAGCAAAATGACAGTTATGAAGTAGCAACGAAAATTATTTTATGGTGGTGGTGGGGGGGGTGTCACCTCACCTGAGGAACTGTATGAAAGGGTCTCCGCATTAGGAAGGTTGAGAACCACTGGTTTAGTCTCACAGACAAACCTGGTGTCCTTGAAGAACCAGCAGAGGCACTCTTGTCATGGAAGAGAATTCCTCAGCATAAAGTTCCTGGCGTTTTTCTCACCTGTGCACTTTTCCATTCTCTTAAAATGTCTTCATTATAAGCCCTAGATCATCCTGTGTCTTTGAAGAAAAATCTACCAAGTTGGTTGCTTTGAAATCCCTATAAAGTCTCTATAACAGTGGTTCTGAACTTTCCTAATTCTGCGACCCTTTAATACAGTTCCTTATATTGTGGTGACCCCACCCCCAACCATAAAATTATTTTCATTGCTACTTCATAACTGTAATTTTGCTACTGTTATGAATCAGGTGACTTCTGTGAAAGGGTCATATGACCCCCCACAAAGGAGTCACGACCCACAGGTTGAGAACTGCTTCTCTACAACCTTCTGAGCTGAACTTGCTGCCTTGATTTAACTGGCCCAGGAAATCCCCTTGGAAGCCATTGTTTTGATAGGTCTTTTGTCGAGGGGTGGGGTGGGCATGGGGGTGAGGTGTAGCAGGAATGGGAGGGCTTAAAGTCACCCTAAGAAAATTACGACATGCCCCGGCTATCAAAAGAGATAGTGTCTGGGGTCTTAAAGGCTTGAAGATAAACAAGCGGCCATCTAGCTCAGAAGCAACAAAGTCCACATGGAAGAACACACCAGCCTGTGTGATCGAGTGGTCCCGAAGGGATCAGTTATCAGGCATCAAAGAATAAAAAATCATATCATTGGCTGCACACCTCCATGATACGATCACCGAAGACAAAAGGGTACATAAGCAAATGTGGCGAAGAAAGCTGATGGTGCCTGGCTATGGAAAGAGATAGTGTCTGGGGTCTTAAAGGCTTGAAGGTGAACAAGCGGCCATCTAGCTCAGAAGCAATAAAGCCCACATGGAAGAAACACACCAGCCTGTGCGATCACGAGGTGCCAAAGGGACCAGGTATAAGGCATCATGCAAAAAACAAACAAACAAACAAATAAAAATATATATATATATACACACACCATAGTGAATGAAGGGGGAAGTGCAGAGGGGAGACCCAAAGCCCATTTGTCGGCCACTGGAGATCCCCTCATAGAGGGGTTTAGGAGAGGAGATGGGTCAGTCAGGGTGCTATGTAGTACCGATGAAGAACACAGCTTTCCCCCAGATCCTGGATGCTTCCTCCCCCCAACTACCATGATCCGAATTCTACCTTGCAGGGTTGGATAGGGCAGAGGTTGTACACTGGTGCATATGGGAGCTGGAGGCACAGGGAATCCAGGGTGGATGATACCTTCAGGACCAGGGGTGTGAGGGACGATACTGGGAGACTAGAGGGTGAGTGGGTTAGAAAGGGGGAACTGCTTATAAGGATCCACATGTGACCTCCTCCCTGGGAGAGGGACGGCAGAGAAGGGGGGGGAGGGAGACTCCAGATAGGGCAAGATATGACAAAATAACAATTTATAAATTATCAAGGGCTCATGGGGGGGGGGGGAACGGGGAGGGCGGGGAAAAAAGGAAAAAAAAGAGGACCTGATGCAAAGGGCTTAAGTGGAGAGCAAATGCTTTGAAAATGATTAGGGCAAGGAATGTATGGATGTGCTTTATACAATTGATGTATGTATATGTATGGATTGTGAAAAAGAGTTGTATGAGCCCTAATAAAATGTAAAATTAATTAATTAATTAATTAAAAAAAGAAAATTATGACATGCACTATTAATTGAAAAAAACCACCTTGTCGATCGTGATCCATTGATTGTAAAGATGATTTTAAACAGGTGTTGTTTGGGATGCGTTCGTGTCTGCATGAACTAGAACCCAGCAACAGTACTTCTGACTTAGACTTATGTTTTGACTACATCTGGGCAGTAATAGATGACCCAAAGGGGTCACGACCCACAGGTTCTTAATATGGGTGGGCTTCATATGGCCCAACACCATCCCTTTCAAACCCATGTGCACAATATTGTAAGCATGTACTCTGTTCCGGAGACTTGGTCCAGAGCTTTTACTAGATTCTCAATGAGGTGCCCACTCCAAAAGACATATTAAAAACTAAAAGGTCAGAAAATGAACAAAGCTGTGAGATAAGTGTTTCTTTAAGGAACTACTCCATTCAAGTACATCTACCTTTCTTTGGCAAATCACTAACATTTCTATGTTAAGTATTGCTCCATAGCTCATCTACCAACCCAACCTCATCTGAGTTTTTCTTTCTCAGGGACTTTACTTTCATTTCTAACCTTCACCTCCTTTCCTAAAAACCCCAATTCCCTCCTCTTCTAAGGGGTAGGGAGGATACTCAAAACAGCGACTGATCATCTGACTTGAGGCATTCCAGCTCCAACATTCCAATTGTGTTTTACCAAGTTCACTGAGAGCTTTTGCTGCTGCTGTTGTTTTTAAAGGTGTTTAAACCAATCATACTTGAAATTCTCAAAGAACAGTTTAGGCTCAAGAATACGTTGTTCCTTACAGAACAAAATGCTGCTGGTCCTGCAGCTTCTTCACAACCAGCTTTGTTTATGCCTATTGAAGCTGCCATCCTGTCAATCCAGCTCACCTAATGTCTCTCTTCCTCTGAAGTCATGCCTGAATTTTCCTGGGCTCATCCCACACCTCTTTGGTCTGGGAAAATTAGAAATTAGACTTTAACCGGTATTTCTTTGTCATTTTACAAGCTATTGTTCTACCAGACTCTCTCACTTCTATCTTCCCAATCTTCTTTCCATCAACCAAGAACAGCATGTGCAGTTCTACTTCCTGAAACATTTACTGTGGCTACTCAGATGGTTGGACATTCCTCTGCTCCAACTACAGAGGTCTGCCTCAGCCCAACCCTGTGATTCTGAGTTACCCTTCCCAAGCACCTCTAGTTGAGCGCACGGCCCTGCACACAGCGACTAGAAATGTATGCTTGTGTGGCACCGTCTCCAGCACAAGGTCAATGAACTATGTTCTTTTAACCCTTCACTTGGAGATAGGTCAAGGAACACAATTTGTGTCTGCTTACCAGTGAACGCAGTAACAGAGACACGGCTATAGAGAATATGCAATTCACAGAAACTCTGGAACGTTCTATGTATGTCAGATTTTCCCTTTCTCTCAATCTTTTCCAGATTAGAATCAGGCCCACTTCCTCCATCTCCTGACTTGCCTATTTCCTTCTCCTTGATCTTGTTTCTTCATGCCAGTTGGCTTCCACTCAACAGCATCTTGGGGCAGTTGGTACACTGGCTACCTCCCTCAAAAGCTATTATGAAAGACCACTATTTTCATTTGTGCTGAGTACTTGGGGAGCACGAGATGCAGGCAAACTCACCTGTTGCAGTGCGCCCACTCATTACCAAGATTCATGCTCTGATATAACTGGGTTTTGCCAAGTCATGTGTGTTGTGTGCTTGGCGAAGAGAGAGAGACGACATGGGAAGGGAATAAGCAAGGCAGGGAAACATTAAGAGGGTCTAGTGTGGAGAGCAGTGAGTGGACAGCAACAGTTAAGATGAGCTTCAGATTGAATACAATAGCAGTATGCAACAGTAGAAACAGAGAAAGTGTAGAAAATGGTACAACAGTAGACAATGAATGATGTCCAGAAAGCATGGAATTATTTGAAATTGAAAAAAGGGTAGGTCAGGGAGAAATGGAGAGAAGACAGCTACCTCCTCAAAAACAGGTCAAGATCCAAATGATCAAATCTTAAAGATTAGTCTAGCCTAATACATGTTGTCCTGAGTCTGTGCTTTTCCTAAACACACAGAAAGAAAAGACCCTAAACTCAAAGCAAGATAAAAGAATTAAAATGCAACATGCTCCACAGAAGAGACTGGGGAGAAATGGTTGAGGAAGTTGCTTGCAAACGGACTAGGGATTCAGATTAGATTTACATTCAGTTCATAATAGAAACTAGAATATCGCCACCCAAAACAAACTAACTCACTGCCATGAGTCAATCCCAATTCACAGCAACCCCACAGGGCAGGGCAGAGCTGTCCTCGTGGGTTTCTGGGGCTGTATGTAACTCTTTATGGAAGTAGAAAACCTCATCTTTCTCCCTCAGCGAAGCTAGTGGTTTTGAACTGCAAACCAAAATGCAACTGCTACGCTACCAGGGCTCCTCTGGATGCCACCACACAGGACAGAAGGACCAGGCCTGTGTGTGAGACCATCTAAAAAGGACAGATGGGAAGATAGCAGGTAAATGTTCAGCTCTATTGCAACCTTGCTGCATGACTAATGAGACACTAGATCACTTAAAGACTATTCTGACCAGTGGGCATGGTATTGAGAGGGATCCTGGAAGAGAAACTACAAGGTAGAGAGTCAGAGTGAAAAAAGAAGCCCATCAACAAGAAGGATAGGCACTGGGCCCACACCAAAGAACAGCGGTGCGGACGGGGTTGCACTGAGTCAGTACCAACAAGAACAATCAACATCTTTAGTAGTACTGCCACCATGACCACAGTGTTTCATGGATCACAGTTGTTTAAAGTTCTAAAAGAAGCATCTTAAACAGTGCAAAAAATGCTTTCGGAACCGTTGGTTTCTAAAGTCAGCGGCCATTAGACAAAGGATTTCCAATTAATCTCGGACAAGACTCCTCTCCACTCAGGCTCTACTTCCAGCAGTAGTCTTAGACACTGTTTCTAGCAAACTTTCTCCATCGGGCATGCACACTAGCACCTACGCAGTCTCGCACCCCGTGTAGCCCACGTGCTGTCGAGCCTGTGAAGTGGACCTCATGGCTTACTGTTGATAGTCACACAAGGACAGCCACCGAGGACGCAGAGCAGCTCCTTCCAAATGTCACAGCTCAAAAAGGGGCAGAAACAGCACAGGGCCTTTCCTTCTTCAAGAGTGAAAACTACCCAACATCAGCACCACCAGTTCCTACTTACTGACCTCTCCTCATGCATTAGATGGTGTAGTAAAAACCTACAGGAAAAACCGTTCTCCCATGGCTCCTCCGGCTAAATTCTACGAGAAGAGAATGCCGTGAGGCAGCGTCCCAAGCAAAGGCCTGTGTAGTTAACCAGAGGGAAAGAAACCAACCAAGCACCATATTCTGACACGACTGAAGCACTATTTAATTTACAGCAAGTGTAGTTTAAAGGTTTCCCCCCACCTAGTTGAAAAGGCAGAAATATTTTTAATAAAACAAAACAAACAAAAAACCTTCCTTATATCCAGATAACTTAAACTTTCTTTTTAAAAATCATTTTATTGGGGGCTCTTACAGCTCTTATCACAATCCATACATATATCCATTTTATCAAACACCTCTGTACATATATTGTCATCTTTTTCAAAACATTTTCTTTCTACTTGAGCCCCTGGCATCAGCTCCTCGTTTTTCCACTCGCACTCCCACCCTCGCTCCCCATGACCCCTTGGTAATTTATAAATTATTCCTTTTCTTTTTTTTTCATGTCTTACACCGACTGCTGTCTCATTTCATCCACTTTTCTGCTGTTTGTCCACCTGGGCGGGGGGACATACGTTGATCATTATGATAAGTTCCCCCTTACTTCCCGCCCCCCTCTTACTGCTCCCCATATTGGTCCTGAGGGGTTTATCTGTTCTCAGTTCCCTGTGTTGTGAACTCTTATCTGTACTAGTATACATGTTCTGGTCTAGCCAGATTTGTAACATAGAAATGGGGTCGTGGTAGTGGGACAGGGGAGGGGGAGGGGAGGAGGGATGGAGAGAGCATTAAAGAACCAGAGGAAGGTTGTGTGTCTCACCGATAGACCTAACTTCTAATGAGCTAAAATCTATAGTAAACGTACAGATACTTAGAAAACATACCCAGGTCAGGGATGAGGTAGACAGAGAAAGAGGGAAAAACCTAAGCCATTAAAACAACAAGGAAACAAGGGCATAGAAGAGGACAGACGGATAAAACTGTGCAGAAACATCATGATCATGGACAAGGAGGTAACTGAGGGAAATGAAAATGAAACGACTATTTGACTAGAAGGGATCAGAGTTATCGATTGGTTCAACACCTTTGATTTATTGATAAAGAAACAATGATGGAGACAAGGTTGAGTAAGGGGGCAAATTACTTAGGCTATCGACTACTAAATAAAGGTAGGCAGTTCCAACCCACCGACCACTCTGTGGAAAAAGATGCAACAGCCTACATGAGGATCCATGGCCTAGAAACCCAGTGTTGGCAGTTCTCGTCTGTCATTAGGTCACTACGGGTCACAAACAACTCCACACCAATGGGTTTAGGTTTTGGTTTGGTTTTTGATTTTGTTAGACGGCTGAGTAGTAACTTCCTCGGTTTCTATATTAAGATGGAGAAAAACCAAAACCCCACCGTCATCAGTCAAGTCTGATTCATAGCAACCCTAGATGTGGTTTCCAAGACTATAAATCTTTATGGCAACAGACAGATTCATCTTTTTCCCAAGGAGTAGTTGGTAGAATTGAAGCACTGATTTTATGGTTAGCAGCCTCATAATACCACCAAGACACCTCTGGAAGTGGTTAGCACACAGGAAATACCCCAATTTCCAGAGAAGTTAAAAAAAAAAAAAAAAGTATTGACACCTTTCCACATCACTAACTACATATTTTTTTAAATGTTCAAAAGCATCAGTGAGAGAGAGAGGAGGGCGAGTGAGTGTGTGTGGTAGAGCCCGTCATGTAAAGAACCCAGCCAGGTTTCCAAACTCTGCCATGTCTGTGCTCACTGCTGCACAAATCCAATCTAAACTCCCTTTTAATCCTAGTTCCTCTTTATCCTTTTAAGAGTTTATGCCTTTGTATTTTAAATTTTACCCTTTCTTGGAAACACAAAGATATACTTTTACTGGAAAAAAAAATTTCTTTTACTCTCCCAAAGTTATTTCTTTGTGTATGAGACAGTAAAAATAATGGTTTTCTTGCCCAATTCTAGATTTTAAAAATCAGAGTGAAAGCGTAGCTGAGTTCTCAAAATAAGTTACTGAGGGGTTTTTAAAAAAGGCAGATGAAATTACCAATATGTAAAAGTAGAACTCTAACATTTTTAATTATTCCTTAGAGTACTTTCTACTCCCAGAATATTCTCTTCCAATTAGCACGGACTCAATAACTTATGAGTGAATGGGTTAAATATATAACAGGAAAAGAAGCCACCGTTTTAGTATTTTAATTATCTTAAATTTGTTAATGAAATGTGTCTAGAGAGGGGCTGAGGGAAGCTTATGTCAAGAAGAGGAAGCAAAAAGAATATTGTGCACCTTGTATTTTTTTTTTCACAAGAGAAAAGCTTGTAGTTAGTTCAGGGATCGTTTGCTGGCCCTTAGGAGCGTTTTCCAGTCCAGTCTGTTGGGGCACCACACCCTGGCCCCAAAGTCCACTTTCAGCATTCCCTGGGGACCTTGCCACTCCATTCCCTTGCTGTTCCGCTGCACTCCCCCAGTGATTTGCCTCGGTGTGGTGGGATCAGGTCAGGTGCAATTCCCACACTGTGTCTCCGGTGTGCACCTTGTATTGTCTATTAGGACACAGACAGTGGGTAATGTGCATTTTAACAGTGGCCCTGCCACAGCTCATTTTACAAATGCAGGCCCTTCAAAGAGTGAGAGGAAAACCCTTGAAATGGACGCCCGTGACGGACCCAGCTACTCTACTCTATAAAGGATACCACATTTTACAAGCTGTTTAACATTTACAAAATGTACCAGATTCTAAAGATGACTTTTCATTCCAACTGTTTGGGATTACGGTCTCATTGCCCGGTGAAAGCAACTCACAGGCACTGATATGGCCGCGTACATGCACACAGACTTTTGAAGGGTGGCTGGGTTCTAGACCAGACCACAAGTTTCTCCTAATGTTAGCACCAGGATGTATTTGAGACCATGGAACCCGAAATGCACCTAAACTATAGGATAAATGGAAAATAAGATCTTTGGAGAAAATAAAAGCAATAATCAATTAAATAAAAATTATTTTGGGTACCATCATCTTTCTTCAAAGAATTGGAAAAACTGATTGCCAACTTCATATGGGGAGGGAAGAAGCCCAGAATTAGCAGAGAACTCTTGAAGAAAAAGGACAGAGTGGGAGAGCTTGCCTTACTGAACTTATTATACAGCCACACTGGTCAAAACAGCGTGGGCTGGGAATGACAGATACTCAGACCAATGGAAAAGAACTGAAAACACAGGAAAAAAAATCATTAGTATTCAGACAACTGATCTTTGATAAGGGCCCCCAAAATATCCAATGGGAAGCAGATGCCCTCTTCAACAAGTGGTGCTGGAAAAAGTGGTTATCTACCAGCATAAAAATGAAGCAAGATCCTTACCTCACTCTATGCACAAGAATAAACTCTAGGTGGATCACAGACCTCAAGGTAAAGTCCCAAACTATTAGACCAATCAATGAGGGAATTGGGACAAACCTGAGAGCTTTGGCACAGGGAATACATAGGCTATCGGAAATAGGAAAGAACACAAATAGAGATGAGGCACAAATAGACAAGTGGGATACACTGAAGATAAACACATGTGTACAGCAAAAGAATTTGCCAAGGAAATAATAAGAGAGCCCACAGACTGGAAAAGCATTTTCAGCAATGACACATCAGACAAAGGAATTATCACTAAAATACACAGGACTCTACTAGCTTTCAAAAAGAAAAAAACTAATTGCCCACTGAGGAGGTGGGCAAAGGACCTAAACTGAAGTCTCACAGGGGCAGAAATCTGAATGGCCAACAAACATATGAAAAAATGTTCCCGATCATGAGCCATAAGAGAAATGCAAATTAAAACAACTATGAGATACCAACTAACACCCTCAAAGATAGTCCAATTCAAAAAATCAGAAAGTAACAAGTGTTGGAGGGGCTGTGGTGAGATTAGGAACTCTCATCCACTGCTGGTGGACCTGTAGGTATGTATAACCACTATGGAAAATTGATTTGGCGATATCTAAAACAGATGGAAATCGAGTTACTATTCGACCCAGCAATCCTCCTACTCCAATGTTCATTGTGGCATAGTTCATAATCACAAGGAATTGGAAACAACCCATTTGCATCAGTAGATGCATAGATTAAAAACTGGTATATGCAGACAATGGAGTACTATGTATCTGTAAAAAATAGTGATGATCGCATAAAGCACATCACTGCCTGGGAAGAATTGGAGGTAATTATGCTAAGCGAAGTAAGCCAAGCACAAACGGACAAGTACAACATTAGTTTGCTGAAGTAAGCTTAAAAATGCAAAAGGGACGTAGGGAAAAAGCTACTGTATACATACATTCCTGGGGTGAGGAACAGGTATTATGGCAGGGACCAGACCCAATTCAGGGATACATATGGCAGCCAACTAAAAAGGAGGGGAAAACATGAAAGAGAGAGAAGAGAAGAGACATGGGTAGCGGTGGAACAGGGTACTAACCCACCCAAGGGTAGGAGGGTGAGAAGGACCATACTTCACCCTGGTACACCAAGATGTGAATGCAACTTATCAGCACGTAGCAGGGAACCAAAAGAGAATCTCTGGGCCGGCCCCAATCCCAACTACATGGACACCCCATACCCTACCCCCAGAAGAATGCACTTCAGAGGACAGCACTGAAGCTACAGCTCACGGAAAGGGGGCATATCTGATCAGAGCACACAGGAGGAAAGAGGGAAGGAGAGAGAGTGGACCACATCCTGGTCCACTAAGTCCCAAGGACAATATTCCTGCTCAGAGTAGCCAATGCACCGAGAGGTCCATAGGGCCAGCCCCATCACAAGACACAACGTCCCTGACTGACCCAGAGCGCTATGAGGGACAACACTGGAGGCATAGTGCCCGATCTGACCACACCACACTGGGGCGAAATGCTAAGGACGGGCAACAGAGCAGCAAAGGGAGCAGAGCAAAGAAATCTCTGGGAATGTCCAAAATTGGAAAACACTCCTAAAGGTCAACAAACAGACCTGGAACTATTTACAGGTTTTTCTTTGTCATTGGGTTTTTGTTATTGTTGTTTTGTTTTCTTTTGTTGTTTTGCTCTGTCTTGTTTTTGCACTTACTGTTATCTCTGCGTGTCTATCAAGATAGGTGGGATAAACAATTCAGAGGAGAAAACAACAGGAACAGCGGTTCTGGCTTGGGAGGGGGAATGGGGAGACACACGGGAAAGAGGGAGGAAGGTGGGGGTGGGGGGGAGGAAGTAGGTGTTAACAAAATGCAGGGACAAGGGAACAACAAGTGATACAAAATCGATGGTGAGGAGGGTGGGCATAGGATGCCTGGTAGGGCATGACCAAGGGCAATATAAAGGACAGGAATGACTGAAACCTGAATGAAGGCCAAACATGATAGTGGGACAAGAGGCAAGTAAAAGGAAATAGAGGAAAGAAGTAGGAGGCAAATGGGCATTTATAGAGATCTAAATCAAGGCATTACACATGTAAATATCCTTATATATAATGCCAGGGAGGGAAAATATATATGTAAAGAATCAAGGTAGCAGACGGACATTGGGCCTCTATTCAAGTACTCCCTCAATGCAAGAACACTTTGTTCAAATAACCTCACATTCCATGATGCTCACCTTCCCGACATGATCGCCAAAGACAAAGCGGGTGCATAAGCAAATATGGTGAAGAAAGCTGATGGTGGCAGGCTATCAAAAGATATAGCGTCTGGTGTCTTAAAGGTAAGCAAGCAGCCATCTAGCTGAGAAGCAAGAAAGTCCACATGGAAGGAGCACACCAGCCTGTAATGATCATGAGGTGTCGATGGGATCAGGTATCAGGCATCAGAGATCCAGAACAAAATATATTATTAATGTGAATGAGGGGGAGAGTGCATTGGAGACCCAAAGCCCATCTGTAGACAACTGGACACCCCCTAATAGAATGTCACAAGGCAGAGGCGAGCCAGTCAGGGTGCCGTACAGCACTGAGGAAACATGCAACTTTCCTCTAGTTCTTTAATGCTTCTCCCCCCACCCATCATGACCCCAATTCTATTTTACAAATCTGACTAGACCAGAGCACATACATGGGAACAGATAAGAGCTCAAAAAACAGGGAATTCAGGACAGATAAACCCCTCAAGACCAATAATGAGAGTAGCAAAACTCAGCTGGTCATCTTCCAAAGCACGGATGCTTTAACGAGTTTATAGAAAGGTTGTCCCACACTCCAGAATGGCTCTTAGATGGATCCAGTGTTCGCAAAGTTGGCAGAAACTTCAAAGATAAGCCAAGAAATGGAAGGCCATCAACCTCCACGAATGGAAACTCTGAGTAAAGTCCAGAAACTGGAGGAAGATGACAGTGGGGTGACCACCAGTGTGACCGTTATGTAAGTGGACCTCACAAGGTTTGGCGTTTTCAGTAATAAACTTCTTGACCCCACAGCAAGCTTTCATCTTACTGTGTACTGAGTATTCCCGAAAACCAGCTACTCCACATACCTGATCTTTCCATCAGTCTTTGACGCACGACTGAAGCTAATGAAGGTAATTTTATGCAACTGAGGAAATAGCAGGGGGGCCACATCTAATCTCCTTGGGCTACATGAAGGAGAACCGAATTCCCCATCTGCCCAAGGATGATTCCTATGAGGTGGCCGGTACCCAATCTTCTTCCTTCCTTCACTATCCTATTCTGGGACCAGCTGTCCATCCCATGACACTCCTGGGTTCCATAATTCATTGCAGTGGCCACACAGAACTCACAAACAAGACTCATAACCATGGCGTCTATGAGGGTAGCAAACAGGTTACACTATGTCAAAGATAAGAGTTATTTTTGCCCACAGTGTCTTTTTTCAGCCATGCTGGCAGGCATGCCTCTGGCCCTTGATCTCTTAGCCACTGTTCCATTGGCCTCTGCCTCATATTTTGCGCCAGAAAGCCCACCTACACCTCTGCCTCACTATCTATGCAGTCCTTGTCTGCTCCATCCCGGAGTCTCTGGTGTTTCTGCTGTCAATTCCCTGCCAAGTCAGGCAGGGATTTCACATGTGCCTCACGAGTTGTGCTTTTTTCTTGATAGTCATCAGATTATCTGTGCACTCTTATACCCAGTGGAATGGCAAAACTGACCAATCTTCGGGTCAGAGTCTTCTGCACCGTACTTGCATGCTCTCACCATGGAAGCAGAGCATTTGGTAGGAGTGACAAAGTTGGATGGAAGAGCCACAACACGTAATGTCACTTGACCATAGGATCCAACCGTACCCTGTGAAGAGGCTTGGATGTACCAAACAATCCAGAGAGCAAGGGTTAATCGAAATGATGGCTTCTGTGGGGAGTTGCTGGGCCACTTACATTCCAGGCAGAAAGCTGGTTCAGAAGGTATGGCAACTGTTTGGGGATCCAAAAGAGGTCAGTTTGATAGGTTTTCTTGAAGGACACATTTAATGGGGCTTATTAGGAAGCTGTTTTAAAAAGACTGAAAACTACATTGATGAGAAAAGACCAGAAAAAGTATAATGACGAACTCTTTCTATGCTGCTAATGCAGGTGCTCCTGCTTTGAGACTAGCAATGGGGCTGTGACATGGATATCACTGGGAAGGCCCGACTGTGCCCTGTCCACACTTCTTTTCGCAGGAACATTGACGAGTCCCAGCAGTAAGCCCAACTGCTGTTTAGATGTGGTGCCACCAAAGAGGGCAGACTCCTCAGGGACCGGTTAGAGAGTTGGGAACGTCAACTTCAAACGTGTAGAGACCCAAGCAGGGGATATGCTGAGAAATAATCATTTCACAGTTTGATGTATTTGTTTAATAAAGGTTTGTATGATTTTACAGCAATACTTCTTTCCTAATCCTCCTATCAGGAACTGTTCTGAGAGCTTTGCATGTCTCAAACAACCCTTGACAGTAGACACTATTTTTGTTTTCATTTTCTGGATGAGATGTCAATTTGCCTAATTCAGTCAGACACACTACAGCAGAGCCAAGTTTGGAGTGCAGGCATAATGATCGCTGTCACACACACACGTGTGCGTGTGCACTGGTTCCTGGAAAAGAGGGCTAAATGACAACCACAAAAAGAATTTAAGAAAAAAAACACCTAAAAAATAAATACTAATAAAAAAGAACTCCACCACTCTTACTTTATGAAGTTTTCCCTTGCTCAGGGAAAGTAACAAATAGAAAACCCTTGAAATTTAGCACCTGCTAAACAAATATTTATTGAACATCATTCATGACTCTAGACACTTGGGATACAGCAATGAACAAACGAGGCATCTCTATAAGGAGACAAGTGACAACAAAAATAAATGTTTTTATAAATATTAGAAGATGGTAGGTACTATGAAGAGTTTAAAGTATGATGGCTATTAAAAAGCCTTACTGAAAAGATAACTTATGAGCAAAAACTTGAAAGAGATGAGGAAATGAGGAACGGGGATATCTGGGAGAAAAGAATTGACAAGAAAGTGCTAGTGCCTACAAAGTCCTGGCAAGGTTGAAGAACAGCAAGAGGATCAGTGTGACTAAAGTAAGAAATGGGAAGAACAGGAGGCAGAGGTCAGGGAGGCACCTAAGATGCCAGTTCAGCCAGAGCCTAGTAGGGATTTTAGTTTTTCCTCTGTGTGATCAGATTTATACCTTGAAAGAATTATGTCAGAATAAATGACTCAGAGAAGACAAGGATGCGGGAACAAAAATCCACACGAGAGAGACTGCTGACCCAGGATGGAAACAAGAGCGCCTGGAAGATTTGCTGGTGGGCAGGGCTGGGAAGTGAACGAAACCTCCAGGGCTGCTGTGTGGGAGCAGTGCTAGGGATTGTTGGTGGACCCAAGAGAAAGTTGTTGTTTTGAGTTGAACTGTGTCCCCGCCAAAAATGTAGTTTCAAGTCTTACCTCCTTGGATTTGTAAGGGAAATCATCTTGCCACATGTGATAACTCAAGTTAACCATGCCAGAGTAGAGTGGTACCTAATCCAGTTTGACTGGCATCCTTGTAAAAGGAGGAGAGGAGGCACAGAGAAACACAAAGAGCACCACATGACGACACAGGCTGGGGGGGGGGCATTATGCTGCCACCAACCAAGGAAGGGTTACATCCTGTTGTTGTTGTGTGCCACTGAGTCAACGTCAACGTCTACTGATGAGGGTAGAGCTGCCCTGTGGGATTCCTAAAGCTATAATCGTTACAGAAGCACACAGTCACATCTTTCTCTTACAGAGCAGGTAGTGAGTAGGTTCAAACTACCGGAATTTTCATTAGCAAACAAGGGCTTAGCTATAGTGCCACAAGGGCTCTTAATTCATCAATTAGTCTCACATTGGTGGTTTTTTAAAGGTGATCATAAAATAACATGCCAAATGCCCTCTCTACTTAGAAGAATGGCACTAACATCTCATTCTTCAATGTTCTTAATGCAATGTTCAATGCACTGAAAGAAAGGTATCATCTTTGTAGTATGCTCTTAGCTTTCATTAGGCATTGTTGAGAATTCAGTTTTGTTGTTTTTCACTGGAATGGGAAAGAAAACGAATAGGAAAACTTTCAGAATCACTAGATGGATCCAAAGATGAATGCTGGCACACATAGTGGCCTGCGACACTTTAAAGATGATGGTGGGGTTTGATCACATAAACACAATCTCAAGACCACGAACCTTCTGATGATAGCTTAAGGAAGAAGCGTCTCCAATTCGAGACCCGGTAAGTGAACACTACAGTCATGTATGAACAAAAACGGATGATGGTCTTATTCAATTCAACAGAAAGGATTTTTTCACAAGGTATTTGCAACTGTAACTCAGAAGCCAGTTCTGCTAAAGAACAGATGACAGCATTCTTTCATCTGCTCTGATGTCTGTGGGTCAAAATTTCCTTGATATAGTTCCAAATGTGAAGGACACACATCTATCTATATGAAAGGGCAACTGAAACAAATTTTTTTTCTTTTAGATTGATGATTCTAAAATAATGTTTCTAAATGTACAAGTTAAGAATGCTCTGCAATTAGGGGACAAGGGCAATAAAGGTAGTGGAGATATGATGGCAGGGAGGTGTCAGACCTCCTCTGCTAACCTTATGAGTCAAGTAGGATCATTAACCACCAACAGTCCATGGCTAATTCCTATGAGGAGTTCATGTCACACATATATCCACACTCTAACCTCTCAATTATGACACCAGCCACTTCTCCCATGACACTTCCCTGCTGTCTTCCATAATTTGTTGCAAAGGTCACACAGAACTCCGGGACCATATTCACAGTTGGGGCATTGAATAAGAAAGTAACAGGTTACAAATTCAGGATCAGTTCTACCATTGAGGCGGCAGCTTCTCCAGCGGGCTCACAGGCCGTGTTTGGGCCTGCCCCTAGCCCAGGGCCAAGTATTACAAAGTTCTCTAGCTCCCCAAATCAGTTCTCAGAGCAACACCCCCTTCCCCCAGGCCGGTCATCAGAGTCACATCAATAAAGAGCTTTAGACATTCTGATTTAATGTCTTATAAATAGCTTACAATGACTCAGAATATGATCTAAAGACAGTCAAGCTATTAGGAGTTGTCTTTGGTGAATTAAAAATCCGAGAAATCTGTCTGGAGAGGATCCACTGACAAGAACTAGGTCTGTCGGTTTATATTCCTTGGCTTTGTTTTTGAAGGAAGTAGAGGCAAGAATTAAACATATGCAAATGGAAGCAAAGGACTTCAAAGCCCCCAAATACCTATCCTAATCTTTATCATTTCCCTCCAGCTGTCTGACATGGTCAAAAAATTCCAAAAGTGCCACTGTAAATAAAATAAGGCAATAGCTGTGAAAGTATTTGGCACTAGGAACGTCTGCTTCTTCTTCCTTCTACCCTCCATTGTCTGTAGAACCAGAAAACGCCTCTGGTATCTGCAAACAAAGTCTTATTTATTAAACATAAATACTACTGAGCAAATGTACCTTTGGTAGAAAAAGAGCAGTGTATTGTTCAAAGGTTTAATTAATATACTAACTACTCTTACAAAATTACTAACCACATGTTATTTGACTCATTACTCAGGAAACTTGAATAAAATTTAATAACAGTAAACAAAACAAAATCAGCATTATCAATTAATGAAATGTACTTTCAATCTAATCTTGCATGGCCCCCAAGCAAAGCCCCCCAAAAACCACACATTATGCTTTTTAAAAACCTAGTTGCCAATTACAAGTTGTGATTGAGTTTTGTGTGGGGTTGGCTGGGCCAGGATTCTCGGTGGTTTGATAATTAAGGGACTAGAAATCTCCAAAGAAGTGACCTAACACATGTGATCACCTCCATAATGAGCAGCGAATCAGTTGAAAGAAAATTAGAGTGGGCTGCAAACCCATCTTAAATTACGGACCTGATGCAATCAACCGAACGGATGAGTTTCCTCAGAGAAGAATCTGCTTCCCACATAAATGGATACTGTAAAAAAGCTTTGCTTGACTATGGCTGGGTCTGAATCCTGGATCTGACTCATCTTTTGATCTCTGGTTCCTTGGACTTGAGCCAGTGGTCTGCCATATTGCCTACAATCCTGGATTCATCAGTCTCTATGGTGGGTTACTTGAATCCAGAGAAGCCTCCAGGCTAACATCTGACACATCAACTTGGAAGTTATGCTAAGAACTTGCAAGCTTCTACAACTGAGTAATCGTGTGTGTGTGTGTGTGTGTGTGTGTGTGTCAGGCTTTTCTTCTCTAGAGAACCCAGCCTAGAAAACAAGTACAAAAAAACAGGGATAAAGAATCCATTAGGAATGTCTCTGTGTAATAACCTACATAACACTATAGTCACTGCAGCAACTATTCCTAATAGCCTGAAGATGGAAACCGCCTCAATGTCCTCATTAACAGAAGAATGGCTACACAAAATGTAGTACACATACAGAAAATGAAATACTATTCAGCCAGAAGAAATGAAGTCCATACATGCTACAGTATGCTAAGTGAGACAATCCATTACAAAAGGAAA
Organism: Tenrec ecaudatus; assembly: GCF_050624435.1. Classification (NCBI taxonomy): domain Eukaryota; kingdom Metazoa; phylum Chordata; class Mammalia; order Afrosoricida; family Tenrecidae; genus Tenrec; species Tenrec ecaudatus. The sequence continues at coordinate 14,571,971 of NC_134535.1, read as the reverse complement.
AGAGCTGTATGACCTCACTTACATAAAAGGACAAATGTATAGAGAACAAGGTTTATTAGGGATTACCAGGGACGGGTGGGGCAGGGGAAAGGGAGGTAACTGTGACAGAAATACTGCACGGATCACGAGCGGGATTGCACAGAAGATTACTATAATTACTGTCAACTTGGCAACAATTGTGCTATAGCTACCATATCTACTCGTGTATAAGCCGAGATTTCCAGCACATTTTAATGCCGTTTTTGTGGTAAAATTAGGTGCCTCGGCTGATATTCGGGTCGACTTATACTAAAGTATATATGGTATTTTTTTAAAATAGCAGTAGTTGTTGGGGCTGCTTATGTACAGTCAAACACCTCATGGGATTTGGTTTCTTGGTTTGGAGGTCAAGGGTCAGGGTTTCAAGAGCTATCTTTTAACTAGCCTAATTAGCTCAGTGCCTCCATTCCACCTCCTAGCTTGATGCTTAAAGCTTGAGGTCTTAAAAGCCTCTAAGCAGCTGCCTACAGCACACCTGGTCTCTATTCCCCCGGAATAGCAAGGCCAACTGATTCCCTGAACAACTGTCTCCTTTATAAGACCAAAATAACTGGATGGTGCTCACCTCCCATTAAGGAGCACTTTGAGTACAAATTCAACTGAACGATCTTGACCAAAAGGGGGAAACTGCGGGACACAATTTAAAATTCTAATGGACTCCATCTAGGCTTCCTGGAGTCATGAAAGTCATATGAAGCTCTGAAACAAGTGCCCTTAGATAATCTTTAAGCCTTAAATTAAAACTACCCCCTGAAGTCTTAAACTGAGCAATAGCTCTTATAAGAACTATCTGTGTGGAATCAAACTGACAATAACAACCCCAAAGAGAAGAACCTTGCTGTCGTGTGAGAGGCTAGTGAAGTTCTATGAATGGGAGGAATCCCTTGGAAGAGCAGGGTGAGAAAGGCTACACAACTCCAAACATACAATCCATGTTCCTGCATTATACATGCAGAAACTGTTGAAGTGGTATATGGTTTGCTATGTACATTCTCTATAATACATAAAATCACACACACAGAATATTTCAGTGTAGATGTCGGTTTATTGGCAGAAAAGTATTCAGCAATCCCAATCTACGAATGATACACGGGAACATAAAGATCGGGTGACTGTATGAAATCACAGCACCAAGAACAGAACGGTATGAGGTGAGCACATGATGCAATACACTGTAATCAGTTATTGCTCGTTTTCAGGGGAATGGGAACCTGGCTAAAGAGCTGTTAATAATGTTGTTAATAATGACCCGGGATAAAGTGTTCATCTCACACTCAGGAAAAATTCCTCCAAATGGTTACTGGAACACAGCAATGCTGGCTGCTGTTGTGTGCCGCCACGCGGATTCCAACTCCCAGCAATTCCTAGGGCCTAGTGAGGGGTGCTGACCAGAGCTCTCGGCTGAACTCTTGGCAGTGGGCAACTAGAACCTTCTTCTCATCCACCGTGCAGCCTATGAGTTCAAAGCACCAGCCTTTGAGTAAGCAGCCTAGTGCTGAACTCTTTGTGCCACCAAGACATCTTCAGTTATTACTAATACTCCAATCAGATATTACAGGACCTACAGATTTGAATTACATGACATCAAAACTCAGTATTTTACTACCTGAGCAATTCATGACACTAATAACATCTAAGTAAGCTTCCAAGCAATGTTGGGGAGTGTAGCTATCCTTTCATGCTCGCCTTCTACTATGAGTTTTATGTTATCGCATGTAGTAATAATGCAAGGCATTAGAAAGGCATCTGTGACCAGGAACAGCAAGCTCACATTCAGAGAAGGATGTCAATTCTGAACAAGAATGCTGCATTTTGATCACTGCCATCAAGATCATTCCAGCTTACCAGGGATCCTTCAAGATTCAAAGTAACATCTATTGATTTCCAGAACCAACAAGGGGGGAAAGTAGCTGGTAAAAAGAGACGACAACTCCTACAATTCATGTTGTCCGTGAAAACGTGTCTTGGTGGCACAAAGGGCTGAGCATTGAGTTGTTACCCAGAAGACAGGCTGGTTTAAGGCCTCCAGCTTGCTCTGCTGGAGAATGATGTGGCGGTCTGCTTCTGCCAAGACTTACCACTTCAGAAACCCTCTGGAGCAGTGGCCGTTTATCTGCTGGGGTTGGACATGTCTCGCTGGCAGTGGCTTTGGTTTGGTCTAGTTTATCAGAGGAAAACCAACTACATGACCCAAGGGAATGTACCTTGGAAGTTGCAATCCCTCCCGTCTTCCCTCCTCATGATGGTATGTGCACCATGATCATGTTGGTTTTCTTTCGGTCCAAAGGTACAATTTATATTCTATGAAAAAGAGTCTTCATGTACCTGGCTCCAAATTTACTTTCTGACTTATAAATCTTACAACAACCACAACAATCCATACTCTGGTTTGAAGCATGACAAAAGTTTCTAAGTTTAAAGGCTATACAAACAAACCATTAAAGTGACTTTCCTTTTATATATCAGGAAGCTTACCATCTTTTAGAATTCCTAAGATTGTCATCTCTAACAGCTTGAGATTTTATTTTCACTGCCAACGCCTTCATAGCTCCTAACCGCCCTTGATGCAGAATTCTACTACAAAGCCTTATTTCCAGAAAGTGAAATAAACATTGCTGGTTCAGTAAAAATTATTCTACAGAATATGATTATCTAGTATTCAGGAGCTTTATTTATTCCAATGAAACCAGTCCCTACATTATTCCCCAAACTTTCCTTCCTCTGTTCTTCTCTCTCAAGACGTGGCACCAGTACCTCCAGTGCTACCATGGCCCCTGCAGCTCTGGACTTCGACCCTGTGGTCCCTCTTCTTTCTTGCTCTTCCAAGCCTGGCGGTCAGGAGCTGTTCTCAGCCTTGCCCTATTTTCTGTGATTCTCCTTTACCTTTTTTATCTACATGAAACCCGACTGCCCTGGGGAACGCTGCTTCTTCGGCAGCCAAAGTTTTCTTCATCTCCATCATGAACCTCAGGAGGAACAAGCCTCCTCCCTCCCTGCTCTCCATTGCCATTCAGGAGACGCCCGCCAGTACAACTTCCACACCACTTCCTTTCTCCCCTCTCAGAGGAGCTGTGGTGGCAAAGTGGGTTACACTTTGAGCTGCTAAGCACAAGGTTGGCAGTTCACATGCACCAGCTGCTCTGTGGGAGACAGATGAGGCTTTCTCTAATGATTTACAGTCTCAGAGATCCACAGAGGCAGCTCTACTCTGTCCTGTAGGCTCCCTGGGGTTTAAAATTACTTCATGTCAGTGTTGGCGGAGTTTGGCTTTACCCTCTTCTCAAACCACAGACCCTTTGAAACAGGCGTCACCTGCTGCCTGAAGTTTAGCACACAGCCCCTCACTTGATAACGTCAACATCAAGAGAGAGGGTTCACTGAACAGCTTGTCTCGTATTTTGTTTGTTAATCTCTAACATCAACTATATTTTGTTTACTTCTTCATCTAGGTGACCTTCTTAGCATCATGTCCTGGCACGGTCATTATCAAAAACCATAAACCAAATGCACTGCCTGAGTCAGTGTTGATTCATAATGACACTACAAGTACAAAACAGCAAACTGACTGATGCCAACTCATAGGGACTCTGGAAGGCAAGGTACAACTGCCTCTGTGAGTTTCTGAGACCATAACTCTTAAAGGGAGTAGAAAGCCCTGTCTTTCTCCTGAGGAGCCTGCTGGGGGTTTTGAGTTTCTGGCCTTGTGGGTCGCAGCCCAACATGTAACCACTATGCCACACAGAAATGCCCCATGGGGCTCCCAAAACGTTTAATTTTTATGGAAGCAGAGTGCCACATCCTTGTCTCACAGGGTGGGTGTGTTCTAAACCCAGACCATTCCGCTAGCAGCCCCGTGCTTACACACCGTGCCACAGGGGGCTCCTTCCAACAACAATACCACCTCTAAGAGTGTCCTGTGTCAAAATCCATCAGGGCTCCTTATTGGGAAGAAGCAAACAAAAACACCAAACTCTTAGAGAATCTGGTTTCAGTCATTTTCCATTTTTGTCTACCACTCCCCGCATCTCATGCCGACTAGTAACACAGTTCCCCACTACCCTACACTAGCTCACCAATGGAGAGTTCTTGAAAACCAGTGACCCTTTCAACCCCTTCAACCCACCAACTCTGCTTATTTATAGCTGCCTCTGTAAGAGACTTTTTTGATGTCCCTGATGCTGTTAGTTACTCGATCTGTCCTCTCTGCCTGCTCTCCCTCCTCCAACAGCCAGTCAGTCCAAAGGCGTCTGTGGCTAGTGTTGGCTGCTTAGAGAAAGGTTGTTGGTTTAAATCCACCAGCTAGCAGTCCCCTATGAGAGAAGAGGCAGCTGGTTTCTGTAAAGATCGCAGCCTTGGAAACCCTATGGGGAAGTTCCACTGTCCTGTTGCTGCTGCCGTCAGGAGCTATTGAGTGGGCTCCAACCCCAAATGACCTTATGGACGGCAGAAGGAAGCAGTGCCGAGCGTGGTGCCATTCTCACACGTGTTCCTGCGCCCAAGCCCATTGCTGACGCCATGGTGTTAATCCACTCACCGAGGGCCTTCCTCTTTTGCACAACCCGTCTGTTTTACCAAACGCCATGTCCTTCTCCAAGGACCGGTCTCTCCACACACGTCCTAAGTATGTGAGATGAAATCCCGTCATCCTCGCCTCCGTCCTGGAGGGTCACTCAGAGCTGGAATGGGCTCACTGGCAACTAGTTCCATGGCTAAGCCAAATCCACCTTTTCAAAACATTCGGAGCAATTATCCCTTCTCTTTCCCTCGTTTATTCAATTGTTCCTCAAAGGAATTCAGTCCATTCACGTTTACGCATAACCATGCATGGTATTTTAAGCAAGCCAAGCCCCTCTACCCCATATTCTGTTCTAGCTATCGAAATACCTTTCTCTACGTTCCTTCAGTCTAGTTTTTCCAACAACTGCCTACATCCATGATTTCTATCTCTATCTCTATCTCCTCGCCTTTCATGGACTCAGGCTTCTGCCCTCATTAGTTCACCAAAATAAAAACAGCCTTTGCTAAGGGCTCCAGTGACCTCCCTGTATGCTGCGAACCCCATGGTTCTTTTTCATTTCTCCTTTGTCGACTCACTCTCGCACCTTGGTTTCCTACTGTCCTTGCTTTCCACCTGACGATCCCATCCTCTAGAACCTTCTTTTCTGCCTCTGGTCAGGATTTATCATCCCCTACTTGGCATTAAGCAATTTTTCCCTCTACATTTTCTCTCTAGGCCATTCTCATTTTAAGTCATCATCCTACCTGTGACTGCAATTCCTATTAAATGAAAATGGCTTAAAAATTTATATACTTTAAGCCTATATTTTTCCTTGTTTTTTTTTTAAGACCTATAATACAGGCAGCTTTCTAAGCAGTATGTTCCCTTGAACATCTGAAAGTTACATTAGAAATACCCAATCAATTCATCTTCCCTGCTAGGCAGAATCAAGTCCTCTTACAAATCATGACAGCATCCTGTCAAATTTTATCTTCTAATTATCTATTCTTTCTGATCTATGAGGACACTGTCATTCTCTGTCACTCAGATTACTAACCAGTAATCACCTAACTCCCCCTTGTGTTTAATCTTCTCTACACTGTGTAGATATCTTAAAAACAACAACGACAAAACAAATCTAATCATAAACTCCATCTACTTTACTCCCAATCCTACTTAAAACCCTTTAATGGCTTCTTACTGCCAAGTACTTATTCAAAGTCTCTGGCTTCGAAAGTTAGCTGGATAGAAGTTTCTGCATCTTGTGATAACTAGATTGTCCATCAAATCTAGGTCTCTAATTGGTTGGACCAGTTAGAAGTTTCAACAGTGATAATAGGGGATCTTAAAAGATCAACCTGACTGCAGCCTACAGAACACGTGGCTGTGGTTGTTGTTACTACTGAGCTCTGGCGTCACGGGGAGTTAGAGTGGGCTTGTTAACTGCAAGCTCAACAACTGAAACCACCAGCGGCTCCATGGGAAAGAGCGGATGCCTTCTGCTCCCAGGGAGAGTCAGTCTTGGAACCCTCAACTGGATGGCAGTGCGTTCGTTTAATATTACTACTACTACTACTATTACTACCCGCCGCCCCCCCCCCCCGCACCTTACATCTGCTTTGCTTCCCCCAAACCTGTTACGATAAACATACCCTTAGGAACAGTGATGAGAGTGGCAACACCAATAGGGAAGGGGGAAGGTTGGGGGGAGAAGGGGGAGAAATGGAGAACCAACTACAATGATCAATGTATCACACACATGTGCAGAGGGGAAGGGGGCAAACAAGAGAAACATGGGCAAAGGGTGACAATAGATGGTGTAAGATATGAAAATAATAATTTATCATATATCAGGGGTCCACGATGGTGGAGGGTGCTGGAGGGAGGAAAAAAGAGGAGCTAATACCAAAGGCTCAAGCAGAAAGAAAATGTTTAAATAATGACAGCTACATATCCACAAATGTTGTTTGATACAATTGATGTATGGATTGTGATAAGACCTCTAAGAACCCCCAATAAAATGACTTATTAAAAACAAGCAAACAAACCTGTTAGGACTCTTATCTCAGCAGTGCCTGTCAGGTACTAGCAGTCCCATTCCAAAGTCAAGTAAACTAAAAACTCAGGAATGCTGACAAATGGCACAATCCAGACCAAAAAAACAAGGTCTCTGACTCACCATCCATAAATCCCTGTTCCTATGACAAAGCCATCAGTCACTGCCTCCCTCCCCACCGTATTTGTGAAATGACCGGTGGTCCGTTTGTTTGCGATGAACACACTGGTATTTCTGAGCACTATCACATCCCTTCCCAATCTGGACAACAAAGGCACATCCAACTCAGAAGTTGTCTCAAGGAACGAGAACAGAATTCAGTCTGACTGTGCTCCCTCCTCTACTATGGCTCTGAATGAGACCAACCAGTAGTAGTGATAAACTGGAAATTCTGGGGCAAATCCAGTGTGGTAAGCTTTGGGGCCAGGGTTCAAATTCTAACTCTGCCAACTCTAAATTGCGTGACTTTGGCGAGTATTAGCCAAGTTTTTCAGCACATTTTTAACGTAGTTTTTGTGGTCAAAGTAGGTGCCTCGGCAGACATTTGAGTCGGCTTATACTCAAGTATATACGGTATGTGCTTTTTAAACTCAACAGCGTCATACCCAAAATTGCTATCATCCAAGTACACGACTCCACCACTGTTACACATTCTGGAAAGGCATCGGATGCCTGTAATCATCTTTGTATTTCTAACAACTGCTAGCCCAGACAATTTCCTATTCTAGGCGTTCATTATACACAGGCTAAATTGAATCATTTAAATGACAGAATTGAACTATGACTAATAAGAGTCCATGTGAATGAAATCCAAAAATCTTTCACATAGGAAGAGCATGCCTGGCATTAAACCTACTAAAGTGTTGGGCTGTGATCTGAAAGGTTGCCAGTTTGAAACCACCAGCAATTCCAAGAAAGAAAGACAGGGCTTTCTATTCCCTTCAAGAGTACAGTCTTTGAGCTTGATTTTGATTTATTAATTGAAGACTAATTGACAACATTAAGGTTATGAAATGGCCTTACCTTAGTTAAGAGCTAGTATAATGTCAATTTCAAAGTGTATGTGGAGATTTCTAATAAAATGAGCAAGAATGATAAAAACATTTTTTTAAAGAGTACAGTCTTGTGAACTCATGGGGCAGTTCTACGCTGTCCCACAGGGTTGCTGTGAGTCGGCATTGATGGCAGTGAAGTTGGTGTCAGACAGAGCATGTTCTTCCTTCTGGCCTATCATTTTGTGAGCTGTTCGATGCCATTCAATCAACTGTTTCATATCGACCCCATGTGTGCAAGCAGAACTGCTCACTGCCCCAGCCCCCTGGGTTTGCTTGGCTGCCACTGTCATGGCAGCAGAGCTCCAGGCATTTCCTCCTGCCAAGTGCTTAAGCAATGTGCCACCAGGGCTCCCTCAGGTTTTGTTTATTAGGTATAAATTATGTACATAGGCATCAAACAAGTGTATTCTTTCAATACAATTATCATGTCTGTCTAGCTGCCAGCTTCCACCCGTTTGATTTGGGAAATGAAGGGGGAGAATAAATGACATAATGAATGCTTAGTAGTCTTATACCTCCCCATCCCCCAAACAGAAGTTTAGTCTCTTTCGCTTTCATTGCCATCTAGTTGATGCTGACTGGTAGGGACCCTATAGGACAGGAGAGAACGGCCCCTGTGGGTTTCCGTGACTGTCACCCTTGATGGGAACAGAAAGCCTCATCTTTCTCCTACCGTTTGGCTGGTGGATTCAAACTGCTGAGGTTGTGGTTAGCAGTCCAACTCGTCACCAATGTGCTGTCGGGGCTACTCCTCCATTCACAGGCAACCTAAAAATACCAATTCAGGGGGGAGGGGGTTTCCACAGAAAACTAGTATTTATCAATTGAATCCTTACAGGAATTCAAAACACCCTCAAGATGAAAGGAAGAACATTTGCATAGATCTACTGACAGGTCATCATCCTGAGTGTTTTCTCTATATCTTGAGAATGTTTCTGTGTTTTAGAAGCAAACGTCACTGGATCTAACTCTACCTCTGCCATTTCTGGTTACTGGCCATAAGCAAGCTCTTCAAGCACACTAATGGTTTCTTCTTTATTCTACAAGGAAAACAATACCTACCTACTCTAGATTGTTGTGAACCTTTAGATAACCTATGATGTGTGTTTAATGTACAAGGGATATCCACTAAAGTTCATGACAAAATGTGTAGTGTGGAAAAACTGCATGGATTTCAATACAAACTTATGACAAGTCTGAACAGAGAACAGTTTGAGGCACTAGAAAGGATAAGACATAGGAGTTTGAAAAGAGCACCTATCAGCGCACTATGAATCCTGCTACCTGACAACAAGAACACATACCAAAAGATATAGCGTCTGGGGTCTTAAAGGCTTGAAGATAAACAAGCAGCCACCTAACTCAGAAGCAACAAAGCCCACATGGAAAAACACACCAGCCTGTGTGATCACGAGGTGCCAAAGGGATCAGTTATTGGGCATCAAAGAACAAAAAAATCATATCATTGGGTGCACACCTCCAAGATATAATCGCTGAGGACAAATGGGTGTATAAGCAAATGTGGTGAAGAAAGCTGATGGTGCCCGGCTATCAAAAGAGATAGCGTCTGGGTCTTAAAGGCAAACAAGTGCTCATCTAGCTCAGAAGCAACAAAGCCCACATGGAAGAAGCACACCTGCCTGTGTGATCACGAGGTGTCGAAGGGATCAGGTATAAGGCATCATCAGAACAAAAAAAAAAATCTTACCATAGTGAATGAAGGGGGGAGTGCAGAGTGGAGACCCAAAGCCCATTTGTCGGTCACTGGAGATCCCCTTGCAGAGGGGTCTAGGGGAGGAGACGAGTCAGTCAAGGTGCGATGTAGCACCAATGAAAAATACAACTTTCCTCTAGTTCCTAAATGCTTCCTCCCTGCCCCCCACTACCATGATACAAATTCTACCTTGCAAGTCTGGACAGACCAGAGGATGTACACTGGTACAGATAGGAACTGGAAACACAAGGAATCCAGGGCGGATGATACCTTCAGGACCAGGGGTGTGAGTGGCGATACTGGGAGGGTAGAGGGAGAGTGGGTTGGAAAGAGGGAACCGATTATAAGGATCTACATGTGACCTCCTCCCTGGGGGATGGACAACAACAAAGTGGGTGAAGGGAGACGTAGGACAAGGCAATATATGACAAAATATAATTTATAAATTATCAAGGGTTCGTGAGGGAGGGGTAAAAATGAGGACCTGATGCCAAGGGCTTAAGTGGAGAGCAAATGTTTTGAGAATGATGAGGGCAATGAATGCACAGATGTGCTTTACACAACGGATGTATGGATTGTGCTAAGAGTTGTATGAGCCCCTAATAAAATGATTAAAACAAACAAAAAAAGAACACATACCAAATCTATGGTGATATTTAGGTGGAACATGGTAAAATTATTGATGCTTCACTAAAAGTTTGTGGGGACAATGCCCCAAAGAAACCAACAGCTTACAAATGGGTAACTTGTTCTCAGAAGGGCGAGATGGGTGTGAGATGAAGCCTGCTACTTCACAGGAAGTCATCTTATCCATGCTACCCCTCATCCTCTAAAAAAAAAAGAGGGGGGCGCTGACAACTCACAGTAGAAACAACAGCCAACACCACAGATATCTCAACCAGTGCCAGTTAAACACCAATTGCCACACTTTCTGTTCAATAGAGGGCAACACGGATTCACCCAGATCAGTTGCAGAAAGGCACAGCGTTTTCAGTGCAAATTTTAAACAAAATAGGATCGGTATCCAGAAGCTGAGAAACCACAGGGCATCTATCTACCTAACCATTCAGTTTGGCTCCTTTTGACTTCTTTTTCCTTTCCTAGTCTCAAAAAAAAATCTTCAACAGGTACACAATTTTCTTCAGCTAATAAATGGCATGGTTAAATTCTCAGCCACTCCGTTCTTTCTGGATGGATGAAATGGTTGATATCACATACAAAAGCGGCTTGACCTCAGTGGAGCTTATGCTGAGAAATAAAGCTTGTATTTTTATTTTTAATCTTTCCATTAAGGTCCTTGTGTATCTAGTGAGTGGCACATGCATAAAGCCCAAGATGGCATTCCATCTCCAATGTCTAGATCCAAGAGCAAATGAACGAATCGCAGCTGACGACATAATCTACCGCCAGACAAGCCGGCCTCTCTCTCCAGCTCTACAAGTCCTCTGAATGCTCTCACCTCTGAGAGAGCAGTATTTTTTCCTTAAAAAGCAAACAGACACTGCGCTTCTCATTCAATGTCGGTACCCAACCAAGTAGGTAATAGAGGTGATTAAGTTTTGCAGTGCAGATCATACACTTCAAAGCCTATATCGTCACGTAAGAAGTTCGCTAGGCCTAAACATTCTTGTACAACTGAGCATCTTTTTAGCCGTTCTATTGCTATATAAAATCCTCATCACAGAATTTTATAAGTAGGAAAGATTTGTATCAATACCATTATCTTACAATATGAAAACGGAAGCTCAGAAAGGTTTAATAACCGCCCCCACTGGGGTCAGGTGTTTGGTTACTGGCTAAACCTAGACTGAAGTTAGGTCGCCTGTTCCTGTCTTCTCTGTTCGTGGGCTCATGGTGAACATCTTCATCCAATTCAGTAACTGGGGGGGGGGGGGGGGCACTGGGCGAGGCAATGCATCTATCGAAGAGAGAGCAGACACGCTCTCACCCTTCTCCACAGTGCTCCCCTAACTTTCTGATGTCATGGGATACAGTTACCGAAAAAAAAAAAATAAAATAACAGTAATGCTTTTATGGCACAAAGAGAAACTATGTTACACACGGTCAAAGTGGCCAGGGGAGTCCCGAACCCTATTTAGCTGCTCCCAGACTGAGGAGCAGAGGTTCTGGAATCCAATCCAACATGGAGCACTCTGGTTGGATGGTTGCAACGCTCTGTCCTACAAGCTAGTAAGGAGAAGGAGTTGGGACCAAATACAAATCACTGCAGTAACAGCTCAAAGGGAATAACTGAGCAGAATGTCACTGCGTGTGTTCGCCCAAAAGGAATGAGTGGAAAGAAGATTAATTCAACTTGCCTCCTTGTATAACTCTTCTTCCAAACAAACTGCAAGGCAGAGTAGCCCTCGGGGTGACAGACAAGACAGTGCTGATGGGTCCCACTCACAAGGTTGCAAGGAGCCTAGACACTCATGACTGGTGAGTTCACACGGAGGAGAGAATGGCTTTAAAGCACATCAGAGTGTCAGGAACGTTTTTGACTTCTCTGAAATAGCATAAAAAGCAACCAACGGAGGAGAGGAAATCACACCCCAAGGTCATATTCAAGTACTAATGCAGGAGCAGGAAAAGCAGCCCTTAACCCAGCACACACACTCCATCTGTGACTCTCTCGTTAAATTTTTGCCTTCTAATATTTATAAATTTAGCTGGCCTGAGCCAAGTAGGTTTCCTAAATTCCAGACATCTGGGCTGAAGGGCAAAGGGCAAAGTGAAACTTTCAAAAACTGGCTAGTAGCCAATGGCATCGCATCTAATAGGCTCCCTTAGCAACACACCACAGCTGTCTGCTCAGGAGAACACACCGCCATCTTTGCAAGGGGCTCTGGGTGTCCTCGTTTTTACAACAGTGTTGGGGTTGTGCTTCCCCCTTATCACTTTCCTGCTTCTCAAAGTGATCACATTTCACACGTGTCAAAAACCTCCCTAACTCCAGTAAGTTTCCCAGCATCCCACATTACAATGCCACAATCAACAATAAATTAATAAACAATAACTCAGTAAGCAGCAAATATAAGGTATACATTCTTGGCAACTAGAAATGTTCTTTAATGTCTGGTTATTAATTATTATTCTAGCGGCTACAAATGAGGCATCTAACTTTGGGCAAGTCGCTCTGTGAGTTAATTATTTCCCTTATAAAATTTCAATAACAACAGTGACCTACTTCACAAGACTATTGTGAAGGACAATAGAAATTATTAGATTAAAATTTTACAAAAGCTTATTCCTAATAGAGAACCATGCCACCTACTGGCTCTCGAGAGCTAAAGAAATGGCAGGACTATCAAGGTCAGTGCCCCCAATGCCAACACAGGTCTATCGTAAGCCAGCAGGAAGACAGCGGCTCCTGAAGCCACCAGCTCATCTCACCTGCCCCATTTGCCTTCTCCAAACCAACCAGGCCCAGGGGATGGCACAGTGCTGCGAGCTCAGCCCTGGGGCCCAAGTCTACCAAGATAAACAATGTTGAAAAGAAAGAAAACAAACAATGTCACTGCCAGGGTCTGAAAGCCTAACACACCTGTGAGTGGCAGGGGCCGTGGCTGCCTGCGCTCGGTGGGGAAGGGCATTTGGGCAGGAGAAGAAGCTCGCAGCTTTCCATTCCTTATATGTGCAAGCACAAACCCTCACCCACAGCACTCTGTACTCACCCAGAGGTACATCATGTCAGAGGGCTGCTCACACTCAGTGGTCAGTTGGTCTTGGACTACAAGAAGGCACTTCAAGTGAACTGCAGGAAAGCAGATGCCAGAGTGGGGGGCAAGGGCTCGGGGTGGGGAAGAGCCCCCCCAAAATTACTTGAGTCTAAAAATCCTTTAAAAAAAAAGACCAGTCTCCTCCCCCTTCTTCCCTCTTCTCCAGCTGACTGTTCTGTTGTTCTCTCTCCTCCCTCTGGCCCTCTCTCCCTCCCGCCCTCCCTCTTGAGCGCACGCACTCTCTCTCTCTCCCCCCCTCTCTCTCTGGGAGTTCCCAGCCCCATGTGTCTGAACTGGAGTGTACAGCACAATCTCTCCGTATTTGCCTTAAGGGAATCTGTCATTCTACTTCTAGAAACACAATCGCCATCTCAACAAGGTTATTGCAAAACGCAGGGAGGGGTAGGGTTGGTTCTGAACCACCAGCACCAGTTTCTACAGCTAAACCTAAGTTAGTTTAAGACATGTTCTTTAAGCATGAATGAAGCAATCCGACAACTCTGCCCTCCAAGGAGATCAAGGAGAGTGAGCCATGCTTCCCCTCTGCCCCCATTCTTCTGGAGCCCCTGGCAGAGGCCAAGTCCGTACCCAGAACCTGCTCAGAGCCTACATCCCCTCCCAGCAAGGCCAGCAGGCCACTCCTTCTCCAGACCTTCACCACTGCCAATTCTCAACCGAATACGGTTTTAAACCCCAGGAAAAGTACACGTACATTCAAATAGGATTTCCACTTTGTATTACTACTCCCTTTGTTTAGATCAGCAGAGCCTTCCTGCTAACATGGACAGGATGAAGAAGCAAGGGTTCTAGAGTCTAGTGGACCTTGAACCCCTAACCAGACATGGAAGTGGGGCCTGGCTTTGAATTCTGGGTCTAAAGTAGGCGGCAGACGGGCTTTCTACTCCTGTAAACAGTTACAGTCTGGGTAGCCCACATGGGCAGTTCTACCCTACCCTACCCTACAGGGTCACTGTAAGTCAGAATCAACTCAATGGCATCGAGTTTGGTCTTGGGTTTGAGTCACTATCTGTGGCCTGGAAAATGTTACTGAGCCCACTGAGATGTGGTAGAGGTCTGTTTCCTCATCCAAACATGGCCTCACACACCTTGTGGAGTTGTAATTGGACCAACACTGTGAAAGTGTAAGCTGCTGTGCTCCTGGCGGCCACAGTTTCTACTCTCAGGTTCAGTTCAAGCCTTTACGGTAGATTCCTGTAATGGTCAAAAGAGCCCTGACGGCATGGTGGCTGGGTGTCCGGCTGTTAACCGCAACCACTCTGTGGGGGAAAGGGGAGGCTAGCTGCTACCATAAAAACGTGTCGTCTCAGCAACCCTCGATACTGTTGCCATGAGTTTTTTACCAAGCTCTCCTTCCAGTGCAGTGCCACATCTGGGTGCCTGTAATGTAGCATCCACTACCTCTCCAGATACTAGCTGTAGCACAGTTGAATGTCTTGGTATGGTTCTTCTAGCCACAGCCTCTCTAATTTCCACCAAAGACCTAGATGGGCGTAAACATACAAGATGCAGAGGTCTCTAACTTGGGGGTTGGACAGTTTTTCCATTCTGCTGAGTATAAAGTGAGCCATCTCAGAAGCAGGAGGAGAACCTCACAACCAGCAAGAAAGAAGAGCCATGAAAGATGCCGAGCGCACCAGAGGCAGCAGCACAGAAAATATGAGAAAGAGCAGCAAACTTCTGGCCCATGGAATGAATAAAGCTGAGTCTTTGGGCAGGAGGTTGGCTTGCAAAATGGGGTGGCCCTGGGCCACTAATCAGCACTAACAGAGTTTTTGGTTCCTTGCCTGAACCGGACAGAGGCCAAGAGGATAAGTGGCTAAGAGTCTGAACCTAAGACAGTTGTGTCTGCTGGGTCAGCTAAAAACAAGCATAATAAAGAACTGGATCCATAACATTTCTGATTCTGACTTGTAATTTGTTAGCATCTTCAATAAGCCCTAAAACCATGAGTATTGTCTGTGAGTTTTGTGTGGCAACTGCAACAGATTCTAGAACTCGAGAATAGTATCATGGGAGAGACAGCTGACATTAGTACAGCAATGACGAAGGTTGGAAGCAATGAGGTATGTCTGACCTCTGGGCAGATGTGTTGGATTTTTGTTCTCCTTTGTGAAGTCAGAGGAGGTCAGAGGTGCCCCTCTGCCTACTTCTGAACAAGTGGTCAGTATTCAAGTGGCAATCTTACCACAGCTTTCAGGCTAGAGAATGAAGATCTAGTTGGAGTTCATCTGTTTTGGGCCATGGAAATTTTTCATACACTATTTAGCACATAGGGGGTCACCAATAAATAAATTCTAAAAACGTTATGTTTTTTAGGTATATTTCAATCCTTTGCTTCCTTAAAAAGTCTTGGCGGCGCAGTGTTTAAGCACTCAGCTGCTAATGGAAACATTGGTCATCAGAACCCAGCGGCCACACACCAGGAGGAAGATGTTGGAATCTGCCCCCATACAGACTTCTGAAACCTTAAGGGGACAGTTCTACCCTGCCCAAAAGGGTCGCTCTGGGTATGAGTCGGGATCATCGCAATGGCAACAGGTGTGGTTTTTTCACTTGGTTGCTTCACTGAAGGCATACAAAACAACACGGGAACAAGAGCCTCTCTCCTTCCAGCTGCCTCAGGGCTCGGCTCTGCTCCCTCTGACATGTTGAAACAGCTCTCCCCTTCTTCTAGAGTTTCCAAGTGAGGCCTGTAAGCCTCACACACTCCAGTCCAGCCCTGTGTGGGCTGCTAGTAGGTACTCACGTTTCCCTGACAAATACTCTGCACACTCGTGTCTTCTTAGGCCCCAGCTAAAGCAGAGTACAAGTCAAGTCACTTTTCCGTTTCTTCCCCAAGAAATATGTGCCTTTTCCAGCAGAGTTTATAACGTTTCTTCTCTCCTCGCATCTTAAACTCCAGCCCATTTTAACTTGCAAAAGTGGGGCAGGTCTTGGCCTCACCTGGGCCTTTCCTTTTTCTTTTGCAGAACCTCTCTGCTTACCCTGAAGGTAGGATCATCTCATTTCCAGTGCAAACAAGGAGTATGAGCATCCAAGCCTAAAACTGAGGCAACTAAGAGATACTGGATAGCGGCAGGGGAAGGAGACGGGAAACAAATCTTAACTTTCTGCGAACTGTCAGGCTCTGCCGTATATTAAAGGTGCTTGTATATGCTCTGCCAATATCCTGCCACTGCCATCAAGTTGGTTCTGACTCACAGGGACCCTGAGTAGGGTTTTCAAAGCTGTACATCTTTACAGGACCAGACAGCCTCGTGTTCTCCCAAAAATCATTTGGTGCGCTTGAACCGCCGACCTTGTGGTTAGCAAGTTCGGGGTTTATACTACAGTACCACTAGGATTCCTTGCCAATATCTTACATATCTATTTTTTAAAATGTAAAAGTCAAACCACTGCTCCTGAGTTGATGCTGACAGAGCAGATAGAATTATTTCCATAGAGTTTCAAAGGCTAAAATTTTTTATATTGCAAACTGCCTCCTCATTCGCTCATGGAATGGCTAGTGGGCTCAAACCACCAACCTTGTAGTTGGCTGGCTGTCCAACATTTAACTTGTTGAACCACCAGGGCTCTGCTATATAGCCACGCTCAACTTTATGTGCTTTAGTCCCACAGTCCCTAAAAGCTAAATCTCCAGTCATCAGCCCTCCTTACTCTCCATTAGGAACAGCTATGTTAAAGCATGTTGTTATAGATTCTTTGACTGTTTGAAGATGTGGTTAGTCATGCTCTCATTTATTCTTAACCAAGAAGCAGTAAAGAGGATACAATACATATCCAGATGGCTTGCTCTATGGTGTTGTCAAGTCCTTGGGTTTGAGATGTATGCTTTGCCAGGTGGGTTTATCCAGCAACACTCATATGTGTATAAGAAAGAACTTTATACGAAGAAGTAGTCATGTGTCAAGAAAGCATCCCAGCCCAGTCCAACTCAAGTCCACAAATCTGATATTGGCATGCAATAAAGCAGAATGCAGGAAGGTCACAGAGTCCTGTGGGCCAAAGGTCTGTGGAAACATGGCGGGGCTCCAGCAGCTTCAGGGTTGGGGGCGGGTTGGGGGGGTGTCCCTAGAGTCCGCCTTATAAGAAGGTCATCCCTCCAAGGAAGCAGCATCAAACTTGGATCTGATTGACAGGGTGGACTCCACCCCTACACTTCTATACATCTTCAAGTTGACATAAAATTATCTAACGATTATAGGGTGAGATTAACTTAAAAACACATCTAAAACAACTAAGGTGATAAAGCTAGACAAGAGAAAAGTGATGTTCGGAATAAAAGCCGAAGGGTTTAAACCGGCCACAAAAGCTCTGGCCATCACCTCGGCAATGTCCCGGGGGAGAAGAGTCCGTACAACTGCCTTGAGAGCCACTGGATGGGTTTGTGAAAACGAGTCTGAAGTCACTGCCTTTTGCTCACCATCATTTGCTAAACAGGGTGTGTGGTCAAACTCGTCTGTGTGACTCGGTCACATAAAAAGGGAGAAAGGAGAAAAAACAAAGGAACGAACAACCACTAAGCACACATAAGTGAAGTGGACCTTTCTCACTCATGCTCCTGCACGCCTTAAAAAAGAGAAAGAGAGAAACAAAGAAACAAAGAGCTAGGAGAACATAATTTCTCTTTCAAACCACCAAAGTCAAATAAGGAAACCTGTGCTCTCCAGCTCTGGAGACCCAGAAAGCAAGCCGCGCTGTGACCACACGACGCAGCCGCCGTTCACGGTCTTAAAAGCACCGAGACAAAGATGTGCACACACTCCGTTCTGTCAGGATAGCATTTCTCAGACATCCTGACTTGACGCGGATGCTTCTCAGCCTCCACAGGGGCTAGGGGGAAAGCCATGTGCAACTGAGCAGAAGAGAAGGGCTCTCCAGCGATGGCCCAGAGAGGACGTCTCTGGCAAGCTGGCTTCTAAGGAAGAAAAACCAGGTTGTTTGAGACCGTGCTATGATATAATGCATCCAGAGTTTCTGTGCTGAAAGCGCTGAGTTGTGTAATCCGAAGAGTCTCTGCCTCACAGACTAACAGAGGAGAGGGTTTTATACAAGTTTCTCTGTGGGTGAAGAAGCCAGTGGGCTTGTCCATATTGGGAGCTAGCACATTTCTGCAAAATGTACCTGAGAACCCAGACAGTGAAACATTTTCAAAAGCACTCCCAGGCAACCCTCTATGTGTAGGTCCTGCTGTCCCTCCGGCTTTCAGGTCAGGGTTGAGGCTGCAGTATAAACAGCCACATGGGTCGGTGGAACGGGGGGGGGGGGGGGAATACAAGATGGAGCTCTTTTTGCCTCCTTTCCTCTGCTTAAAAATAGCCAGGATTCCTAAGGGACAGTTCTCTAAGAAAACTTTGTAAGCTAACATGTGGTCCATGAATCAGTAATAGCTTCTTAGAAATAAATCATCTCAGGCTCCGCCCTAGACTTACAGAATCAAAACAATCACTTTTAATGGAATCCCCAGATGATTCCCATGCACATTAAAATCTGAGAAAGTGATCTGGAGAGAGCACAAGAATCAACTAAGACTCGGGGGAGGAAGAGGGAGGCACGGCCCGCACTTTCTAGTTCCAAGATTTGAACCACTCGGGAAAGCTAGCTAGTGTGTGTCCCACTGCCGGCTGATTCCAATTTTGACAACAACTTGGATGTTGACTCAGAGTTTAGCATGTGCCGGCTGCACATGCTCAGACCCTCTCACTGCCTAGTCACACATCTCCGGGAGGCAGCCCTCTTTATTACCGCTTTTGCACATACAAGGACACCAAGGCACAACGTGGTGAAGTAATCCGTCCATGGGCATAGAGCCAGTGAACAAGGGAGCCAAGAGTTGAACAAAAGGTAGTGAGACTCCAAAGTCTCTATTCCACATTTACTCAAAAATCAAAATCAAATGTGGAAATGTGACTGTGGATACAGCCCTGCACTCTTACTTCTGCCCTTTATCAAGACTTAAAACAGGGATAGGGAGGGGCGTGTGAGACAGAACTGACGCATGCGTGATCAATTCTTTGGAGAGGTGCCACCTCTCTAAACAGGGAAATGCAGCGACTGCTTCCATCATGCTCTCCTCCCATTCTTCTGGCCTCCTCTACAAGTTTCAGACCTCCTGACATCCTCCTAGCCAAATCACTGTTCCGTTACCATCCACTCCAATTCTGGTTTGTACTCCATCTTTTGATTCTACAAGCCATAATTGTAATACCTCCCCTCCAAATACCCGGTGCCAAAACTCCAATCATGGTTAAATGCAATTATCTACCTCTCTTTTTTGCTTTGTTTTAGCTTTTATTTAGTTATTTTTAAAATAGTTTTATTAGGGCTCATACAACTCTTAACACAATCCATACATACATCAATTGCGTAAAGCACATTTGTACATTACCCTCATCATTCTAAAAACATTTGGTCTCCACTTAAGCCCCTGGCATCAGCTCCTCACTTTTCCCCTCCCGCCCCGCTCCCCCTCCCTCATGAACACTTGATCATTTATAAATTATTATTTTGTCGTATCTTGCCCTGTCCGATGTCTCCCTTCACCCACTTTTCTGTTGTCCGTCCCCCAAGGAGGAGGTCACATGTAGATCCTTGTAATCAGTTCCCCCTTTCCAACCCACCCTCCCTCTACCCTCCCAGTATCGCCACTCACACCACTGGTCCTGAAGGGATCATCTGCCCTGGATTCCTTGTGTTTTCAGTTCCTATCTGTACCACTGTACATCCTCTGTTCTAGCCATACTTGCAAGGCAGAATTGGGATCATGATAGTGAGGGTGGGGTGGGGGCGGGCAGAAGAGAAGCATTTAGGAACTAGAGGAAAGATGTCTTTTCCATTGTTGCTACATCACATCCTGACTGGCTCATCTCCTCTCCAAGACCCTTCTGTAAGGGGATATCCAGTGGCCTCCAAATGGGCTTTGGGTATCTACTTCGCGCCCCCCCCCCCCATTCACTATGGTTAAGATTTTTTTGTTCTGATGATGCCTGATACCTGAATCCTTCGACACCTCGTGATTGCACAGGCTGGTATGTTTCTTCCATGTGGGCTTTGTTGTTTCTGAGCTAGATGGCCGCTTGTTTAACTTCAAGTCTTTAAGACCCCAAATGCTATATCTTTTGATTGCCGGGCACCATCAGCTTTCTTCACATTTGCTTATGTACCCGTTTGTCTTCAGCAATTGTATCATGGAGATGAGCACACAATGATATGATTTTTTGTTCTTTGATGCCTGATAAGTGATCCCTTCAGCACCTCGTGATCACACAGGCTGGTGTCCTTCTTCCATGTGGGCTTTGTTGTTTCTGAGCTGGGTGGCTGCTTGTTTACCTTCAAGCCTTTAAGACCCCAGATGCTATATCTTTTGATAGCCGGGCACCATCAGCATTCTTCACCACATTTGCTTATTCATACGCTGTCTTCAGCAGTTGTCAGGAAGGCGAGCATCATAGAATGCCAACTTAATAGAAGAAAGTATTCTTGCATTGAGGGAGTACTTGAGTGGAGGCCCAATGTCCTTCTGCTATCTTAATACTAAATCTATACACACATGCAAACAGATCTATTTTCCCATCCTCATATATAAATATATTTGCATATGTACATGTCTTTATCTAGACCTCTATAAATGCCCTTTGCCTCCCAGCTCTTTCCTCAATTTCCCTTGACTTTCCTCCTGTGCCACTATCATGCTCAGTCCCCACCAGGGTTTCAGCAATTCCTCGTGGTTACATTGCGCTTGATCATGCTGTACCAGGCCTCCCACACCCTTCTCAACCACTGATTTGGATCAATTGTTGTTCCCTTGTCCCTGGGTTTGTTAACACCGTTACCTCTTTCCCCACACCCCCCTCTCTCAGGTCCCCCAGAACTGTCAGTCCTGTTGTTTTCTCCTCCAGACTGTTCATCCCACTTATCTTATTTAGACAGACCTGCAGAGATAATAACATGTACAAAAAACAAGACAGCAAAACCAAGCAACAATATACAACAAAACAACAACAACAATATACCAATGACAAAAACAAAACACAACAAGAAAGAAAAGCTTGTAGTTAGTTCAAGGATTGTTTGTTGGCCTTTAGGAGTCCCACTTGTCTGTCAGGTTGTCCTACTGTGGAAACTTTCCTGTTGCTGGAATGTTGTAAGCTATGCCACTGGCATTTCAAAAACCAGCAAGGTCACCCAAAGTGAACAGGTTTCAGCAGAGCTTCCAGATTAAGAATAGACTGCAAAGAAGGAATAGGCTGCTCACAATGGAGGAATTAGCCGCTGAAAACTTGATGGATAGCAGCGAAACATTGTCAGTTATTGAAAATCTCATGAACGGCAGTAGAAACTTGTTAGACACAGGGCTAGAAGATGAGCCCCTCGGGTCAGAAGGCACTCAAAATAAGACTGAGTAAGAGCTGCCTTCCCAAAGTAGAGTCAATGACAATGATGTGGATGGAATCAAGCTTTGGGGACCTTCATTTGCTAATGGGGCATAACTCAAAATGAAATTGCTATGAGCATTGGAACTTGGAGCGTATGAAGTAGGAATCTAGGTAAAATGAAAGTTGTCAAACATGAAATGGATCTGGTTTACTATACCGGAAATAACAGATTCAAGGGAAATGTAGTCATACTGATCGTCATAAAGAGCACTTAAAGATTTATCTTGAAATATAATGTCTTCTGTGATAGAATATCTACCCGCATACAAAAAAATCCAGTAAATACGATTATTTAACTTTAAGCTTCCTAGTTCTTTTCTCTATTTTCTTTTATTTTTCTCTTGCCCCACTATCATATTCGACCTTCATTCGGCTTTCAGTAATTCCTCTCAGCTACATTTCACTTAATCAAACCCCACCCGGCATTCTACATCTGACTTGCCATCAATTTTAGATCAGTTGTTGTTCCCTTGCCCCTGAGTAATTTGTTGGTTCCCCGCTTCCTTTCCCACAACTTCCCCTCCCCTGTGTCCCCCGGAACCGTCAGTTCCATTGTTTTCTCCTTGGGATTGTTTATCATGTCTATCTATATAAGAAAACAAAATCCTATAAATAGTTCCAGGTCTGTCTGTTGACCTTTATGAATGTTTTCCGAATGAGTCAGATGAGGTGACAAACCCTACACCCAAAGTCTATTTTGGGGATTTCTCGGGGACTTCATTGCTTTGCTCCCCTTGTTGCTGTTTCACTCCCTTCATGTTTTGACCTGGTGTGAGGGTGAGGGGGGGGGGGGGGTCAGAGCATGCACAATTCCCGCACTGTGTCTCCAGTGGTGTCCCCTATAACACTATGGGTCAGTGAGGGGATGCCGTGTCTTATGGTGGAGCTGGCCCTACAGTCCTCTCGGGGCTTGGTGGTCCAGGTCGTGGTCCACTGCCTCGTTCTTTCCTTCCCCCTTAGTTTGTTCCCTTGTGTTCTGAACAGAACAAGGTGGAAGTGGACAAGTGGGCTTACAAGATAACGGAGATTTCCTATTAATTTTTATTAAGCCCCTGCCAGTGTTCGTTATTTAAAACAAACCAAACTAAAAATACAAATGGCATAGTGCAGAACATTGTTCTTCACTCTCCTTTCTATTCTCACTTGTCGTAGGGTGTTCCATAACAATAGTTCATACAGGGTTTTAATAGTCTTCTTGCACCACTTTTATATGGTGTGCCATTAGATGGATGAATCACAATTCATTAAACAGAAGACTTTCCTTTTCTTTCTTTCCCTGCTTTGTAAGAGCGTGTCTACACTGGTTGTTGACTTGGACTCTTGAATTTGACCTTAAAGAACATTCAATGGGAAACTCCCGTTATCTTCCAATTCCATTTTTTTCTTGAGCGTTTGGAAGCCCCCACATATAAGACTAGTGGTTGCTAGGATTGGAGGTTCAGTTCCAGACTCCAGATAATTGTTTTAGACCCACTAAGCTTGATAATATTGGAACCTGGAGTGAGAGATTCTTATTTTATTCTGGTTAGAAGAATAAATCTTTGGAAGGGAGGTGGTGGGAGTGTGATTCTCCAATTAGCATAAATTATTAAATTGGATTAAAAATAATATTATTATTTGAGAGTGTAGCATCTTCAGTCATGTACGGTAGTGTGTATTTGTGGTTTGAGTTCTTTTGGTAACTAGGGTGAAATTAGTAGCCCTCTTTATTTATAGGACGTGGTTAGACAGTTGCCTGAGTGACAAGAACGCCTACAAATAACTTTGACCTTCCCTAACAAAAAGTCAAGAGATGAAATGTTCCATAGTGGAAGATCTCACTAATATCTGATATACAGAAAATATTACTTTCTAAAGGGGGAATATGTAACAGACAAGAAAATTTGTAAATAACTCAGCAATAAATTATGCTAACTGCCAGGAAGAAAAACAGGTCACAGCTATCAAGATTATGGCATGGAGGAAGTGCTCGAGCTATACTGTGGTCTGGAGAGTTTTGTTTGAATAAAGTAAATCAGAGTTTAAGCTGGGATGTGGTGGTTAACAAGGAGTCAGCCTTCCAAAGAATGGAGGTGATACAAGGGAGGAGGAGTCCCTGAAACCCTTCTGACTGCTATGCAATAGATTTATTAAAGGGGAGCAAGAACAGAAGTAGAGAGGTGATTGTGAGGTCCACGAAAGAACAGTTGTTTGGGTTAAGATGGCAGCAGTGGAGATTGAGAGAAGTCAGACACACAGGACTTGTTCATAGGTTGTGGGGGGAAGGGGGAGCCTCTCACTGCCAGGTGGGCAACTTCGTGTGGTAGAGCACCCTAAGGCACACCAGAACCTAAGGGTGGTGGGGGTGGAGTGGTAAGATCCCAGTTAAGGGCATATTGCGTTTGGCATGCTTGTGAGACAGCTGAGTAATTATCCTGGAGCATGGAGATAGCTGTATGCTAGAGAAAGACCTGTGGTCATTATGGACATGCTGATGGTATTTGAAGCAGTTGGAATAGATGAAGCATTCGGAGAAGAGGATGTTCCAGGCTTGAGCCCCAGAAAATACTTGTGTTTTAGAGATCTGTTAAAGAAGAAGGAAGAAAAAGATATTGAGAAGGAGTAACCAGTGATGCATGAGAATAAACTGGGTCATGGCTTCTTAGAACGTAGGAGAAAAGGCTGTGTTAACAAGGTTGTTAACTTTGTTGAATCCTGCTAAGAAGTCAGGTCAGTGGAGGTCCATTGAGTTAAACAACGTGGAGGCATTGGGCCTTAATGTAAAGGACTTGGAAACTGTATTTTGAGATTGACAAAGTGAGAGGTGAAAAAGTGGAGACAGATATAGACAACTTTTTTTGGGGGGGGGACAGGTTTTAGTTTGAGGAAATTTAACTGTGAGCAAGGAACTGGTAGGTATCTAAGCAGAGCTTCTACATCTGTGGATTGTGGGGGTCCAGAACACTTTGGAAACAATGAAGGGTTTCTGAATGTGCAGTGACCAAAAATTAATTCAAAACCAAGCATGTGATACACGTGACAGGTTTATGGCTAAACTTGCCCATGTGGCAAATTTCTTAGGCAAAAAGGGGTATGAATGGAAAAAGTTTTAAAGAAGCCATGAGGGAGATGAGTGGGACAGGGTTTTAAACCATGCTTTTATTGCAGCACCTTTTATTAAGGATGTTAAGAAGTTAATCATTTATTACAGCCACCTCTTAAGGATATTAAGGAGTTTGTGAGGTGTGGTAGGTTACGATTGTGGTCAGTTGTTCAAAACCACCAGCTACTACACAGGAGAAAGACAAGGCTGTCTACTCTCATAATGATTTAAAGTCTTAGAAACTCAAAGAGGCAGTTCTACTCTGTCTGAAGATGCTGTTGTTAGGTGTCCACAATTAGGTCCTATATCAGCAACCTTGTATACAACAGAATGAAACACTGCCCGGTCATGTTCTGTTTGAGCCCATTGCTGCATCCACTATTAATTTGTCTTTTGGAAAGCATGTCCAAAGTACGTGAGGCCAACCTTATCTCCAAGGTGCATTCTGCCTGTACTTCTTCCAAGACAGATTTGTTGGTTCTTTTGGCGGTACATGGTACTTCCAGTATTCATTGTCAGTACCATAATTCTTCTTAAGTCTTCCTTATTCAGTGTTCAACTTTCACACTCATGTCAGGCAATTAAAAGTACCATGGCTTGGGTGAGGTGCACCTTAGTCCTCAAAGTTAACATCCTTGCTTTCCAACACTTTAAAGAACACAATAAAGAATGCAGCAGATTCACCCAATGCAATGTGTCATATCGTCTGTTGACTGCTGCTTCTATGAGCGTTGGTTGTGGACCCAAACAAGATGAGATCCTTAACAACTGCACTCTTTTCTGTTTCTCATGGTGCTACCTATTGGTCCAGTTGTGAAGACTTGGGCTTTGTAAAGCAATATCCGAGGCTACAACCCTTAATCTGCATCGGGAAGTGTTTTAAGTCCTCTTTCTTCAGTAAGCAAGCTTGTCACCTGCATATTGCAGGCTATCAGTAAGTCTTCCTTCACTCTTGAGGAATCTGGGTTCTCTGGGACTTGTTCTCATCTTCTTCGACTGCAATCTTCACTTGCATATGAGCCAGTTGATGGTATGCTCCACAGCTGACTCCTGACCTGGTTTTAGTTGCTGTTATTGAGCTTCTCTGTAGTGTCTCCCCACAAATGTAGTCAGTTTGATTTCTGTGCATTCCATCGGAAGCAATTCACATGTGTAGTCACAATTTATGTTGTTGGAAAAAGTCTATGTACATATATTTAATTATATGTTAAATATTAAGGTAGCAGATGGACATTGGGACGGTACTCAAGTATTCCCTCAACGCAAGAACACTTTGTCCTCATAACCCAGCATTCTGTGATGCTCACCTTCCCAATATGATGCTAAAGACAAAAAATGGGGGCATGAGCTAAAGTGGTTAAGGAAGCTGATGGTACCCAGCTATCAAAAGATACAGCTTCTGGAATCTGAAGATAAACAAGTGGTCATCTAGCTGAGAAGCAACAAAGCCCACATGGAAGAAACACAACAGCCTGTATGATCATGAGGTATCGACAGGATCAGCTATCAAGCATCAGAAGACCCAAAACAAACAATCATATGGATGCAAACAAGGGGGGTGGGGTGCAGAGAGGAAATCCAAAGCCCATCTGTAGACAATTGGATATCCCCTCACAGAGGGTCACAAGGAAGGACAAACCAGACAGGGTGCAGTATAGCACCAATGAAACATACAACATTCCTCTAGTTCTTTAATGCTTCCTCCCCACCCACCACTATCATGACCCCAGTTCTACCTTACAAATCCAGCTAGACCTAAGCATGTACACTGGTACAGATAAGAGCTCTCTACACACAGAATCCAGGACAGATAAACCTGTCAGGTACAATAATGGGAGTGATGATACCATGAGGTGGGGGAGTGATGATACCATGCGGAAGGGGGACCAGATCACAATGATTGATATATAAACCCTCCACTCCACCCCCACCCGCACCCAGGGTGACGAACAACAGAAACATGGGTGAAGGGAGACAGTGGACAGTGTGAGATATGAAAATAATAATAACATAATTTATCAAGGGTTCATGAGGGTGGAAGTTCATGGGGAAGGGAGGAAGAAAATGAGGAGCTGATGTCAAGGGCTCAAGTAGAAAGAAAATGTTTTGGAAGGGATGATGGCAACAAATGTACAAATGTGCTTGACACAATGGATGTGTGGATTATAAGAGCTATAAGATCCCCCAGTAAAATGATTTTTTTTAAATGGAAGCCCCCTCATAAACCCAAAGATAAAAAGGCCCACCACTTCTCAGAGAGACATTGGGAGACAGGACTGGAGGAGGAGCAACTTCTGACTGTATGACACCCCTTTTGCAAATTGAGTCATATAAATGTGTTATTTATTCACACAACAATAATCTTAAGTTTATTATTTTTAATGTAAGAATGCAAAATCTACAGCCTCCAAAACTTCAAGGATGAGTAAAAAATTACTGCTACTAGGGTCCCAGAGCACACATACTCCTATTCCAAATAATATATGTCAACCACGTCCCTGCTTTCAGTGGATGGCTGAAGGCAAGCTCGCTGGGTGATTCGTGTGTTTTAGTCTTGTTACGGTGCCTTCAAGTGAAGGTCCAACCACAATAGTGGCCTCCACAGGAATCTGCCGAGGCAGTTCAATTCAAGACAGAGCAGTCAGTTCAGAAGGTACAATAACTACAGTTCAGAAGGTACAAAAGGCGTAATCTTGATAGATTTCCTTGATCACAGGATGATCAGGAGGGCTTAGGAGAAAGTTTTAAGAAAATGGAAAACGACACTGGCGAGAACAGGCCAGCAAAGTATTTTTCCATCATGACAACACACCTGCTCATTCTTCGAGGGTAGCAAGGTTGTCCTAGGAGATTTCATGAGAAATCTTAGCCCATCTCCTTATAACCCTAACCTTTCCCCTCAGACTTCTCTTCCCCAAATCCAAGGAACACAATTTGAGCTTCACCCTTAAGGAGGCCCAAACTGCCATTCTTATGTGACCCAAATTGAAATGCATGGAAGCCTTTAGGAGGTTAGAGAATGTCTACGCCCTCGGTGTACAGATCTACATGATGGTACGTGCAGAAACAAGAGCTTCACATTTTGAGATTTGATTCCATTAACTATACTTTTTGACTCATCCTCAGAAGTAACCTAAAGGTTCATCCAGGCTTCAAAAAAAATTAAAGGCTGAAAATTTCACCTTTTCCCTTGTCAATGGATTTCAGAGCTCTCTGCCATCGAGTCAATTTCATGTTCCAAGCTTTCTGAGCTCCCAATACACAAAATAATTCCCCAAAACTCAAAAGTTAAGACTTACAATGTTAACTGCAATGGTCATTATCATTATCTGGTATTACTTTTTGAAAAAACACTGCACAGATATGTATATTCATTTCAGGAAGCAATCTTTGTATTGGGCAGTAAGGAAGAGATTGGTTGAAAACCTCACAGGGAAGCCTAAGAATGATTTTCTGCACCACGTGGGAGGCAAGGCCCTGTCCCTTGAAGTTGAGGAAAGGCATCCCTCTCTTCTTCTTCCTCCATCCTGATTTGTGGAAGTGCAAAAAAGATGGCCGGAGAGCCAACACTCATATGGGCCACGTGCTAGGGAGAGAGAAGCCAAGAGCAGTGAGGACTGTGGATCTCTGGTGACTGCAGAGCATCAGCCACCTCAGCCATGGGTTCCGAGCTTGCAGACGGCCTTCCTGTGCAAACCTCTCGTTTAAGCCACATTTTGGGGTGTTTCTACTAAATCAATGGTTCTCAACCTTCTTACTGCTGTTACCCTTTAATACAGCTCCTCATGTTGTGGTGACTCCCCCCACTAACCATAAAATTATTTTCCTTGCTACTTCAGAACTGTAATTTTGTTGCTGTTATGAACCAAAATGTAAATATCTAACATGCAGGATATATTTTCATTGTTACAAATTGAACATAACCACAGCTGAATATAAAAAGACCAATCAGCATCCAAACTAAGTTCCCATGGTATGTATGTATATATACATATATATAATTTTGGGGGGCAGTAGTTGATGATTTTACAGTAATTATTTTACATTTACCCAGTAATTATAATTCATGAAGTGTTGTTTTACCTCCAGTATTGTTGCTTTCCAGACAGCAGCTGCTTTCTACACAACAGCTGCTCTCTACATGTGTGACTGATCTGCATAAGTACATTATGGCACCAACCCTGTCACATACACCTGTATTTGTATGGGCTGTATGTGACGGGGTTGGTGCAATAATGTCATCATGCCGGGTACTCAGACGAAGGTGTATCTGTATCTGGGTGGGCCCGTGATCTTAGGCAACCCCTGTGAAAGGGTAATTTGACTCCCAAAGGGGTCGCAACACACAGGTTGAGAGCTACTGTGCTAAATGAAACTAAACTTAACCCTAAAGGATGCTTTCAACAACAAATTATTTTACCATAATTCACTAATCAAAATGCAATGGCATCTGAAAGTAAGAGAGAGTCCTAAACACATGATTGATGAGCAGGTCTAAAAAATAGCTCAGAGGCTGTCAGAGGGTCTGAAATTATCGGAGTATACTTCAAAGTCCAGAAATCAACTACCATATATACTCGTGTATAAGCTGAGTTTCTTGGCACATTTTTAATGCAGTCTTGTGATAAAATTGGGTACCTCAGCTGATATCCCAGTCGGCTTATACTCGAGTGTATATGGTACTCTCCCTGTTGCTGCTGTATCTAAACATCCCACACCAAAATGACAAAGACAATTTTAACTCAACCATTTCTGTCTAACAATTAGAGGAGTGTGGTGGCATAAGGAGTTCTGTGTGTGCTGCCAACCATGAGATCGGCAGTTCAAACTCACCACCTGGGAGAAAATGAAGCTCTCTCCTCCTGTAAAGACTGACAGCTGTGGAAGCCCCAGGGAGCAGTGCTACTCTGCCCTACGGGGTCAATCTGAATTTAAAGAGACACAATGGGCACTGGTTTCAGTTTATTCTTTATCTTTTTTTTAATGAGAAAATATTGTCTCATTTTATTCACCTACACAATGGGAGTAATAATGCCTACATACAGAGAAGCTTTCTCACTCACTGCCACCCGAGTCAATGCCGACTCTTAGCAAGCCAACAAGACAGGTAGGCCTGCCCCTGTGGGCTTCCATGACTGGGAGTCTTTATGGGTGTAGAAAGCCCTATCTTGCTCCTATGGAACTGCTGGTGGTTTCAAACTGCTGACCTTCCAGTTAGCAGCCCAACAGGTAATCCACTAGACCAGTGGTTCTCAACCTTCCGAATGCTGTCACCCTTTAATACAGTTCCTCATGTTGTGGTGCCCCCACCCGCAACCATAAAATTATTTTTGTTGCTACTTCCTAACTGTAAATTTGCTACTGCCAACGGGGTCATGACCCACAGATTGAGAAAGGCTGCACGATGGGCTTCTTACAAGGATGTTTTAGAGTCTGTTAAACCATTCTGTAAACCGAGTCTTGTATTCTATCCTCACTAGTACAGTACCCACTAGAGCACTCAAGGGTACATATGAGTCAGAAAACAAAATATCCTAATAAAAACAATTAAACAGCAAATTGGCAGAAAGTTAGGCCTGAGGTACTCTATAAGCTTGTCAAACCTTGTTCACCAAATCCCCCAACTCTTTATCTCTCAGAAAAAGATTACACTAGGAAGGTGTGTGTCCTTCTCTAAAGCACTGGGGAGAAGAGAGTGGAGTAGCTTAAAGAGAAGAAAAATAGGAGTAAGAGATTTAAAGCAGTAAATGATGGATTTGAAATGCATTAACTATCGTAACAATCCATGATTGT
Organism: Tenrec ecaudatus; assembly: GCF_050624435.1. NCBI lineage: Eukaryota > Metazoa > Chordata > Mammalia > Afrosoricida > Tenrecidae > Tenrec > Tenrec ecaudatus. Next base: position 14,541,559 of record NC_134535.1, on the reverse strand, counting down.
CAGTGGAGAATGGGAAACCCAGAGTATTGTTCTTCTAAAATCTATTTATCACAAGAGAAATACTAAGCCCATACACTGTACCATCAATAAGCAGGGTGCCGTCTTTGAGAAACAAGGGCGATGTACTGTGTGAGGTGCTTGATACAGGAGGGCGAGGCTTACTCCGCACACTACAGCACAGCCAGTGCTTATGTAGTCTAGGTTGATGACTGGCAACTATGTTATGATTATTTCATTTCAACAATGTAATCTGATTTAAAAATTTACCTTAAAAATTAATCCCTTTGAGATGGAGGAAAGAGCTAGGAGTCAAAGGGCATTCATGGAGGTCTAGACAAAGACATGTACATGCAAATATATATAGGAGGATGGGGAAATAGATCTATGTGTCTATATTTATAGGTCAAGTATTAAGGTGGTGGAAGGACCTTGGGCCTCTACTCAAACACTCCCTCAATGCATGAATACCTTCTTTTATTAAATTGGAACTCTATGATGCTCACTCTCCCAACACAACGGCTGGAGCCAAAGTGGGTGAACAAGTAAATGTGGTGAAGAAAGCTGATGGTGCCCGGCTATCAAAAGAGATAGTGACTGGGGTCTTAAAGGCTTGAAGATAAACAAGCGGCCATCTAGCTCAGAAGCAACAAAGTCCACATGGAAGAACACACCAGCCTGTGTGATCGAGTGGTCCCAAAGGGATCAGTTACCAGGCATCAAAGAACAAAAAATCATATCATTGACTGCACACCTCCATGATAGGATCGCTGAAGACAAATGGGTGCATAAGCAAATGTGGTGAAGAAAGCTGATGGTGCCCGGCTATCAAAAGAGATAGTGTCTGGGGTCTTAAAGGCTTGAAGGTGAACAAGCGGCCATCTAGCTCAGAAGCAAATAAGCCCACATGGAAGAAGCACACCGGCCAGTGCGATCACGAGGTGCCCAAGGGACCAGGTATAAGGCATCATGCAAAAAAAAAAGATATAAGTGTGTGTATGTATGTGTATATATGTATATATATATCATATTAAATGAAGGGGGAAGTGCAGAGTGGAGACCCAAGGCCCAAGTGTCGGCCAATGGAGATCCCCTCATAGAGGGGTTTAGGAGAGGAATGGGTTAATTAGGGTGTGAGGTAGTATCGATGAAGAACACAGCTTTCCCCCAGATCCTGGATGCTTCCTCCCCACAACTACCATGATCCGAATTCTACCTTGCAGGGCTGGATAGGACAGAGGCTGTACACTGGTACATATGAGGGTTGGAGGTACAGGGAATCCAGGGTGGATGATACCTTCAGGACCAAGGGTGTGAGGGACGATGCTGGGAGAGTGGAGGGTGAGTGGGTTGGAAAGGGGGAACTGATTACAAGGATCCACATGTGACCTCTTCCCTGGGAGAGGGACAGCAGAGAAGGGGGGAAGGGAGACTCTGGATAGGGCGAGATATGACAAAATAACGAGGTATAAATTACCAAGGGCATATGAGGGAGGGGGTAATGGGGAGGGAGGGGGGGGGTGGAAAGAGGACCTGATGCAAGGGGCTTAAGTGGAGAGCAAATGCCTTGAGAATGATTGGGGCAGGGAATGTATGGATGTGCTTTATACAATTGATGTATGTATATGTATGGATTGTGGTAAGAGTTGTTTGAGTCCCTAATAAAATGTAAAAGAAGAAAAGAGAAAAAAATGATTAGGGCAAAGACTGTACAGATGTGCTTTATACAATTGATGTATGTATATGTACGAACTGTGAAAAGAATTGTATCAGCCCCAATAAATTGTTAAAAAAAATTAATCCCTTTAATCTTGTTCTTAGAGAAAGATGCTTTTAGCAATGCTATTTACCCAGTTTCAGGTTTTCATAGTCTTCTAATGGGACACTAAAATTAATAGATACTTTGTAAAATTTCACATAGACTCATAGGAAGACAACAAGCTCTTCTAGGGTGTCAGCGATTAGCTGGCGGGCAAAGAGATGCCAAGAATGTGCTGCACAATTTAAAGAGCTACAGTCAGGATAAAGGGAGTGTGAGACACTCAGAATAAGGGCTTTTGTTCCCCCAAAGGTTAACTACAGATATTGTTGGCTTATATACACCCTTAGCTCCAAATGGCCAAATTAAAAAACCAGCTCGAATGTGGGAGGTTTCTGGTAAAATCAACTAGCCGACCTTCCTGCCGGTGGAGGCATGTGTGTTCCTTTGATGCTGAACAGGTACCAACAGCAATTCTGGGCAATGAGAAGACAAGGAAGAAAGACCTGGCAATTTGCTGCTAAAACTCAGGCCATGGAAACCCTATCGAACACAATGGTGCAGTCAGCCACCCGTTGGAAGGACGGCACAAGACCAGGCAGCATTTTTTTCTGTTGTGCATGGGATCACTGAGCCAACAGGGCAGGGGCTAACAACAACCCTTGATTTACAAAACCTACCACCATCCAGTCCATTCCAGCTCCACAGGGATCCTCCACAGGGTTTCTGAGGTTGTAAATCGTTACAGGAGCAGAGAGCCTAGTCCAGGGGGTCCTCAAACTACAGCCCGCAGGCCACATGGGGCCCACGGAGGACATTTATCCGGCCCGCAGGGTGTTTTTGCCCCTTTGTTTTTTTTACTTCAAAATAAGATATGTGCAGTGTTCATTGCATAGGAATTTGTTTATAGTTGTTTTTTTTAAAACTATAGTCCAGCCCTCCAACGGGTCTCAGGGACAGTGAACTGGCCCCCTGTTTAAAAAGTTGAGGACCCCTGGCCCAGGCTTTCTCCCTCAGAGCAGCTGGCAGGTTTGAACCGCCGACTGTTAAACAGTCCAATGCTTAATTCACAGCACCAACAGGGCGCCTGATATTTGTAGTACTGATTTTTGAGCCTGACCTGAACAGAAAAAGGCAAGGTTCACATGGAGGAGTTTGTGAACTCGCAGAACAACTGAAATAACATTATCTTCAGAGAAAATGATCTATCTAATTCAAACTAGATTTGGCCTGGCCAGATCTAACCAATGATCCAATATCAAACTTCCCTTAGTTAGCTCAAGCCAAATTCTAGACACTAATTTTCAGGCTATGACTATACTTTTGATAAAATAAACTCATTTCATGGGATTTACTTTCATTATTCCTGAAACACAGTATATTTTTAGTAAATCTAATAGTCCTCCCACATGGGAAGCTACAACCATGCCAAATATTTTCTGTGAGGAGATAAAATCCTATTTATAGTCCTATCAGTTGCTCCTAGCTTAGGTTGTAACATAGTTTCCACTTTAAGCCTGATATGACCTCCCCTGACTTCTCAGGGCTCTATTGCTCCTTTCATCCTGAGGTTTCCCACATTTGTCTTTATCTCCATGGGGTACTTAAGCTACTAAAGGGACTAAGGGAAGAGAGAAGGAAAGAAGGGCCTTTCTCTATGTCTCTCCCAGGAGAACTTTCTCTATGTCTCTTGCAGGAGAACTTTCTCTATGTCTCTCACAGGAGAACTGAGAATTTTGTGTAAACCTCAGGAAACTAGGAAGTGATGGGTGTTCGTACGGTTGGACTGGCGGGGACGATACAAGTGATGCTCATGGCAGAAGGGAATGACAAGGAGGCCGATGAATGTCTTCGTGTGTGTGTAACTTAGGTGAAGGGCTCTCTAGCTTTCAAAAGCCCAATGAGAAAAACTCACAGCATTGCTAATAAATAGAACACTGCGCTCAAAAGCTAATCTGGGGACTGAATCCCTGAAACCATGATCTCCTCGGAGGTTATGTTTGGACACCCCAGCTGCTGCCATCTTTACACTCCCCACTTACAATGCTCATCCTGGAATCTTCCTCCCACTTCTAAACAATGCGTTCCTGGCCCCAAACCCGAGAGCCATTTTCCACGGCCTCCTCACTCGCAGTGGCATTCCCTCACCCCAGCCCTGCCTCGCCTGGCCACCGTGGGGTTTGCAGTACCCCATCTGTATCACTCTGGCAGGAAATGCAGGGGTACTTGGTGTTCCTGGGCCACTTAGGGGTTGGGGGGTGGGTGTTGTTTTTTACGCCCTTGAGTATCTAAGCTTGGCTTGTTCACGATATCTTTGGTCCCGCTCAACTGTAAACGGCAGGAGGACAATGAGCACACCTGATAGATCTCAGTGTCATCAGTATCAAACCTAACGGCTGGCATATCACAAGCACACGAGTAAGCAGTGTTGAAGTGCTTGCTGCTCTGACCTGAATGGCAGGCACTGTGGTCAGGATATTACCGACCTCTCTCAAGAGCGCAGGACTGGGAAAGGCTGCAGAGTCGCAGAGCTGAACTGTAAGCAGTCCCTGAAAGGAGGACATGGCAAGGCTATCACCCGATCCTCCTCACTCTTCTCCTGAGCTCAAAGACGGTGAGCACAGAAGGTACCAAGTAATGAGGCAAAATACGGTGACATTCCCTTGCCAAGCCTACCTCTTCCTGCACTGCGCACTCCCCTGTGAACTAGTTAACTCTCCAGGTACCAGAGGATGAGTGATTAACCCTTTAGTATTTTTACTTTGAACAGGAGGCAGATCTAAATTCCAGTAACAAATAATTAAAATCAAACATCAGTTAAGGAATCTGACTATAAAAGTTAGCACCCAGTTGTTTTTTAAATATAAAGCTCTTTAAGCTTATCATGTAAGACATGATTTCCCCTTTAAAAACAAGCTACAAAGGTTTCGGGGGGGGGGGGGGGATAGGAGCCCTGCATGGGCATGGGGATTAAAGGGGCTCTCAAGATGATAGTCCAGAGGCAGCACAGGTACTTTAGGAAGAACATGGGCTTGGGGTGAAATAGATCTGGATTCAAATTGCTGACTCACTGCTCACCAGCTGTCACCTTGAGCAAGCCTTTGTCTCTCTATTAATGCATGTAGGACTGTTATGAACATAAAGCACTGAGGCCCTTGTCTGACTCAATCAATGACAATGATGAGGCATTTGGCCACTCTGATCTTTCTCAGTTCACACAACAGAGAAAATGATTCCTTGGCATCTGATACTTTAGGGTTACTACTGTCATGTTTGAAAGTTATTTAAAAGTAGTATCATCTTCCCCAAAATCTCCTAAAAACTAAACAATACTTTAGCTTAATTAGAAAAAAAAGAGAGAGAGGGCAGCTTGTCTTGAGCATTATGCTTTTTTAGGAACTATTTAGATGAGATTAAAGTGACAACAGCAAGTCAGAGATGATATAGGAACCTCAGAGGGACAGTGAGTTCATGTTAATGAAGGAAGAATGATTCACAACAAGGGTGGGAATGTTACAGAACTCAAATATAAAGTGACTGAACTATGCATATAGAACAAGCTGAAATGGCGTACGTTTTTACTGTGTATATTCTCAAGCAACAAAAAAGCTCCCCCCCCCCCTTAAGCAACAGCTGCAGAAGAAAAACACGAAGTGTTTCACTGGGCAGGTGGCCCTATTAAACTAGATGGCTAGGCTAACTGAAAGAGATTGTCGTGAAAAGAAAAAAGCCCCTAAAAGGGGTTTTTATAAAACCTGTTTACCTAAAAAGGGGGAGCTTATAACAGAGAATGTATATATGTGTATGTGTGTGTATAGATATAGCTATATATCAGCAAGACTTCTCAGTAGAGGTCAACTCAATGTTGGTATATCTGTATCACATAAATCGATTGAAAAAGGAATTTAACGTAAACACCCCTCAAAATCTACCCTTCCCATCAGTTGCCCAGGAATCACAAACAAGCAAAGAGAAAAAGAGATCTGGGCGTGGGCGAGGGAGGCACCCCAGAGGAAGGGGTGGTGGTGATGAAGGAAAGAACTTCTCTGCCCAGGGAGAAGACAGATTGCTGCACCATTGTCAATTTGCTCCTTTCAGGAGGCGGGAAATGCCCAAGTCCTCCCCTACTCCATCATCAGGGTCCCAACATGCGCTCTTTCCATAGGGCAGGACTAGCACTGTTGGGGAATTAAGGCTTCCAGAGCGTGTTTTAGCTGCAAAGGCAAGAAGGCCCGGACTGGAAGATGAGCTGGACAGAGCCAGAGGGGTGTGACCTAGCTAGCTAGGTGACCTTGGGCAAGTGAGATAGACTCTCTGACCTTTATTCTCCTCTATAAAACTGAGAGAACAGCATTTGCCATACAGACGGTGAACATTTAACGGAGGTAGCAGATAAAAAGCAACTGCTTGAGAAGAGACACTCAATGCAGCATAAGTGCCCATCCCCCACACCTCAGGCTAGCCCTGCAGAACAGCCGGGTGGCTGCCATCTATAGATGCACCACATACATGCATTCTCGCCCTTTCCTTTCCTCCTCATTTTGCAGAAAGGATTCAGGTAGGAAACGTTAACTTTCTCAAGGTTACACTAATGCGGGCAGAATTAGGGCTTTAAAACTATCGTTCCAAGGCCGATGTGCCGCCACTTGCCTCACTGGGAGCAAGAGATGATGCAAATCAGACAGCTGCACGGTCAGCGGTTCCGGCGATCCGGGCCCCCAGGAGTTAAACTGTTGAGAGAGCAGTGGTTGGGCAGTGGCCTTCAGGGAGGAGGCTGCAGAGGCATGGAAATCCGTCCCTCAGTGTGATTGGGTGGTGCCAAAGGGGTGGGGACGAGGCAAAGGGAAGGGAGAAGAATGTCATCCGATCCCGAGGGCCGCCCCCCCTCCCCGCGGTAAACAACAGCAGCGGCATTTGCTCAGGTTTTTAACAAAATTCTGTAAGGTATTTCTGAGCACTTGACCCTTCACTGGGAAGACTGTAACCTTTGGCCAGCTCTTTCATGATTCTTGGTCAGACTACTTGGGTAAACAATGCACAGGAGTGGTTCAATCCGAGTAGGCAGTGCGGGTACTGCGACGAGATTCAGGGCAAAGGAGACACCAGGCCACCATGGTTCTTCCGCTTGCCAACCCAGCGGCAGAAGTCTTCTTGTCTCACACTGTCATTTGGAAACCATGAGGTGACAGCACAGCCCCTTTCCTCTGGTCACATCTCCATCCTCTGAAAGGAGACCATCCCTGCCGCTGGCTGCTCCCCCAACCCCACCCCCATCCCGCATTTACAAGGCTATCTCATTACAAAATGCAACCTCTCCGTAATTGTATTAGCACACATGTGCCGAGCAGCTAGGAGGGTGGGGGTGGGGAGAGAAACCCAATCTGTTGCCAAATCCAATGGGCAGTCTGCCCAAGGCTTGACTCCAGCCTGGGGCCACTTAACTGACAGCGCTTAGCCCTTCAGCCCCGCCAGACTCCTCCCTCGGGAGGATGCAGGAAGGGGTCTGTCTCCTCCAGCGACTCTTCCCGCTCCTCCCCCCACCCCCCTCGGCGGTTTCTCTCATCTATTCCAAAGACAGTAATGTGTCTCCAAAATATTTCAGTTTGGAGCTGAGACTTGGCGAGGCAGCCCTCCCTCGGATACACTCCAGGGACACCGTATGTCTGATCACCAAAAAAGCTGCCGAAACGCTGAGTTCTCTTTGTTCTTATGTTCAGCCACAAGGAAATCCACCAGCCCCAGTCGTTTACATCCAGAGTCAGGGTCAAGAACTACAGGGAAACTGCCCAGTGAACCTCTGCTTAGTCACGATAGCCTGAAGGCCTCTAAGCCAGTGGAGAGATGAGTTTGGGTTGGGACCAGAGTAGACAAACCAGGAACCAGACCTAACTATTAACCAAAAAAACCAACCCTCTGGCACCGAGGTGACTCATGAGGGCAGAGAAGAACTCCCTGGGGTTTCTAAGCCTGAAAATCTTTATGGGCACAGACAGCCTCATCTTGTTCCTGTGGCGTGGCTGATAGGTTCGAACTGCTGCCCTTGTGATTAGCAGCCCAACATAATGCCTACTACATTACCAAATAGCAACGTCTAACCTCAATGCCATCAAGTCCATTCCAACAGGTGGTGGCCCTATGGGACAGAATAGAACTACCTCATCTTTCTCTTCTGGGGCAGGCAGCTGGTGGTTTCAAACCGTTGATCTCGTGATTAGCAGCGTCATGCATAACCCACCAGGGTTTCTTACACATTAGCAGGGCTCCTTAATCTAATATAAACCATCCCCTCTCCCCAACAATCTGGACTTGCAGGCAGAACCATCGCTCAGGAACTGTGAACTAGCAATGGCTTGAAACCACACTGGACCCAAAGAGCAAAGACTGCTCAACACCGAGTCACAGCAAACCCACTTCAGAGAGTCAGTGGCCAGGGCACCTTGTGCCTCCTCCCTTCTGTCTCAGTTCTCTAATCCCAACGCCATGCAATCCAAACTACGCTGCCAATGCCATGAGCTGACACAGACATCTCATTTCTAAATCCCAGGGAACATCAGTGACTCACAGGAATGTTCCACAAAGCCACCATTCAGGGAGGCTCCTCCTGGGGGTGAGGCCAGCAGCATCAGTGGTAGGCAGGTCTAGGTTTCAATACCTGTACCACAGCTTTCGAGCTAGGTAGCCTAACCTATTTTTTTAAAGCTCAAGTCCCTTCATCTGTAATACCTGGTTTCCACACCTGCCTTATGGAGAGCTGCTGTTAAAAATCATACGGAAATGAGGGTGTGTGCTAAATACTTAGTATTTTGTAAGCATTCAATAAACAGGAGCGATTACTACACAAATTTTTATGAAGAACTATAAAATACCTCCTATAAAAGACCAACAGAGCCAGGTGCAAACTATTCAAATACCAACTGCTAGACTAGCATTCCTGTACTTTCCCCAGCACATCACTGGGTGGGGAAGAGCATGAAAATGCCCACGATGGTCGTTTAAGGACTATGTTGTGACCACCACGCCAGATGCCGGGGAGAAGAGTGACAGAAGGACCCCTGCCTTTAAGGAGCTCACTAACTGGCAGGGAGGACGCCATGAGCAGGAAGCACTGAGGGGGCAGAGAAAGAAATCTCTGGATGGAGCTACTATGCCACCATTTGTTTTCCACTAGGAAGGTACAGATCAAACACTGCAGTAAGGTGGACATTGAGCAGACTTACTATGTGACCACCGTTGGGGGCTTTCAAGAAAAGAGCCCTGTTCTGGGGTTTTATTCACTAAGAAGAAGCTGTAACATTAAGGATCAGACTGCTAATCACAAGACAAGCAGTTCAAACCCCCAGATGCTCCAGAGGAGAAAGATGAGGCTGTGTGCTCTCCCAGATTTACAGTCTCAGAAACCTTATATGGAGTCATTGTGAGTCGGGTACAAATTGAGAGAATGGGATACACTGAGGTAGGGAGAAGGATTTTAGTCTCTTCTCTCATAATTATAAGGAAAAAATTACACCAGGCATTGAGGCAGCAGTGAGCAAGAATTTTCAGAGAGGCACTCTAACATTTCGGCTCAGTAGATTAGTCCAGCCACACATGGGCTCCCAGGGAGTGATAATCATCTCGTCAAAAACTTATCACCTCACTGGAAATGGCTCCTCGGAGGGGGGTGGATGGCAGAGTGAGCTGGGTTCTAATAGCAGCACTCAACTCACCAGCTGATGCCCTTGCTCTGCTCCCACCGAACAAATGTTCATCACCAGCACCTCACCTGTCAATTTCTCACACAAACAGTCTGCAAGCCTTTCAGAGTGAGCTGGTCATGGAAGCACTCTAGGACTCAGTTTCCCCCAATGTGAATAACCCCAGCTCTGAAAGTCAATGATTGAGGACCCGCGGGCCATACTGGTGCTCTCTACAGAGGCTGTTTGTCTCCATGTTAGGGCAGAGGTGTCACAAGGCAGTTAGGTGATTAGGACAAGTGATTACAATTCACTCTCTAAACTTGGCAGGTTCAGGCACAGTAGAAAGGCAGCCACATTCCCAGGGTACAATCAAAAAGGTTTGGGGTCTTCCTAGTATGAAGGCCAGAACTCTCTGTTCCCTGGATAGGAAATAAGGAAGCCAAGGGAAGCAACGGGACCCCTGTCCGTCACCTGGCACATGGAAGGGCCCTGCGTTTGCTTTCTGAAGGAGCCCTCCAGCCCTCCTGACAGCGGAGAAAGATACGGCAGCAGGAGCCTGAGAGTTAACATTTCTTCCAAAAGCAGGGAAATGGCAGCTGTTATCTTTGGCCAAACAATTAGGACCTGAGAGATGAGTGTAATCTTCGCAGGACAAATGGTATGGTCAGAAATAACCTGCAACAGCCAGCACAGAACACACTGGCGGCTCTTTAAACGGGCCTCTCTGGGGACTCAGAACCATGGCAGACAGGGAAGTGTATCCAGATTCGATCAGCAAAGGCCTCTCGGGTTCCAGGAGGAGTTCTGTTGGGGGCAAGGGTGCTGGCCACCACTCAAGATTTACACAATGAGTCCCTGAATGGTGCATGTGCCAGGTCAGAAGAGACGCTGCCCTCCGCGAACTACACAGGAAGTAGCGGGTGCCACCCAGCCTATCTGCCTAGGCATTCAGTTGCAAGGCCTCAGGAGGACCCATGGTGTGTCTTTCACGGTGGTCTTCCAGTCCCCCTACTTTACAGTAGAAAGAACAATTCTATTATTGTCCCATTCCCTACAACTTTCTTTCCTACCAATATAATATACCTTAGTGGACAAAATACATTCTATCTATAATATGGAATACCATTTGGCAACTTTGTAAAAAGATAAAATGTTGGTTCATGTTACCACATGGCTAGACCTTGGAAAATACTATGTGGGAAGTGAAAAAAGTCAATCACAAGGATCCACAATATTGTATGAGTTCATTTATATGAAATTAGAAGCAAATCGGTAGAGAAAGAAAGTAGATTAGTGATTGCCTGGAGCTTGGGGGTGGGGCGTATGGATGAATTAGGAAGTGATGGTGAATTCGGATTGGCAAGGAAGGGTTTCTTTTTGAGACAATGAAAATGTTCTAAAATAGATTGTGGTGATGGTTACTCAGTTCTATGACTATATTAAAAGCCACTGTATAATGGGTGAGTCATATTGCATATGGATTCTATCACAATAAAGCTGTTTAAAAATATGAGTGAACTACATCCTCCTTTGGGATGAGAGGGAAGCCCTCGCACCCTGTGGGATAAGCACTGGGCTGCTAACTGCAAGGTCAGCAGTTCAAATTCATCAGCTGCTCGGCAAGAAAAAGATGATGCTGTCTGCCCTGAAGATTTACAGTCTAGGACTACTAGGCTGCACGGATGACTATCTTAATGTGTGGTTCTATTCTGTCCTCAATAGCAGTGGGTTTGGCTTAACAAGATTTGACTAGCCATCCCTTGTCTCCAAATGTCTGCCCTTGCTCTTTCCTCTCTACTACTCATTTTGTTATACATCCCTGTCTACTTCAGTATCCAGCTCAGATACCTCTCTCAAGACAACAACTAGGTTATAAAGGTTGGCATTGGGTCTCTCACTGCTCTTATTTTAACTGTGTTTCTTTCTGAGCATTTTCATCACAAATGTGCGTGGATGCGTGCATGTACACACATATCTATCCCTGATGATGTAGTGATTACACCCTGGGTTAGCAGTTCAAAACTATCGACCACTCTACAGGGTAGCGATAAGGCTTCCAACAGGGTCAGTTCTATCCTGTCCTATGGGGTCACCATTTATCAGAATTGACTCAATGGCAGTGAGTTTGGTCTTACTTGTATGTGTGTGTATATATATATATATGTATATGTATATATATACATATGTATATATATATATACACACACCCATATGCACATACCTAGGTATTCCTGTGTATGCAGGTGCTATGGATCTGAAAGAGTTCAAACCCTTACTCTGCCACTTAGTATACACAGGACTTTGGGCACATCACTTCATCCTTCTAGCCTTGGTGTTCTCATCTAGATGGAAGATGGAGATGAAACTCCTGCCAGAGTGCGTGGCCTGTGGTCTTCAGTAAAGATGTGTGTCCTTGAGTCCCCACGCCCTTCCTCTGTGGCAGTGCTCCTCAACTTTAACATACATCAACATGAAGTGCAGAGCTTGCTGACACAGACTGCTAGGACCCACTGAATTTGCTCAAGTTCCCAGGTAGTGCTGACACTCTTGACCCAGGGACTCAAATTTGAGGACCACTGTTCTCTGTACTCAGAACAAATCTCCTTACGATATGCTACACAGATATGAAGTGCTCCTTCATGTCAGCATATCAGGAACTTGCTCACTAAGTGCTTCATGAAAATAGAGCCGACTTCACCCAAACCCCAGACTGTACAACTCAGGGGAATACAGCCCCAGACTTTTCTGACTTCAGCATGGATAAAAACTTCTAACACCCCTGACACAATTAGAGAACATGCCGGAGGCAGCACCCTGTCAAGGTGCTGCCAGCTGCTGCAGGCCTCTCTGGTAAGCCATCCATTGAGGACTGCTGTGTCATCAAGGCCAAGGTTTGCTCTGGGTGCCCTCTGTTGACAAAATCTGACATAGCAGCTTTCTGCATTGCTCCCTCCCTTTTCTCCCCCACTCCAAGGGGGCCAAGAGTCCTTCCAGTGGGGCTTGGGCTTGAAGAAAGGTCTCTCTGGTGGTGGCAGTTTCTGAAACCCATCTGCAGGCGGGAGAGACCTCTTGTTCCTCCAGCTTGTCCAGACCTGTCCACTCTCTTGACTTCAACCGGAGGAGCAGCTTCAGGGTTGCAGAAGAAACAAACAGTAGATACCTTACTAGTGTGTGGAATTCAACCCAAAATCCCCTTTCTCTTCCGCATCAGCTCAGGGGGAAGCGACTGCTCTCTTAGACCATCTCCCTGCCCAAGGTGAAACCCTGTAACACACTACAAAGCACTTGGCATTGCTACCGACAGCAAGTGTTGACGAGAGCCATCCAGACACTATGAGGAGTGAGGTTAGAGCTGGAGAAGACCCCAGTACGATCTTCTCCAACATCTTCATGTGTATTCGGGACATGCAAAGTCACCGGATGTGTAACCAAGAATCAGTCTTTCCACGTACCACCCATTCTTTGGGAACCTTTTTAATTACTCCGTGATCAAGACAAGGATAGCTTCATTTTGACCACTTTGGAGATGGGTAAAGACACTGGTGACTGGGACCCATTCCTGACAGGGGACGGGGAAAACCCTACCTATCCCTATCATGAAAATGACACCTTCCCGAATGCCAATACTTTGCTAACAGCAATCATTTTTTAAATTAAATTACTTTTCAGAGTCAAAAACTACACTGACCATCAACCAAAACATCTACACCAGGGGTTAGTAATTTCTGGTCTGTGGGCCCAGTCCTAACTGTTGCTAAAAATGGCATGGTCTTTTTACATATATTGGGGGTGGGGTGGTAATATGGGGCTTTCTACGTCCATAAAGAGTTGCAGTCTCAGAAACCCACAGGTGCAGCTCTACTCTATCCTACGGGGCCACCAGTATGAGCTGGAATTGACTCAAGAGCAGTTAGCTGCATTCCAGTTTTCTATTTGTCAGGGCTCCTCGTGGTGCAGTGGTGAAGGGTTTGAATGAGAACCCGACAGTCAGTAGTTCAAACGTACCAGTCACTCTGAGGAAGGAAGATGTGGCAGTCTGCTTCTGTAAAGATCTCAACCTTGAAAACCCGATGGGTTTGTTCTAGTCTGTCCTGTAGGGTTTCTAGTTGGAAGCAACTCAAAGGCAACAGATTTTGTAAAAAATGTTAATGGTTGAAAAAATATCAAAGGAATAATAGTGTGGCATGCAAAAATTGCATGAAATTAAAACACCAGGCCCACAAATACAATCTTATCAGAACACGGCCACATTATTTATACAAAGGTGAACAAAAAAACATTGCTATTGAGGTTCCAGTTCACACATGTGCAGGTTTATACCAAGCAAACTTGTTTAAGCATGTCTCCACGGTCACTGGATGACCAAAAGCAAATTCTCTTAGTGAAACAGCTGCTTTCGTTTCATTACAGTGCCTTACACCGAGAGGGGAGGCGGTGCTTTTTATGCCATGAAAAACAAACCTTTTGAGGTCAGGGCTAAGACCAAATTTTTAACAAACCTCAAGTGGACATCTTCTCAAATCATTGAAGCCTTGCAACAAGTTTACAGTAGTGCTGCTTCTAGTAAAAAAACAGCTTTTGGGTGGACCCAGCATTTTAAGGACTGTCAAGCAAGACCTCAAAGATGAGTAGAGCAGAGAGATGGGCCCAGCAGGTTAGTGACTGTTGTTCCGGGGATTCTGAGGGGTAATCTTGCTACACCTTCTCGAGGAACACAAGAGAAACACAGAGGCTGATTAGGAAAACATTTTAAGAAGGCGAATATTGCGTTGGTGAGGAACTAAAAAAAATCACTGGCATCAAGTCAATTCTGACTAACAGTGACCCTACAGAGAAGAGTGGAGCTGTCCCTGTAGGTTTCTGAGATCGCATGGGAGTGGACTCTCATCTTTCTCCTGTGGAGTGACTAGTGGGTTCAAACTGCTGACCCTGTGGTTGCCAGTCCAGCTCATAACCCACCACATGCCACCAGGGCCCTTGTTGGTGCAAAAAGCCAAGTAAATTGTGCAGTGGACTATTTTTCCCACCTGCTCTCTCAAGTGTGTAACAGTAAGGACTGTCCTCTGGGATTCCATTGGGAAACCAGGCCTCATCCACCTGCAGCCCTGATCTTCCCAGGCCATCTTCTTTTTGATCCCCAAATCCCAAAGAACATTTCCGAAGTGTCAAGAAACAACAGCTCCAGGCTTCAGAATTCTGTTGAATAAAGATGTTTCGGGTTTTTCTTCCATAGCAGAACTTTTTGACTGAATCAGTCAGAGAACAAAAGCAACGCAAGAAAATAACCTGTCACCATTAGAATCAACCTCAAATTAAATGTTCATCATCTGTAGCTGCTTTTCTGCTACCATGGCTAAGTGGACTCACTGCAACAGACAATACAGTACCAAACTGAAAATAGGTTTTTCTGACCCTTTACAGAAGAGTTGCCTGATGTTCTAAACTACTGATAAAAGTGAGGTCCTTTGAACCTTTGGTCAAGTCCAAAATAGACTGGGCTAGATGTCCTTTTGGGGGCCTGGGCCTCAGCATGGAGCTCCTACCCTGGAGGAGAGGCGCGCACACACACCCCACCCACCCTGACCAATCTCGCCTGGGAAATCTAGCTGGTCTGGGCTACATGAATTGGAATCATTGGCTAAGACCAACATCCCTATAAAAGTAGACCCACTTCACAAGTAGAGAATTTGACCCCAGGTCTGCCTGATACCAAGGATCTCTGATGACTCCGAAGTGTCTGCAAACCCTGTTCCCGTCAGCCCTGGGCCTCATGGGTAAAAGGAAGGCCAATGGCATAGGTGACAGGCTTCCCACCTCTTTTCTACAAAACTCAAACCAAACCAAACTCACTACCATCAAGATGACGCCGACTCACAGAGGTCCTCTAGGACAGCGTGTGTGAGTTCAAGATACTGTACCTCTTGAAGGACGTACAAAGCCTTGTCTTCCTCCCAGGGAGCAACTGGTGGACAGCTCAACTCATAACCACTATATAAAAAGGGGAGGGGGCTTTTTTATATATATATAAATTGGGTCTGTGTCATTAGTTTGAAAAAAGATAACATACTGCTCAAAACTTTTAAGTATTTTTTTGTTGAATCTTAAGGCAACTGCAACTCACCAAATTTAATATTCTATGCCACTTATTACCACCGCAAGCACACCCTGCACAAAACTGGGAATTGCAATTTCCTTACCTGGCCGTGCAGATGAAAGCCCTGCCCCTTGCACACACAGAACTCAAGGATCTCATCAAGATCAAATGACACCGGATATGAAAGCAATATGTAAATGACACAGGTCTGCTGACAGGGAGGGCAAACTTATGAGTCTCTGAAGAAGGGTTGAGGAGCCCTGGGGGCTCAGTGGTTAAGCACTTGGCAGCTTACCAAAAGGCTGGCAGTTCAAACCTGCTTTATGAGAGAAAGCCCTAGAGATCTGTTCCAATAGAGGTTCCGGCTCACAACAAACCTACTCAGGGTTTCCGAGGCTGAAAATCTTTTATGGGAGCAGAGAGCGTCCTCTTTCTCCCTCAGTGCAACTGGTGGGTTTGACTGCTAGCAAATCCCTGTCTAACCCACAGTACCACATCAAGTCCCGGACATCCTACAGGGCAGATCTACTGTCCTCTACCAGACAAAGTCACTCTAGGGTGGAATTGATTAGCAAAAGATTGGTGGTTTTGTTTTTGTTTTGTTTGATGGTTTAGCGAAGACTCTCAGGAGTTAACGGTTAAGTAGCAACCAAACTTAACTACTAACCAAAAGACTGGCAGTTCCAGTGCACCCAGAGGTTCCCCAGAAGAAACCACAGCTTTGAAAACCATACAGAGTACATTCTAGTGCCCATGTATGTGGTTGCTATGAGTCAGAACCTACTCAATCACAAGTGGTTTAGGGTTAGTAAAGGGCCTGGGAGGAAAGCAAATAGGGAAACAGCGATGTCAGCTGGTGACTAGAGAAAATCACACACGGAAGTTAAATGTAAAAAAAAAAAAATAAGCGTTCCAGTCAAAATAAATTAATAAAAGGCATGTGCCCAGTAGGAATTCCATGGCTTTGAAGCCTCACACATTTAGATATAAAACTCAGCTTCACTAATTAATAGCTGCATGGCCTTGGGCAATGATTTCATCTCTTTGAGCAGTGGCCTAGGTTTCTTCAAATGCAAGTGGGATTAAATAACACTTGCTGAGGAGGGCCGGGGAGCGGGGTTTCACCTTTCATGCTGTCCTACAGTTGTTATCTGAGTCAGGACCAACTGGAGGGTGCCTAACGACAAAAACAACAATGGTTTTAACCAGGTAAGGAGTCCTGCGGAAGCCATCCCACCCACAAGCACTGGACTATAGCCATAAGATCAGTACTTCAAACCCACCTGCTTTCCTTCGGGCGAAAGAGGAGACAGCCAGCTCCTTCCTGTAAAGACTTACAGCCTTGGAAACTCTTAAAAGGGTCACTAGGAAGTCAGAATGGACTCAAAGGTAGTGAGTTTTTAAGCAAGGTTTGGCTCATTGTAGTGCTCAATACATGGTAGCTTTTCATGGGAAACCTCACCTATTTTCCTATTACTATGAAATTGAGACACGTGTGCTAGAATGAATGTATATAGGTTCCTGTACTGATGGTGAAATACTGAAATCAAGTTGGGAGTACCTGCATTTTAGGTGGAACCCTGCGCCATTACACCACAGAGCTTACGAGGAACAGATGACAGGTGCTCTTAAGGAACAAAGAAAAACTCTAATAATAGGAGATACACAAGCAGGCCCCTGGCAAAGAAAAGTCCTACTAATTCAATAAGGATATCCATTGAGTGTTTAAAGGGCCTGCTATGGCTCCATAAAATGACAGGGTGATGTTTAATATCCACTTGACCAAACCCATTAAACTTGTAAGAGGCACTCTCTTGCTGAAGATCAGATATCTAGCTTCTTAAGTATTAATTTTTCATATTGCTCTGGGACGACAATAAAAGCCTAGCAAAAATCTGAAAACAAGGTTGAAATTGAGTTTACTTCTCAATGCACCCCTTTGCCAAATTCAAAGTGCACTTACTTGGCTAAAGTTATTCAAGAACAAGGTGTATGGCAGGGTCCTGGCCCAGGCATAACTTGTTTCAACTGGGCCATCAACCTATTCGCCATAACACAGTGTCCACCAAAACCCAAACCCACTGCCACTGAGTAGATTCCAACTCACAGTGACACTATATGACCGAGCAAGACTGCTCCAGTGGATTCCAAAGTTATATTGGCCCTTCCCATAGTGGGGCTACAGCACACAGTGCCATACAGGACAGACCGGAGAAGGCTGAGACCAGGAGTAGGGCACTTTTTTTTTTCTGTCAAGGGCCATTTGGATGTTGATAACATCATGCTCAGGTCACACTGGTCAAACACTGAATTAACTCATCCCTACGGGGGTGGCTGAAACTGCTTCTCTTTGGTGAGGTGAGTGAAGTTAGCTACTATTTCGCGGACTTTGTAAAGCCGGAGGAGGACCGCTGGTGGTTAAGATGGGCTGTGACCTGCAAAGTCAGCATTGTGAAACCACCCCCTTCAAAGGTTAAACAGGCTCAGAAACTCCTCATAGGGGCAGTTCTGAAGGCCATCGGGGCGCCTAAAAATAACTCGTGATAAATCTTTAATCAGGAAATTTCTGACAGTCATATTACCCACTGCCATCAAGTCCACTGCAAGGCGCAGCGATCCTCCGAAGCCGAGTAGGACGGTCCCCAAAGGATTCTAATGGAAGACCCAGAACGTCTCACCGACTCAGACTGCCACATCTCGCTCCCAAGGAGAAACTGCTGGGTCTGAACAACTACCTTTCTGGTAACTGGGACTTCATAGTCACTTTTAATAGTCATATTAGACCCCACTAAAATATAAATCAACAGCCTAGAAAGAGGAAGGCATCAAGCTACTTTAAAGAGCCAAGTGATGAGATTATGACCCATCCATCCATTCACAAAACACGGAGTAGCTGAGTCAACAGAGTCCAGTAAAACTGTTCTGAAAATCAACAATTACAGCAACTTTAAAATGAACAAAAAGCAGCAAAACATAATGGGAGTAGGGGGGAAGTATGCCACCCACAGCAAAACAAAGGGGATCTGCCCAAGAAACCAGATACAGAGAAATATGAATAAAAGCCAGGTCTGTTGTCCATGTTTTTGGCCCCAGTTACTCATCTCTCTGCAGATCCACTGCTGGATTCAGGAGATAAGAAGAAGTTAGGGGATTAAAAACCCCAGGGGGGGGTTATCTTAGTGTTAAGGTCAATCAAAAGCACAAAGGATAACTGAGAAGACACTTAGGCCATGAGCAGAGAGGAGACTTTCCAGATCGCATAAATAGCTAAATACTGAGTTTCATGCTAAATTCCACTCATGACATTAATCCATAGGTGACTCCTTAATTCTTACAACCACTCTACAAAAAGAGAACCATCAGCCCAACTTTCACAGATGAGAAATCTGAGCCTTAGAGAAGTCAAATAATATTCCCACAGTCTCACAATGTTTCCCACGCTCACACAGACCCTGGATAAGTAGGAAAGATTCCATGTGACCAGGGAGGGATCTTGAAGGTTTCTGGTGGGAAAAGAAGCATCTCAAGAAATAAAGTAAATGCCCAGAACAGACATCTCTGAAGGGCTGGAGAGCACAATGCCTTCTATGCGCACTGTAACCATGATCAATAGGGCTGAAGAGGTACACTGGGACCCAACCGCAGAGAGCCTCCAATGCCTGGCTCAATTTGGACTAGATTGCTATAAAAAGTCATGGAAGATTCAAATTATAAAGGTCTGGAAAACTTCCTATTGATGTGGTCAAAACTCGCATCTGAGAGGGGAAAATTAACTTATACAGATTTCATTTTTCTCCGGAAAAATGATTTTTGTAAAGATAGGGCAAAGCTATGTTCCTGACCTAGCCATTTCAAATCTGCAGATATAATTCATTTCACAGTGAATAACCAAAAATCAAAAGAAAATGCAAAAAGAGACTTAAATCAGAAAGAATGAGAACTAATCATCCTTTCCTGGTCTCTTTTTCTTAAAATAAATAAGAAAAAGTGATTTAAGAGCCCTCTCAGATTCCAGGAAATTTGCAAATGTTATCTACTACTTAGAACAACCCCACAGATGAAGAAATTGAGGCTGGGGAAGAAAAGACTTGGCCCAAAGTCATAGAGCCTCTGGTGGCAAAGTTGATATTTAAAACCACAGTCAGAATGTATGAGTGCATAAGCTTGTATGCAGATGAGTGTCGAGGAAACCACCTAACACAGAGGCTGCCCTGTCTGGGAGAGAAGCCGACGGGCCCGGCTGATCCTCTATGAGCCCACATCCCCTAGGACATACAAAAAACAGAATCGTTTTTCTTTACATTATGATAAAAGCTTTCTTGCCAAACGTACCTGCCACTGATGGACAAGGAGAAGACTAGATCAGCCAAGCATAAAACCACTGTAAAGCTGCCCATTTTCCATGAAGCAATCGCCCTGAGCATCGGTTGTCAAATGCCTG
Source organism: Tenrec ecaudatus (assembly GCF_050624435.1). NCBI lineage: Eukaryota > Metazoa > Chordata > Mammalia > Afrosoricida > Tenrecidae > Tenrec > Tenrec ecaudatus. The sequence goes on along the minus strand of NC_134535.1, from coordinate 14,521,592 downwards.
TGTCTTAGTCTCTCACCTAACTAAGGTCGTGATGCAGTCTGATCCAAGCCTCGCAAATAGGAGATAAAAACACTGGTTTGAATTGGTTTAAGAAGGGGGAAATATTTGCTTTGCAAAATCTCCTGAGAAAATACCTATAAATTGTAAATCTGATAAAGAACTTATATACAGAATATATAAAGAATTCCTATAACTCAATCTAGCATAAGTCCACAAATGACCCAAATTTTAAAACATGAGCAAAAGATCAACAGCTATTTCACCAAAGAAAAATGTGAACAGCTAATAAACACGTGAAAAGGGTGGTCCACATCTTTAACCCTGAAGGAAATGAAAGTTAAAAGCACAAGAGACACTCAAACCACTAGACATCCACTAAACTGACTACAAAGACAGCTAAAACCAATCACTATGGACATTTGGCAGTTCCTTAAAAAGTATGAATTTCCCATAAATGCAGCAATTGCACAGCTAGAAATCTATCCAAGAGAAATTAAAGCTTACTTGTATAGCCCCACAAAAGTGTGTTATGCAAATATTCATAGCAGCTCATAATAGGCAATAACTGGAAACAATTCCCTCATCAGTTGGTGAATGCATAAACAAGGATGTAGTACCCCCATACAAAGGGAAGACTATTAAGCAACAGATGCCAGAGCATGGGTGAACCTCAAAAAATCAAGTTGGATGACCTACGTGTCCTATGATTCTTTTCATACGCTATATCAAAGAAAAGATAAGGTTACAGAGTCAGAAAGCAGATCAGTGACAGCTTGGAATGGGAACAAGAAGGAAAACCAAAAGCGGATTTAAGAAAACTTAAAGGCGGATGATGAAAGCATAAAACAGGGTTGTGGTGATGGTGGTGTAACTTTACAAATTAACTTGAAATCATTGAATAGTACACTTGCAGAGGGCAAATTTTATGGTGTGTTAATTACGTCTCAGTAGAGCTTTTTGGCCCCCAAAGCAGTGACCAAACACACACACACATATTCATTCCAGAGCAAAAGTACGTAAGAAAAGGAATGTGATCAGTATTTTACGACTCAGCTGGAAGAAATGTTTCCATAGTCGTAATGATGTAACTTGAAATCATAAATCAGTAGTACTGACTTAATAATAACAACAAAAAGCTATTTCAAGGAAGGAGACTAAAGGCCCATAAAAACGTTCATGTCTTACCCAGCAAGAGGCCAAGGGATAAGGCCTAAAATAGATGATAACAAGCATCACTTCTAGATCCATAGGAGGAAACGGGGTAAGAACTAAGCGGCTTTTCCCTCGAGGGGAAGCATCTGAATGATGTGCAGAACTAAACGGTCCAAAACGCAGCGGTGACGCTGAAGGACATCCTAAGACTCTCTAAACCACAAAGAAAGCACGAGGCTGAGAAGCATCCGCTGGTCCTTCATCCACTAGAGGGTGTAAGGGGACCACCACAGGCCCTAAGCCATTGAGGCGTGACCTGAAGTCCACATACTGGAGGGGAAGCAACTATTTGGAAAACCTTGCAAAAAGCTGAAAGTGATGTTCTGGACGGCCTCTCCCTACCAGAGGCAGTTCTCCCCCACAATGACCCCTACAGAACAGAGTACACTGCCGGTGACCTTCTGAGGCTACTTTTACAGGAGCAGAAAGCTTTGTCTTTCTCTTCTGAAGGGACTGGTGGGTTCACACCAACAGGCCTCCTTCAGGACAAGCTTATAAGGGAAAGGGGGATTGATTCTAAACTTCCTAGACTTAAATATTGTGGCGGGGGGGGGGGGGGAGGGGAGGATCTAGAAAGAAAATTATGACTGAAATATAGATGGGGGATTAAACATTTTACTTCTGCATCATCCTAGTTTCCAAGTAGGATTAAATTTTCACATTCAGCAATTAAGTTCTAATATTAGCAAACAATAACATTGCTACCCAAAGAATCGAAAGTGGCATTTTTAAAAGCTCTGCTTTCTACAGAGCTTTTCCACTGAGCTTGAACTATGGAATGGTATATCTGTATTAGCTCCCAATAAAATAATTTTGAGAAAAAAAGATGATACTTACTTATTAGAATAGTATTTTTCAAACTACAATTGCAATCTATTGGTGAATCCAGAAAAATCTATTTTGCTCAAGTACCTGTTGGTCATAACCAACCATTTTTAAACTGAGGTGAAAATGAACAGACAGCACATGGGGCAAGGTCAGAGTAAGATCAAGTCTCCGTCAGTCATGTATGTGCACTGGAGCATGATGTGAAAGGCATTGCCTATGAGGAGCTGCAGTCTTTGAAGCTTGAAAGCACTTGACCATCTTTACCATGGCCTCCACTCCACCAACTCTCCCCAAGAGAAGAAGAGCCCCATCATTACTACTTTGGCAGAAAATGCATTTGCTACTGACAGAAAATGCATTTGCTACTGTCCACAGCTCTCAAACAATGTAAGCGTTCAAAAGCGAAGATGGCACATTTTTATTTGCATCACCTAATACGCATGTGAAAGGTGAACAATGCATTTCAGAAAGATTGAAAAAGAACTGATGCCTTTGAATTATGGTGCTTGTAAGGAATATTGGATGCGCCCCAAAGAACACACAAACCTGTCCTGGAAGCACTGCCGGAATGCTCCTTCGAAACAAGGATGGTGAGATTTCACCGTACACATTTAGGATAGGTTATCAGAAAAGGACAGTCCCTGGACAAAGGCATCATGCTTGGTAAAACGGAGGGTTAGCTGAAAAGAGGAAGGCCCTCAATGAGGCAGACTGGCCCATTGGCTGCAACAATGGCTTGGCACATGGCAATTATCGTGTGGAAGGCACAAGATCAGGTGGTGTTTTGTTCTGTGGCTATGTGGTCGCTATGAGTTGGAACAGACTCCATAGCAATAAAAAAAATGGAGTACAGTGAGCGTACTGCTATCAGCAATGCCTTTAATACCTATTTTTAAAATATCCCACTGCCAAACAGTGAAGTCTTCAACTATTTTCCAAAAAGATCTATGCCTGCTCAGAGATGCCTGAAAAGTCAGGCCTAGTGACCTGCTTCTGAAAAGCAGAGCCTTGAAAATGATGAAGCAGTTCTACTCTGCACACGTGGGGTCGCCATGAGCTGGCATCAACTCAGCAGCAAGTAACAACATCCCTTACCATTCAACTCAGTCGGAGCTGCCTCAATGCCAAAAACAAATCGCCTCTCATTTGTCGGCTCTTAGCCAGATGGCGTGCCACTCCACACCACTTGCTAATGCATTGCGGGAGGAGGCTGAGGAGACCCTAGGGAAGAAAGCCAGCCCTCTCCAAAGTGATGGTGCTGTGTTTTGTTTCTTCCCTCCCTTCCTTCAGATTTTGAATTCAGATGAGTTTCTGGTACTTATATGACATGATAAAAAGAGTGACTAAAACTAAGAAATCCTGGTCCTTTTGAGGCTAACAAACTTGATTGTAGTCCTTTTTAACGAGGAGACCCAGACTTCCAGACTGATGCCTGAGCCTTGAGGAGTATAGAAAGTGCCCCAATTGTAAACAAATCATGTGGGTGAGTAGACATGTTCCATAGCACACACACACACCCCACCCCTCTCATGGGCCCTCATTCTTGAGGAACTCAGTAAGTCCCAGTAGAGGGAAGAACCCACGACTAAACAGAAGGTGCATGTCAGCTGTCATTCAGCTACTACCTTGCATTGCCAACTGTGGCAAGTGACCTCACCTGGGCGTACCTTAGTTTCCATATCTTTTCAAAGGTGTTTGCCTCATCTACTTCAAAAGGTGGTTGTGAGATGAGATCATGCCTAACCATAAAAAAGATTGATTCTTAGCTCTTAGTTACCATCAGGTGTCCCCCTCAACCCCTCCCAAAAAAGTACCTATCTGTTTAGTAAGGAACAGCAGAAGAAGAAGGCAGGGCAATAAAGACACTGAATTAAAATTCACCTTGACTCCCTCCCCCTGGCTCCTGGACTCCACACTGTAGAGCCAGCTCCAGCTGTTGAGACCAGTGTTTCCCACTGATAAATGCCTCCCAAATCTCCAAGCACCAAGGGCGAGTTCACAAGGTTAGGCACATTAATTAGTCAGACTCATTTGGATTCTGTAGTCATCAAATACAACAAGCAGCTATTCAATATTTGCCTATTTGCACAATTCTAAGATCTCTCGTTCAAAGACCAGCCAGAGAACAAAAACAGCCCGAGAAAATAAACTGAAGTAAACCTGCCACCATTAGAATGGGCCTCAAAGTAAATGAGCTGCTTGAGGCCGCAGCAAAGGGCCGGCCAGGCCTACAGCAGAGATGGCACGAGTCAATGAAGGGGCAGGTCACAGGCGTGGGTCCTGTAGCAAATGGAAGGGAAAATACAGGGGTTCCAGGCCCAGAGTCTAGGGCTGCGCTTTCACAGGTTCCTCTCAACGACTTTCACTGTTCTCTTTACTGATCTGTAATCCCAGAGCTACAGCTGTGCTTCCCACAGCACCCTTTCAGAGCCTCTTAAACGCAGCGAGTCTGTTCCTTGTCTTGCTCCAGGGAGCTTCACCTGCCCACGTTCAAAAGAAGCGCCATTCTGGAAGTCAGCCAACACTTGCACGCATGTGTGCAAGCCCAGATTAACAATGGCGCCTGTTCTCGTAAGCAGCCTCAGTGAAAAGCACAGCTGCCACACAGAAAATGGCACCCCTGTCAAAGGCAAACACAGGGCTGCAGCTCTCACGGTGACACAGCCATCACTAAGGGATGCCAGCACTGAGTGGTGCACCCTACCCTCCGTCAGAAGCTCCAAGGGCGGCTCGTCAGCCAGGGGCCATTTGGTTTGGCTTGTGTGCTATGTGACTAGCACATGGAACCCCTAGCCTTGCAGAGTGCCTGATCGCACAGCTGGCAGAAGACGCGGAGAGTCCACAAAGAACTAAGTCTATATTCGCTTTACATGTGGCATAAGTGCCCATCGTTCTCAAAAACACTCATCTGCAATTACACATTCCAAGGGTGAAGATCACCCCAGCTGAACACTATGGCCATCCCTTCCTTTCCTTGTCCCACCTGAGACCACCAGAAGACCGAGCAAATGAGCTCAACACTGGAAGGCTCACAAACAGACGACTGGCTGTGGGGACCTTACCTTTTCGATCAGGGTCAAGAGCTTTTGCGAGATTAAAGTGGCTTCTCGAGAAGAGGAACTCTGTGGACCCTTTGGGTTTGAAATTCTCATGACCTGTAGTCCTTCGACAAACCTAAGAATGGTGAAGACTCCCAGACAGCCCCAAAGGCTACCCTTCAAATCTCCTGGACAAGGCTTATGCAAACTTACCTGCTCTTCTACCCTAACTCTGCTGCCACAGCCTCACCTGTCCAGAGCTTCAACCAGCAGAAAGACAAAAAAGGCATTTTACGTGCACCTAAACCAGGCAGAGAGTGTCTTACAGGAAGCAGTTCTGCTCTCACCTGGGCTTGTTCCAACCATCCCCCTTCCCGCCATCTACCAAAGAACGGCAGCCTTCCCTAATGAAAGCCATAAGGCTCAATTTCTCCAAGGAATAGAATGGAATTTTCTGGTTGAAGATTATTGCCAGGTCTCAAAAATCTTGTACAGTCAAAGGCTATGTAGCAGGGAATAGGGAGACAAGTTTGGCATTTAGAATTTCGGCACTGAGACAACTTATTTTAAAATTACTGTGCAGCCTGGGGGAAGAAGACACAGAAGTTATCCCGACTGTGACAGCACGGCCGTCCTCCCTACAATCCCCAATTTCAACAGCATGATTGCAATACTTTTTAAACTGAAAATTATATTTACTTTTATCTCTAGAAGTCAATATTATCGCTGAAAAAGTCACATTGCTCTCTAAAATAAGTAACTTCAAAATGCTATCCGTTACAATACCGTTAGCTAAAACACACACACACACACACACACACACACACACACGGATGACAAATACAGGTACCAACCTGGCTATCCCGTGCTGGGAATCCATGATAACCTGGAGTCAGAGGCTCGTTCTAAAATAAAGAACAAAAGACTGTAACTACAAGAGCAAAGACAGTGTAACGCATCCAATTCTCAAGCTTAGATTCTTGCCCTGGTTCCAATTTCTCCCACCGCTGTATTCCTCTCTAACTACATACATCTCCCAGTTCAGCTTCTCCACTGACAAAAACAAAAGCAAACAAATAAAAAAAAGTGTCTGTTTAGAACTACTCTTAAAAATTTCTCCCCTGTGCAGCCCCATCTATTTCCTTGGAGTTCTGGCTTACCTGTGGGCTGCTGGGCCCTGGTTACTGGGGCAGAGCGGTTGCTAACTTCACACGGCAGGACTTAAGCATGCCCAGCCACAGCCCACAAGAAGCCCGCAGCACTTTCAAACAGAAGGGCAACCAAAACCTCCCTCCGGCACATTTCCAACAGCCACTGCTGGACAGAGGAACTACCGTCCAGTTGAGAATGACCTCTTGACCTGTAAAGGACTTAACCTCTCGCCTCACTATCAATCTACAGGGTTCATCCAGTCTTTCAATTCCTTTTTCCTTCAGTTCTTTTCAACCTTGGTAAAATCCTACCTCCATTCAAGGCTTCCCCTTACCAACCAAGAACATCCAATGGTCTCGAGTGACTCCTTCCAAGATGTTTACGGATGTCCAATGTTACTTATCATGCATTTGCTTTGCATATTATTTATTATTCAGTTAACCTTACTTCTGTCAAAGTGTATTACATTGAACTGCTTCTTATTCACATTAAACCACAAGATCCTTGAGCACAAAGTGTAAGCAAATCCTCATTTAACATAAGGCCATATGACATGAGCGCACATCGATGGCTGAACCCACCAGTCATTCCGTCATCGTACTGACTGGTATTTTCAGAATGCCGTGGAAGGACAGGAAGAAAAACGGCAATTGCAACAGGGCCCTTGCCTTCATGGAGATGTCCGCTAGGAGGAGGGGCGTGCACAGCAGGCTGAGTGAGAACACGGTTCTTTGGGCCTTCTCAAAGTGCTCCACACAGCCACCTTGTAGACAGCCACGCTCCTCTTTTTGTACTTTCACGCCTCCTAGCAAAATCGTATGCTGAGGAATTTTCACTGATGGGCCGGGGCTTTCAACTCTGACAAGAGTAAACTTTCCCCTATTCATATGTTTACTCTGATTACTTCCATATCTTTGATGATCAAGCGTCCACATTTCTTTCAAAAACATGAAAACTCGCTGCACTGTATTAGTTTCTGGAGAACTAGCACAAAGTCTAATACATGCTGAGCACCCAAAGGAAGGTATTAATACATAAATGGAATTTTAAACACACACACACACACACACACACACACACACAACAATTTAGGAATTTGGTCACCTATTCATTCCTAGACCATCTAAGTTCCTTTCTTCAAATACCAAGTCCTATTTTGAATATTTTAATATTTATATATTAGTCTCCCCAAAGAAAGCACACTCAGACACTGAATTTTTTGCCTTAAAAATCAAATGCCAAAACAATCTTGAGAATGACTATAGGATTCCCACATCTCAGTTTCAACTTTACTCCAAAGCTACAATAGCTTTGGTAGTGTGGAAGTGACATAAGGACAGACATACAGAGGGAATGGACAGTCTAGAAATAAGTCTTTATAGTTACAGTCAATCGGTTTTTGACAAGGATATCAAGACAAATCAATTGGGAAAACTGCTCTTTTCAATAACTGGTGCTAGAGCCACATACAATTAAGATGTTCAATTCCTGCTTCATAAAATACACAAAAACTAAAACTCTTAGGAGAAAGCAGTGGTATAGATCTTCATGATTTGGGGTTCATTTCTTTAGTCTGAACACCAAAAGCACAAGGAGAAAAGGAGAACGAATCAGTTAACTTGGGCTTCATAAAAACTAACAATGTTTATGCTTCAAAGGCCACCATCAACTACATGAAAAGACAACCCATACAATGGGGACATTATTTTTTAAATCAGGTACCTTCTAAGGGACCCATACCCAAAATCTTTAAAGAACTCTTGGCAAACAACCCTGGTTTTTAAATTAGCAAAGGATTTGAACATTTCTCCAAAGGAAAAACACAAATGGTCACTATGCGCCTAAAAAGGTGCTGTACCGCATTAAGGGGAAAGGGGACAGGGGGTGACAGGTAAATGCCACTGAGCCAACCCAGACTCAGAGGCATGTCATGGGACAGAGTAGAACTGCTCCGGTGTTTCCCAGGCTTATGATCCTTATGGAAGCAGATGGCCTCATCTTCTATTGCAACCCAAGCCACCAGGGCTCCACTCCTTAGTCACTAGCAAACCATGTTGTCGATTCTAACTCAGGGCAAACCAATAGGGCACACTAGAACTTCTCCACATGATGTTCAAGGTCATGACCTCTACAGAAGGAATCAGCTTCATCTTTTTCCCAGTGAGCCGCTGGTAACCGGTCCAATGCCTAACCCCTTGTGCCACCAGGGCCCCCAGATTAGTCCTTTCCAAAAACAAACTCGCTGGCATGGAGTTCTGACTCATAGAAACCTACAGGAGAGAGCAAAGTTGCCCCTGTGGGTTTCTAAGACTATAAATCTTTATGGGACTAGAAAGAAAGCCTCCTCTTTCTCCTGAGAAGCAAGTGGTGGATTTGAACTGGTGACTGTGGTGTGGTTAGCAGCCCAATGGGTAACTCACTTCTCCGTGAGGGCTCTTTTCATTAGTCATTCACTCACACACTCACTCACTGCCATTGAGTCGAAGCTGACACAACGGAGAAAGATAAGTTTTTCTCCCACAGAGTGGCTGGTGATTTCAAAGTGCCAGTCTGTGGTTAGCAGTCTAATGCATAAGTACTCGCCACGCCACCAGGGCTCCTTAAGGAAACGCAAATCAAAACCCCAATGACATACCTGTTGTTTTAAAAATTACAAACTGTGTGTAATGATGGCTGTTTTTCTCAGTGATTTTTACAAAAGAGACATAATGCAGCTTAGATTACAACCATAAGACAATCTGTTGCCATCGAGGGGACTCCGACTCATGGTGGTCTTATGCTGATCAGAACAAAACACTGCCAGGTCCCGAGCCATGGTCATGATTGCTGAAACGCTGCGTCTACTGGTGTGACTGCTGGGCTATTCCATCCCTCGTTTCTAGAGAGACTACCATACACAGTCTCCTCTTCCAGAAACTGCTCTTTCCCGAGCCATGTCCCAAGTAAGTCACTGTCACAATTCCTGAGAAAATGACATACCACCCTGGCATCTAAGAAGGATTCTGGCTCTCTTTCTTCTAAGACTGGTGTATTTGTTCTGCTGGTAGTCCATGGGATATTCTATATTCCTCACCAATACCACAATTCAAAGGCACTCTGTCTTCCTTTCTCAGCTTTCAAATGCATGAGGTGAATGAAAATATCATACATCGTGTCAGAAGCACTTTAGTCATCAAAGTGACTTCCTTTTTTTTGAAACTTTAAAGAGGTATTTTACAGACTTTCCTAATATGGTCCTTTGGTTTCTTGATTGCTACTTTGAAGGCAGTTGGTTGAGATTCCAAGGAGGTATCATTGACAAGCTATTTTTTTTTTTGGCCATTTATCAGCTGTGAGGATTTTTGTCTTCATGTTTAGATATGTTTAGTAATTTATACTGAAGGTCTAGGATCTTCATCAGTATGGGGTTCAGGTGGTCAGTTTAAGCAGGCAAAGGAGTGGGGTTATTTTGTTTTGTTTTTACTTTTTACGGTTTTAAAACTTTGTAATAGCAAGCTGGTTTTAATCAACGAATCATACACAATTTAGTTTGCGACACTGATTTTTTAAAAAAACCAAGCCATCCCCAAAACCCCATCAAGTGGACACTGACTCACAGTGACTCTATAAGATGGGGTAGAGCTGCCCCTGTGAGTTTCCAAGACTGTAACTCTTTTTGATAGAAGAAAGCCTAGGGAACACAGCCTGGCCCACCAAGCCCCGAGGAGGATATTCATGCTCAGAACAGACAATGCACAGAGAGGACCATCGGGCCAGCCCCACCACGAAACAGCATCCCTCACAAAACCACAGCACTATGAGGGACGGCACTAGAGACACAGGGCAGGAACTGTGCCCAAGCTGACCCTATCACACTGGGGCAAAACACTAAGGGCATGCAACAGAGCAGCAAGTGATGAAATCCCGAGGAATACCAAAAATAGATTTTGGGGGCAGAGTGTGGCACACCATCAGACTCAACTGGAAAACACTTCTAAAGGTCAAAAAACAGACCTGGAACTATTTATAGGCTTTTCCTTTTTTTGTCATGAGTTTTCTTTTTGTTGTTCTTATTTTGTTTCTTGTTGTTGTTGTTTTGTTTAGATTTGCCTGATTTTTGTACTTATTAATGTCTCTGCAAGTCTATCTAGTTAAGATAGGCAGGATAAACAATTCAGAGATGAAAACAACCGGACCAACGGTTCCAGGGGGACAGAGGAGAAGGGGAGGTAGGAGAAAAGAAGCAGGGAGGGGGGGTCAACCAACCCAGATACAAGGGAATAACAAGTGAACTAAAATCAATGGAGAGAAGAGTTTAAGATGCCTAGTGGGGCTTAATCAAGGGCAATGTAACAGCAAGGAATTACTAAATCCAAATAAAGTCTGAACATGAAAGTGAGACGAGGAAATAGAAGAAGGAACTAGGAGGCAAAGGACATTTATAGAGGTCTAAATACAGGCATGTATATATATTTATATATAACAATAGGGAAATAGATCTATGTACTTATATCTATATGTTAAGAATTAAGGTAGCAGATGGACATTGAGCCTTGACTCAAGTACTCCCTCAACACAAGAACACTATGCTCTAATAATCCGGCATTCTGTGATGCTCACCTTCCTGACACAATCACTGAAGACAAAATGGGTACATAAGTAAAAATGGTAAAGAAAGCTGATGGTGCCCAGCTATCAAAAGATATAGCATCTGGGGTCTTAAAGGCTTGAAGATAAACAAGCAGCCATCTAGCTGAAAAGCAACAAAGCCCACATGGAAGAAGCACACCAGCCTGTGTGATCATGAGGTGTCGAATGGATCAGGTATCAGTCATCTAAGACCCAGAACAAAATCATACTAATGTGAATGGGGGAAGGGGAGAGTAGGCGCGGAGTAGAGGTCCAAAGCCCATCTGTAGACAACTGAACATCCCCTTACAGACAGAAGGGCCACAAGAGAGGAGCCAGGGTGTAGTATAGCACCAATAAAACATACAAGTTTTTTTAAAAAAAACCCAACTTTCCTCTATTTCTTTAATGCTTCCTCTCCCACCCACCCCCAACATCATGACCTCGATTCTACCTTACAAATCGGACTAAACCAGAACATGTACACTGATACAGATAAGAGCCCCAAAACACAGGGAATCCAGGATAGATAAACCCCTAGGGACCAACAATGAGAATAGAAATACCAGGAGATTAAAGGGAAGGTGGGGAGAGAAAGGGAGTATCGACCACAAGGATCTACATATAACCCCCTCCCAAGGGGAGAAGCAACAGAAAAGTGGGTAAAGGGAGACAGAAGACGATGTAAGATATGAAAATAATAACCTGTAATTTATCAAAGGTTCCTAAGGTAAAGGAGAGAGGGAAGGGGGGATAGAGGGGACAAAATGAGGAGCTGATAGGAAGGGCTCAAGTAGAAAGAAAATGGTTTGAAAATGATGATGGCAACATACGTATACAAATGTACTTAACACAATGGATGGATGGGATTGTGATAAGAGATGCAAGAGCCCCCAATAAAAGTATTTAATAATAAAAAAGACTAATGCGGATTAAGAAAATACCTTTTCTACAAAATGTTGAATGATAAATGATTCTATTGCTAAATTCATAGCTAAATATTGGAAGATTAACATATATAAATAGTCTTAATGTATACTTTACCATATATTGAACGAGTAATTAAAAGGGATTTTAACTTAAAAAATGAAGAAAGCCCTCAGAGTAGCTGGTGGTTTCAAACTGTGGACTTTAGTTAGCAGACTGACTTGTAACCACTATTGCTGTTTCCCAAATGTAGCAGCTCTCCTCCCGTTTACTCTCTTTGTTTACCGTTTCGATTCACCGCATGCCTTCTTGCCTTCTGAACTTTATCTCTGGGCAAATGCTCTTTTGATCTCTAATAGTTGGTTGTTCAAAAGTGTGTGTATCTTTCTAGTGTCATCTTGTTCACCTGATAGGCTTGTCTGTTGTTTGGCTAAAAGATTAACCAAGCTCCAGGCTTGATGTGTGGACTAAGGGCCAGTTTCGGGGGTTCTTCATATCTCTGACCACTAGCTTGGTCTTTTCCATGGTTTTAACAGTTTTTGCCCACTCTACCCAGGCTCTTCATGGTGGCTGCTGGGCACTCGCTAGTCCGTCAGGCTTTACGATCATGGTGACTGGGCTCCTGTAGTCCGTTAGTCTTTCAGGTGAGTTGTTTCCTAGTGTCTTTGATTTTCCTCACTCCTCTTGGCTCCAGATGGGGGAAGATTGACGGTTACCCCTTCAAGAGCCACTCACAAGCTGTTAAGAGCCCAGTTGCTACTCATCAAAGTAGGAGCAGAGCACTGTTTTCATAGAATACATTATGCCAACTGACGTGGATGGACCTGGGGACTATGGTCCTGCGCCCCCCGGCCTAGACTCATTCCTTCAACGTGTTTGGTTATGGCTAATAAGTTTACATAACTTTACCCCGCTTTTTCCTTTCATATACATGGATCTACTTATAGTACCTATGAGTATATATGTACAAATACCATCTTAGGCAGGTAAGGAATCAACTCAGTGGCAGTGAGTCTGGCTTTGAATTTCTTGAATTTATTATGATCCACGGTAAAATGGCTTGCATAGTTGACAAAGCACATACTCTTTCTGGTATTCATGACTTTCAGTCAAGATCCATCTGACTTTAGCAAATTATAGCCCTGGTTCCACATATTTTCCTATTGATGGATAGCTGGGGTCCTTTTAAAAATTATCTTCGGCAGAGTTTTGCTAGCAAGTGATATGAATGACATTGCTTGATAACTTATGCGTTTGGTTTGATCATTTTTCTTTGGAATAGGCACAAACATGGATCTCGTCCAGCTACGTGACCAGGTCGCTGTATTTTGTTATAACAGGGTAAACATTCTGCATTATATTCACTTGTTCAAACATCTCAGTTGGTATTCCACCACTTCTACTTCTGCCAATGCTGTCAGTGCAGCTTGGACTTCTCTCTTAAATGCCAATGGTTCTTGATCATATGCTACCTCGGAAGTGGTGGTAAACATTAACAATTCTTTCTGGTACAGTGACTGCATATGCCTTCCAGTATCTTTGGATCCTTTCTGCACCATTCACTTTTTTTGTCTAGAGAAATTTTTAGTAAGACAACTTGAGGACTTTGGATTTTTTCCTTAGTTCTTCTGTTTGAGGAATACCAAGCATGTTCTTGTTTGGGTTTTCTCACTCTAGGCCTTTGCCCATTCATCGTCACATTTTACCTTGTCTTCTTGAACGCCTGGTTGGTTCCTTTATCCTACTATTCTTGCCATTCACTTCAACTACTCTCTGCTTCCCAGCAGCAAGTTTCAGAATCTCTTCTGACATTTTATCTTGATCACCCCCTTCTTTCCTGTCTTTCTAAGGACCTTTTACTTCCTTCATGTCTGATGTCTCTGACATCTTCCCACATTTCCTCCAGTCTGCAGTCCTTAGTGTTCAGTACATCGATCTATTCTTGAGTTGAGAACCCAAATTCCGGTGGGGTGTACTCGAGGTAATGCTATAGCTTCTGTGGGCTTTGTTTTGTTTTGTTTGGGGGGTGGGGGTGTTCTGGTTTGGTTTTATAGCTTCAATTTGAACTTGCAAACAAGCAATTTTGGGTGTAATCCACAGTTGGTTCCTAGCTTTGTCTTGAGTGATGATCTTCAGCTTCTCCATCTACTCTTTCCACAAACCTGGTAGATTTGATTACTGTGTGATTCACCTGATAAGGATGTCTAGACATGTATACCCATTATGTTGCTGAATAAGTCGTTAGTCTTGCAGAATTCTATCACTGATTCTATCTCTAGGTTTGCATTTTCTAACTACTAATCCTACTTTGGTTCCAATGTTTGCATTCCAACAAATGGGAATTATCAATGTATCTTGGCTGCACATTCATTTAATTTCAGGCCACAGCAGGTCATAAATATCTTCCATTTTTAATATAAATTTGAATAGTATTAACTGGTGTCTTTTGATTGTACTGTTCTTCAGGCTAGAGCTCAATACAGTCTTCTGAACAATGAATGCAATGTCATTCCTCTTCAATTTGTTGTTCCTACATAAGAGAATACGTAATTGTTGTGTTGAAAATGACTGACACCAGTCCATTTTAGTGAACTACCTAGGACATAGATTTCAAGCATTCCCCTTCGCTTTGATGACTTCTAGCTTCCCTTGACTCATACTTCCTTCATGTTCCAGTTACTAATGGATGTTGCAACGGTTTTCATTTTGGACGATGGTGCTACCGTAACTGGTGGTCCCAAAGATTGACTCCATCTGTATCGTCACAGCCAGTTCTCTGAGGTGCTAGCACTTCCCCACTTGTAGTGAGGAGTGGGGTTGATTTAACCCGAGGAGGGCACCTTCCAGTATCATATTTAATACTGTTCTGTTATTATAAGGATTTTCTTGGCTTGTTCTTAAAAGTGCATCACTAGGTCTTTCTTGCCTAGTCTGTTTTAATATGGAATTTCTGCTGAAACCTGGTCACCATGAATGACCTGCTGGTACTGTGAAATGCTGTTGACACCCTCCAGAATTAGAGCAGCGAACGAGCCACCACCCTACTAAAAACAGAAAGAGGGGTAAAGGAATAGTCTCTTGTGCCTTGTTTATTCTGAATTCCCTACATAAACAAGCAAACTTCAAATTAATTCAGAGTTCCTGGCTCTTTCCATTTCGCCAAGTTCTTTCTCTAGTAAGCATTCCCTATGACCAGTAAGTATGTTACGACCACCTGAGAAAGTGACTGTATGATTAAGAAATAACAGAAAAGTCCCAGAAGCATATGAGCAGCAATTTCCAGAGACTATTCTGCATAGAGTATATTCTATGAGATTCTGAAGTTCAACAATGCAGACAACTTTTTCTAAGGAAAAAAATGTGACTACAAGCCAGTGTTATTTAAGAGAAAAAAAAAGAAAAACGCAAATAGCCAAGATGGGTAAAAGAGACAAGACTAATTCCTCTCCGGACTTCTCTCCTCCATCCTCAAGTTCACTCCTTGTCTACCTGAGACTGGCAAGTGACTTACAAAATTTCACAGCCATACACTGTTCTCTTAAATCGGTCACCACAAAAAACAAGGTTCAAGTGCAAGTGCTTTCACCAAAAAGTCACTGTGACCAGAGAGAACCTTTCCAGGTGATGCCACTCGGTGCACCATCTCAGAGCGAGTTGTTTGATGCTCACCTAGCAGGAAAAATGTGTATTATAAAAGTTCTGCTGGGGGGAGGTACCCCCTTATGTGACAATTTATCAATCCTATTTTCCTGTTAATGGATATTTGTTCCAATTATACATTTTGCTTGTTTGAACTCCCAAACTATGCTCCCATATTCTTCAGACCTACATAATATATGCTTTTTAATTTCCAGACTGGTAAAAATGAACATGAGAATCTAGAGTTGGTCATCTCATGGCCAGGAGTGTAAGTAACTCAGTCCCACAGCTTTAGAAAGCACTTGGAGTAGCGATCTGGGAAGCTTCCAGTAAGGATTTAATAGTAACATATTGGGCTGTTAGCTGCAAGGTTAGCAGGTTGAAGTCACCGGGCCCTCCTCAGAAGAAGGACTTTCTACTCCTGTAAAGAGTTACAGTCTCAGTCGCCATTTAAACCACATGTTAGTGGTCTCCTTCATCCGAACGATGGGTCTGGTCTTTGTGTCTTTTAAGACCTAGTAAATGTCCTCTTTTTAAAAAAAACACAAAAACATTTTTTAATTTACAGTTGCAACTGTCACATAGGGTTGTCAAGAGTCAGAATCTCTGTGGCAGTGAGTTTTTTAGTTTCTGATGTTACAATAATGGAGACAGTGATGTTTCAGTAGACCCAAGTTCCACTCTCAGCAAAGTGCAGACATCTGTCGGGAGGCCCAGGTGTTGCTACGATGGTAAACAGGTTTCAGCAGAGCTTAGAGACTAAGACAGGCTGTAAAGGAAAGGCAGACGATGGACTTCCAAAATCCAGTGAAGGGAAACCCTATGGGTCACTATTAGGGAGTAGGGTCCCCATGAAGCGGGTCTTGTATTTTCACATCTCTGTGGCTGCTCTAGAGAACTACTTGTGTGTGTGCTCACAGAAACAGATGTAACTTTTTCAGTGTAGTGCTGTTGGAAATAGGGAAATAATGCTATCAATTAGTGTATTGTTTCAATAGCCTAGACCCACGCTTTCAGAAGGGTCTGACATGGTTGACATGGGGAGGAAAGTAAGATTTGTGGAAGGATGAGGGGCCTTTTGTTTGATCAGAATTGGTTGTAAATTTCACAGAACTTAGAGTATCACAACCAAAACGTCACTAATATTAGTCTTCATGCCTTATAACTTACAGAAAATGCCTTCAAGCAATCTTACTTAGTCATCCGAATAAAAAAAGAAAATGAAAAAGTTTTATTACCCTATTTTATAGACAGCAAAACAAAATTTCATAAAGATTAAGGATTTGCTCCAAGCCAAACAGCTAATGATAATGGCTAAACTGCTTTCAGACTTAGGTCTAGACTCTACCCACTATTTCTGCCACTTCACGGCAATTACCTAATTTAAAAGGAAAAAGCCCACAAACCTCCCCTGGTCTAAGCAAGGGCAATTATGATTGTCTAACGATCTGCAGCTTGGTGTTTTTAATCAGGGTAAAATTCATAACTGACATTTAAAGCAGAGATGGAATTACATGGAGTGCTAATGGAACAGATGGGCTGCAGATAAGACTTGTTAAACTCTGAGGTGCAAAGGCCTAGTAGATATGCACCTATAAGCAAGTTATTTTCCTAGTAAGACTAAAAGGCAGCAACTGACTTGGCCTGAGCACAGAAACTGCTGAAAGAAACTGCAGAAATAAAATGTCAATCATAGAATCCGTATGAACTACAGAGGTCAGCAATTAAGCCTTCTACTTAGAAGCTTCTAGTCAGGGGGCACATGAACATGCACCAGAAGAACCCTTAAACACCCAGCAATGGAGTAGCAGCACATCACCTGACTTCTGACCACTCAGCTGACTGCTGGGACACCCTCCCCTAAGCATCTGGGCCTGAACACTCTAGGCAGAGTGGAATGAGCAATTCACCCCCAGCCCTGGGCCTTGCCGTGAGGAGCTCGGGCCTAATGCACAGCAGAGGGTGAGAACACCATAAGTTCAGTCTAGCAAAAGAACGTCCAGGGCTCCAGAAGACCTTACTGAAAGGTTTTTTTTCTTTTTAAAGGTGAATGGGGAGGACAGATGGGAAATACAGCCTCTTAGTACTTCCAGAGACATAGTGCCTGAGGGATTGTAGAATGCTGAAAGACACAATGCCATTTTTTAAAGCCAATTTCTTAACTGCATTCTAAAAATCGTCACTTTCATTCTGACTAGTTACCTAGTATATCCATCCCAAATTAAAATTACCCAGAATACTGCACCTGAGGAGGAAAAGGAGGGTACTATTTTCTGAAACATGCTTGAAATAGCTAAGAGAGAGGTGCTGAGACAACTTAACACTGAAGGTTTCAAAAAAAATAAAAAACACAATTAGCTTTCCAGGACAGAACTATCATTGTGAAATAAAAGATCAGTCACACCCCAGCAATGAGACAGTGAAACATAAACTAAGATGAAGCTGGCCTGAAATGGAGCCTATAAGACACCACTCTGACATCCGTCCCAGGTTCACCTGCCCACCGGCTCATGTATTATTTGAGACTTATGACAAAATAATCTCTTAGTGGTTTCTACCACCAAGGGTCGGGCTAGTAGCAGGGCACATAAAACTGGAAATGCACGATGAAGTCCACAAACACCGTCACCTTTCTTGTCTAAGAAAAGCATGACCGTGCCACAGACTGGAAGGGGAGCAAGGTACTGAAACTGGGAAAAAGAAATGCTTTCCACCTTGCAATATTGGAAAGGCAAGAACGGGAAGCAGAAGGAGCTAAACAGATGAGCCTGTCCTCTACACACCCAACTTAAGCAATTAGCACAAGCCTGTCTTTTTCCTTGACTTTCTCTCTGGTTGGTAGGGACACCATAGAAACAAAGGGTATTCTATTCCACTCATGCCAATCCTAGCAACAAGGGAGACTGCTAAGCAACCAAAGAACATCATTCTGCCTCCAACCACAGAGTTCAAAGTACCCAGAGATAAGACAATGGATCTGAAAGGATATGAATTGGTATCATTTAACCGTGAAATATAAGATCCAATTAATAACTGGTACACTAAACTTTCAGGTGTCAACAAAATAAAGCTCATTCCACTTCCCCACCATATCTACCCAAAACATAGTCTTAATTTTTTTCTAATTTAAAATACCTTAGTATAAGCAGTATGTATTGTGTTAAAATCTGACACAAGAAATAACTGGATACTCATACCCACATTTGGAATACATCAAAATTTCCTCTTTTCAGCAATAATGACAGATGCCTGAGAGATATCACTGAATCAGCCCCTTTTCTTTACATGTGAGAAAATGCAGACTTAAGATGGAAGAGCCAATCCTGTCCCTCACAACAAAACAAAAATTATCCATGAGCCCTAATGTGTTTTTACAAACGAAATCACCGTTCAAAACCACACGTGCATCCTGAATGAGTCGCATATGGCTTGCAAGCCGCAGCTTACCAAGCCCTGATCTCCACAGACATGGAAGTGGACCTACACCTTACAACTGCTGGCCCTCTGGCTAACATAAACGAATCACTCCTGACACTGCAAAGTGCGGATCTAACTCACTCCTGCCATGAAGCGGTGGCAAAGTGTGAATTCTGGGAGTCAGAGTTCCCATTCAAAAAGTGCCTGCGCCGCGTTTAACCACAGGGCTCTGGGTCAGCTCAAGCTCCCTGTGCCTCAATTTTCCCAAATGTGTCACAGATCGTGTTGCCCTCCTAAAGTTGTAGGGATGACACAGGAACACTCAGGTGATGCTTCAATGGCACAGTAGTTAGCACACAGCAGTTCAGTAAGTGGCGGCTCCTCTGACTGTCCCACTTGCTGCCTGTCAGCTGAAAAAGACTTGAAAGTATCCTGTGAAGCCGGACTTGCCAGGTGGTCTTGTCTTGTTGGGTCTACCAGGTGTCCCCCCAGCATCCTGTCTTTGACATAGTGCAGTTTCACCACTTTTCTGTGACTGTTAGTCGGAAGTCACCAGTCTTCCTTCCCTGACAGGGTTTCCGCCTCACACAGGTTGTGCTGTTTCAGTCCAGGAGTAGGTCCCACGCAGTAGCACATTTCCAAAGAACCACCCTGGAATGCTTCATGTCTAGCATGCTGCTCTCCAATCACTCAGTAAGAACTAACGGTGTTGTTTCCAATTGAGTCGTTTCCATGAAGAGTGCCCCCCTTAGGTGAGCAAAGCCACTTTGCCTCGTCAAGCATCTGCTTCACCCGAGGGAGCCCACTCTGCCAACATCAATCACTGCTGCCTATCCACCTTAGTGCTTTCCATTTCCTTTAGCAGTGGATTCTGCTCTTATTTGGGGGGTTACAGGGACTGTGGTGTTGCGCTTGGCTGCTAAGCAACAGGTAGGCTGTTGCAGCCCCTCAACTCCTCCACAGGAGAAAACCCTTTCAATGAAAACGACAGCCTTAGAAACCCCCTGGGACACGTCTACTCTGCCCTATGGATCGCAATGAGGTGTGATGGACTCCGGGGCAGTGGGTGTGGTTTGAGGTTAGATTTCTGACCATTTGAGGAGTTAAAAAGTAAATATAGCTACTCCACCCATGTGTTTGGTTATCAACTGACTGCTTTTATTCTACATGCACCCTATTTGCCTGCTCTGTAAAAATGGGTCTGGGACTTTTAAATGTTTCTCCTTTGCCAGTATGCACTTTGTCAGTGGGGGGTGGGGGGGGCCACAGGAGAGATACTGCTGGACAATAGGGCTTTCTCATGGACTCCTGCTGGACTAGCCATTTCCTTAGCACTCAGAGTGCCAGGAGCAGCCAGCAGTCCACTCTGACGACCTTCCGGCGTTCGAAAGCAGAGTGCTTCTGGTTCCCACCACCTTGGTGCAGTTCTGCGATGTGGAGCTGATTCCAGCATCTGGGGAACCCCATGTGTGCATAGTAGGGATGTCAAGGCTGAGATTTGTCAGAAGCAGATGGCTAGGGCTCTTCTGAGGTACTTCTGACTGGGTTCAAACGGCCAATCTTTCATCAGCAGTTGAGCGCTTGACTCTTCGTGCCACCTCTAAAGATGGGTTTCTGGTCATTTGAAAAGGGCAGGTTTCCAGGAAACTCTGCAAGCATAGCACCCCATGGACTGACTTCTCAGCTCCAACCAGGTCTGGATCTCAGCCCTGCAAGGGCTCGGGGAGACAACTTGCCTCAGTGCTGGGAGTAGTTGCGCTTATATACGTTAAATGCAGTAACTAAATTATTTTATAGGCAACTATACAATGATATTAGTGTATCTGTTATTTCTATATTCTTCTCTTTACTTCTTACATACCGATTCCTCATTATTCTATATCCTATGTCAGTCTTCATATTTTGCCTCTCCAGCTTAGGCCTAGACCAGGGGTCCTCAAACTTTTCAAACAAGGGGCCAGCTCACTGACCCTCAGACCCGTTGGAGGGCCAGACTACAGTTTAAAAGAACCTATGAACAAATTTCTATGCACACTGCACATATCTTATTTTGAAGTTAAAAAAACAAATGGGGCAAAAACACCCGGCGGGCCGAATAAATGTCCTCGGCAGGCCACACGTGGCCGGCAGGCCGTAGTTTGAGGACCCTAGACTTATACAGGCAGTTCAAACAAAATTTAACAATCAATTGCCACAGACGGGGCAGAGGTTATACTTCGTGTTTTATATACATTATTGCCTTTTATTCCCGAAATAAAGCCAGTGATAGAGTATTTCATTCAATTGTACAGAAACTTGGTGCTTGAAATACTATGCATCTTGCCACCCACTGCAATACAAATCCCTGGTCTTCACTTAGTCTGCTCGCCAGTTCAGCTGATGAAGTAGTGATATATTTTCTGAGTTAAATTTCATTCTCAGTGCTGAGGTGATACTAAATAAATATTTAATAAGTCCATCAGACAAAGACTGACATACAGAGCTCTAATAAACTCAGAGGCTACACGTATTTTCTCTTTACTTTTCCTTCTTGATTGTGTTCTCCTCATGAAAAATAGATCGGCACGCCCTCATACACTGCTGGTGGGAATGTGGAAACCGTGCAGCTGCTGTGGGAACGGGGTGGCGGTTCCTCAATGATGTGAGCATTACCTATGACCCCGATTGCATATAACCAAAATAACTGAACCCTGGGACCCAAACAAGTACAGGTGCACTTGTGTTCTGAGAACTCAACTGCCTGCCAAAGGATAAAATGATGAGAAAAATATGAGTTATCCACACGATGGAGTACTGCTCAGCCATAAAAAGGAAGAAGGGCTGAGCCATGCCACAGTAAGGAAGAACCTCGGAAACACTGGGCTGAGCAAAAGAAACTGGACCGGAAAGGTTACCTACTAGGTGATCCCACATATCTGAAATAGCCATAGGAACTCAATCCAGAGAGAGAAAGGGTAGCTTGATGGTTCCAAGAAACAGAGTTAGGTAAGGAGAGTAAAGGCTTGATGGGCACAGGGGCTTCCTGAGGCGCATGAGGGGTGTGGGGGGTGGGGACATGAAACTGTGTGAGGCCCAGGAAAAGGTAGGGGTTGGAGAACACTGTGAATCTAGTGTCACCGAATAGTTTGCTTTAAAATGCTGACATTTACATTATGCAAACTTCACCTCAACAGAAACGACAGCCAAACAAAAACTCTAATACAAATTAAGAAAACCTACTTTTCCCAAAGTAAATATATATAAATATGTTTTAAATAGACATTTGTCAATGTTTCCATATCCTTAAAGTTGTTCTATTTAATTTAGCCTTTCAGTGAAAAAAAAAAAACCAAAACACAAAAACCACCATAAAGTCTTATGATCAGGTATATAATAACAATATTTACATCTGGAAAGGTGTATCCCAAAAGACTTATAGTGATTACAAGTCTTGGTGTTAGGTTTTATATTTGAGTGATATATTTTCTTTCTTTTGCCTACTTACATTTTCTAATTTGTAAATACTTATTATTTCTACTATTTACTTACTGTAAATCTTTTTTAAGAGCAGAAACCTTCATCTTTCTTCTGAAGAGCAGCTGGTGGTTTCAAACTGCTGACCTTGGGGTTAAGAGCCCAACTGATAATCCACTATGCTACTAAGGCTTCTTAAATGTTAGACAGTGTGGGCACCATTATGCTAATGGTTTTATAATTGTGCCTCAGGACAGGTGTACAAATGTGCTTGACACAAGGGATGTTTGTATGGATTGTGATAAGAGCTGTACAAACCCCCAACAAAGTGATTAAAAAAAGGAAACATCATGTGTAGCACTAATCAAGGAGACTGATCCGTTTTCTTTTTCTTTTGTCAATTAAATATATAATTATATTTGGGGCTCCTACAGCTCTTATAACAATCAATTTGTGTTTATGTTGCCATCATCATTTACAAAGCCTTTTCTTTCTACTTGAGCCCTTGATATCAGCTCCTCCTTTTTCCTTCCCTCTCCCACCCTCCCACCCTTGTGAAGCTTTGATAAATTATAAATTAGTCCTTTTCATATCTTTCACCATCCTCTGTCTCCCTTCACCCACATTTCTTTTGTTTGTCCCAATTGGTCAGTTTTCATTACTACCCTCCCTGAATATAAGACTGAGCTACCTTGAACTTCCAAGGGCCTTGGAAGAGCACATTCAAGATCTCTGTCTGAAGTGGCAGAGGCCACAGAGACTAGACACATCAGAGACTGGCACAGAGACTCAGAGGAGCAGCACTGAAACAATGGGGTACCTTCTCCTCATCTAGCCTGAGGCTATGGAACTGTGGACAGAATGACAGAAGGGCTGCCTTCCTTCTTGGCCCATGGAGGCAAAGGTCAAGGGGCCATGGGCTGAGAGACTGAGAACTGGAGAGAGACTTGGCTGTTGGCTAAGGAATCCAATGACTGCATCCTCACTGTTTGCGGATCTTGACCTAGTAAACTTCCCTAATAAACCCCCTTAATTGTGAGCATTGCTTGTGAGTTGTGTGGCCATTGCAATGAATTATCCAACGCAGCACAGATGAAGAGTGGTGTGGAAGGACCAGTGAAGTGTCAGAGTACGTAAAGAAGGACGGACCATAGAGGCTTTTCTGACCCTGGGCTCATGGCAATAATGAAGCCAGGAGGTCAGCTATGTCCACTACCATGACCCTTACTGAAGAAGTACGCAAAGAAACACTGAGTTCCCACAGGTACCTATTTAGAAAAGGTAGGAGTTATTTTTTAGTCTTTTCAGGTATCCATGAATATTATTCTTTGATACTGTATTTGTCAAGGGGAAGTTTCTTAAAGGTTAATTGTAAAGTGGCATCTGAAAACTTATCAATATGTTCTTCATACTGTTTTATTAAAATCCATTGGTATCCCTTATGGTTTGAATGGATTTTATTTTTTAACCTATGCACACCTCTGTACATTATACATTGTATATCTATTAAAAAAAATACTGGTTCACTAAGCCAGGCAAGGCATAGCCAAATCACGCTCTTAATATCACCATCGATCTGATCAGAAAAGCCTGTAAATGTTATAGAGTTGTCAAATTCATAGTTCAGGATATGCATTTTCTAAAATTCTACTTTCTGTTCAAAAGATCAAGTCTAACCATTGTCAGGAAAAGCTGCCATTGTTTTCCTCAAATGGCAGGTTACCTCATTCATTTTTAAGAACATCTGCCAAATACCAAAGGCTGGATAGCTACAGTTTGTTTCTCAGTTGATCTTTCAGGCAAAAACGGTATTCCATTTTTAAAAAAGACAAAGTGGCTAGTTTAGCTGGCAACTCAACGAAACACACAAGTGCTTTTCCTTGACATTAAAAGCCTTATTGAGCACGCCACACTGGTGTCTTGTGCGTAGTATCCATTTTATCCCACAGAACACTAAAAGGGAATAACCAACTATGCAAATTTAATAGTAATTTTGGCTGCTTCATTAAAGGCATTACTACTGAATGAAACTGGTCTTTTCTTACTCTAACTGCAATTATGTACTAATAATGAAAATAATGATTGCCCTGCATTGGGCTGCTAACTGCAAAGTCAGCAGTTTAAAACCACCAGATACTCCGTGGGAGGAAGGTAGGGCCTTTTACTTCCATAAAGAGTTACAGCTTCAGAAATTGAAAGGGGCAGTTCTGTATTGTCCTATAGAATACCAATGAGTCAGCATTGACTCGGTGGCATTGAAGTTTTGTTTATTATTTTCGTTTTAGTACATTTTGGTGTCAATACCCTAAGTCATTTTGGAGTGCCAGCAGATTTGCTTTCAACCTGGCAGACACTATAACAGTGTCTCACAGACCCCCTGCCACAGGTCCATGGCCACACTAGACTAAAATCTCTCTCACTGCCAATTAATCACTTCTGTTTCATAGCAACCCTATAGAACATGGGAGAACTGTCCTTTGGGTTTCTGAGTTTGTAACTCATTACAGGAGTAGAATACCTCATCTTTCTCCTTCAGAGGAGCTGGTGGTTTTGAACTGCTAACCTCACAGATAGCAGCAGCCCAATATGTAAACACTATGCCACCAAGGCACCTCTCTAGAACACAAAAGAATTTTTTTAAGAGAAAAGAAAATTACAGGCATGATCTTTAGTGTACTTAAATAGTTCATGAAGCTTTTGTTTTAGTCAATACATACAAGTAAGTACTTCACTATATGCTTGGTTGTCACATAAAATCAATCTCTTATCATGTGTTATGGTCAAAAGTTTGCAGACCAACCCTCTAGCCCCAACCAACCTCTCCTTTCTAAAACCTCTTGTAACATTTACTGAAGCACTCAAGTCTATTCTCCCTTAAGACAATGATTTATATGGGTACAAGAATGAAGAAAATGTTCTGAAATTGTCACAAATACTTTAAATATATTTAAACCACTGAATTGTAAACCAAAAATTATTTATAAATATATGACTTATATGCTTTTCATTTCCAAATATAGCCTAAGCTCTCTCAAACAGTATCATATACAGCTTTGTACCTCCCACAATGATACTAGCTATAGTACAAACCCTCAAAATAAAGTTTTATTGAATAGCTTTATTAATATAGATATAACAATTTTAATTATTTATATAGAAAATCCCATAGAGTCCATAAGAAAATGTCTACAGTTAGAGAAGAATTTAGCAAAGTTGCAGAATACAAGGTCAACAAACAAAAATCAGTCGGGTTTCTATACACTAGCAATGAGAAATCTGAAAGGAAATTAGGGAGATAAATCCATTTACAATAACATCTAAAAGAATAAAATACCTAGGAATATATCAAACCACGGAACATGAAGGATTTATAAAACAACATCTGTAAAACACTGTGGGAAGAGTTTAAAGAAGTCATAAAGAAGTGGAAAGATGGCCCATGCTCCTGGATTGTTTCTATATCAAACCAAAAATAACTGTTAACAATGTGAATACTATTAAAAATTATCTATAGATGCAATGTAATCCCAAACTCCCAATCAAAATTTCAACAGCCTTCTTGACAAAAAAATTGGGGGGGGGGGGTGTTGGCGAGAAACACGATCCTCAACTGCATATGGAATGGCAAGAGGCACAAAATGGCTAAAGCAATTTTGAAAGAAAATAACCAAGTAGAGAGAATCACATTTCCTGATCTTAAAGCATACTATATAGCTACAGAAATCAAAACATCCTGCAAAAGAATTCAAAGTCCAGAAAGAAAGCAATACATTTACTGTCAATTGATTTTTCACCAAGGTGCCAAGTCCATACAATGGGGAGAGAAGATTCTTTACAATAATGATGTTGGAAAGATTTTATTTCCACATTCAGGAAAATTAAATAATATCCATACTTACCATCATGTGTACACACACACACAAATGAAAATAGATTGTGTATAAACTAAATGAGCAAAAACCATACAATCCTTAAAAGACCTCAAAGGGCAATCCTGATAGCCCTAGCTTTTAACAGATTATCCCATTTTTTAAAAGCACAAACAACAACAAAATAAGTAAATGGGACTTCAAACACTGAAAACCATTTTTCAACAAAAGACTACCAGGAAAGTGAAAAGCTAAACTACCAACTGGGAGAATATCTCCAGAAATCATATATCCAATAAAAATCAAATAACAAGCAAACAGAATTCAACAAGTAACTCAATCACAAAATGATTTGAACAAATATTTTACCATGGAAAAACTCACTGCCCTCAAGTCAATTTCTGTCTCATAGTGACTTTATAGGACAGGGTAGAACTGTCTCTGTGGGTTTCCAAAACTGTAACTTCTTACAGGTGTAGAAAGCCTAATCTTTTTCCCCAGGAGCTGGCTAGTTGTTTCAAACCGCCGACCTTGCAGTTAGCAGCCCAATTGCGTAATCATCACTATATCACCAGGGCTCCATAGAGGGTACATTAAAATGGTCACCAAACATACAAAAAGATGCTCGGTAACATTAACCATGAGTGAGGTGAAAATCAAAACCACAATGAGACACTGTTTTACTTCCACTAGGATAGCTTAAGGTTGAAAAAGAAAAACAAAATAACAAAGGTTGGCAGAGGAAACTGGAACCTATACTCATTGCTGGTAGGAAAGAAAATACGGCCTTTGCAGAAAGTGGTACGCCAATTCTTCAAAAAATTAAATATAGACCTACCACAATCATACTCCTAGGTATATGCCCAAAAGACTTGGAAGCAGATACTTAAAAAGATATTGGAATACCATTGGTCACTGTACTCAATCACAAAGAGTCAAAGGGAAGAAACAGCCTAACTGGTCACCATGAACACATTTCTAAATGGGGTACTTACATACAATAGAATATTACTTAGCCAGAAAGAGAAATGAAGTCCTAGAACATGCTACAATATGGAGGAAGTCTTCCAGTCTCTTGGATAGCTAATTACAAAAACTAAAAACCTACACCACTGCCATAGGGTTCATTCTGACTTCGAAGGATTTCCAAGTCTGCACAATCTTTAGACAAGCAGATAGCCTCATCTTTCTCCCTCAGAGTGGCTAGTGGTTTGAACCACTGACCTTGCAGTTAGTAGCCTACCACCTAACCCACAGCACCACAAGGGTTCCTTTGAATAGACAATAGTTTCCATCAAGAAACAGAGAATTTGTAGCAAGGAGGAGGCAGAGAAAGTGCTACATACAGTTTTCCTTAAGAACAGTCAGATGCTCGGGAAAGCTCAGAGAAAATCAAGAGGCCAGAAACTTAACCCAGATGGGAGAAAATTGCGATTTAACTGGTGATCCTTTTCCAGGAGCCAGAACTACTCTACAAATTGGAGGGGAGAAAGGAAAAGACATTAACAACACAAGTATTGCAATGTACTCAATTACTTATAGTCATCAAATGTATGCGCGTATAGTGATGGAGAATTCATTGTCAAATACCTCCTGTGCCCGCCAAAGCTGGACAGCTGAACAAGAAAACAGATGAAATGGTACGGCTGAATTGTGGTGTGTTGGTTTATGTACCCAGGGCTTGCCAGAACATAAAAATCAGTCTTCAAAAACACAGTCAGAATGATCCTTTGAATAAAGGACAGCAAAACTTCAAACTTTACATCGAACTGTTATGAATCTGAACAAATGCACTGGTACCTAACAATAGCAACAATAAAAACATTCCCAACGCCCCCAAAAAAACTTCAAACTTCACCTCACTTACTTTAAACACATCATCAGAAAAGACCAATTGCGGGGGAAGAGAATCATATTTGATAAAGTTAAGCTTCAGCAAAACAAGGAAAGCCCGCAATGAGATGGGCTGGCACAGGGGCCTCAGCCAGGGCCTCCAACATTAAAAGTCATAGACATGGCAGAGGATCTGGCAGTGTTTCCTTTGGTTACACAGGTGAGACTAGAGACGACTGGGCTGCAGAAACAGCCAAAAGGTATTATTTCCATTTGTAGAGGGGACTGAGACTCGGAGAAGTTAAATGACCAGACCCAACCAAGTAGCTAATAAATGGTATAAATGGTACAGTCTAAGCTATCATTATAGCTCTGCTCTTCTCACTACATGGTACCCAGAGCTTAGCCAGAAAAACATTTCTCCGCAGGCCAAGCAATAGGGAAAAGATGCACACGCTCATCTACATACCAGCTTTAGCAGACTGTCTCTTCTGCAGTCACTGCCCAAACAATTGCCACTGATGGAAGAAAAGCAGCATTTCTTAAGCTTCAGTGTGCATACAGGTCACTGGGCATCTTGGTAAAACCAGAAATTCTGACTCAGTGGGCCTGGAGAGGCATCTGAGATTATGCATTTCGAACAAGCTTCCAGGAGACCACAAAGCTTCTGGTTCTTGGGTCAAAGAGATTCGACTTTGTGGCTCCCATCCCTGGCTGATCATGATCTCTCTACCTCATATTCTGCCATTCAAAGCAGTGACGAATGCAATTACTAATGACAATGACCACCGGAAGGATGGAGAAGCTACTGTCTCTGCCTGTCAGATGCAGTCTAAATGCTTTACACTTTCACCTACCTACCCTCACAGCCACACAATGCATCTGGGACTCAGCACTGTGCCATTTTACAGAGGAGGAAACCAATGAACCAAGGGGCCGTTAGTCCAGTCAGTGAGTCATGGACTATGGGCTCAGACCTCATCGCACCTGATTATTCCTGGGAGTTTGCATTGTCAGATACACAACCTACCAGTGCTGTCTGTTCGCACTGATTTTAACAGTCACACTGGAACAAATCATTCCAAATGGGTCACCTCAGAAGCTGTCACCCTGGGAAAACTCTGCTCTTATTCCTCAGATGCTACCATCATTAAAAACATGGTCGCTGTTAAAAATAAATCATCTTGGTGCTCCTCCTCCAAAATTACCTACAGAACTGAAATTTACAGCTTTAACAATCTTTAACTGCGATTAAAAAGGAAAACTTCCCATTTTTAGTATATAGATTTTATTGTTGACAACAATGCACAACCAGGAAAAGCCCATTCAAAAATAAATAAATACATAAATACATATATAAATGCTAAAACCAGAGTGTTCGATCAAGCTAGGTATTATAGTTTTCAAATAAAAAAATGCAATGTTAAGTACCGAAAATATTTTCCTCGTATTTCATCTCAGAAGCTGATTCCAAACGAGAGTTCTTTATGTTTTGCGCAATGGCTGGATCAGCCATCGCCAGTTCTATAGCTTTCCCCAAGGTGACTACTTTGAAGGGCAATTCTCATTTGGATGCAGAGGTTCTGTTAGATTTGTTTTGCTGTTTTGCTTTTAACAAAGATTAGCCTTTTAGACATACCAGAAAGAAGCGCATCTGCCCTTGGCTATCAATAGAAGCGTGCATATATTCAGAGACTGTCTTGAAGCATGCGGTTTCCTTTCGGTTAGATTTCTGCTGCGAACACAACTACTGTGATTTGCTTTTCAGATGGTTTTGTTATAAGAAGTGGGTTTTATTTATTATGCACCCTCCTCATATCAAAATAAATACCATCCTCAGGCATTAAAGAAGCATTTGCATGCAGCACCATAAAAGGTACTGTACAAAGGCAACTGTATATCCAAAATATGCACACAAATAACCTCACATCCAGGGGATAAAGGCACACACAAATACTACAGGGATGGCTACACAAAGGTACCCAAATTCTACAAAGAGATGAGCTTCTTTGTTAGATGAATATGTCCTTTATCAACAAAGAAAATATTCTGCAAATCCAGAACGATTTATAGATTAATAAAAAAAATCAGAACGCGGATCGGCACAATTACACACAAGCAAGCTCTCTGCTTGAACTGGACTCCCACACCTTCCTGAAGCCACAGCCCCCTGCACCAACTCCCACTCCACCACCCCCAGCACACCCAACTCCCCACCAACCTCACAGGGGTTCCTGGGCTGGTCCATGGAATCTGATGACATCACTCTCTCTTCCTTCCTGGAATTCTAAACCCTGCTGCTCTCCCCTTGCACACAGCTACCATCTCCATGGCAACCTCACCTCCTCCTGCTTCCCTATTGGCTTCATGGAGCAGGATACACAAAAAGGTTTTCCGTTCTCCCCACCACCACCACTGGACAAAAAAAAAAAAAGATGCTTTCAACAGGAACCTGAGCTAAATTTAGCGACTTGGGATTCAGAGTCCTATGACTAAGAAAACAGAGAAATGTCCTCCTTCCTCCCTTCCACCCTCCTCCTCAACCCCACCCCAAGTGGTTGTTTCACAGTCTCCTCTCTGGCCCCCAATGCAAAAGCAAGTGGTGATATCTGCTAGGCATTCAACACAGCCGGGCTGGCCCCCTTTATAAGACTGGCGCACAGTGAATTCTCACCGCAGCTCCCTCCCAATGAGAAAAAATAAAAGTATACACAGGTCAAGCAAACAGCGGGGACATTCCATGTGCTGAAAACATCAGTCTTCAGCGCTTCCATCTATACCTAGACAAGAATTGGGAATGCCAGGCCTAAAGATGATCTGCAGCCTCTTAGAAGACCCTCTCCTTGGTATTTGCTCAACATCATTTCCTCCATCATAAAAAGAAAATGTGCGGAGGAAAGCAAGCTCAAGAGATTGCGTCTTGCTATGGCCAGATGCTTTAAGCCTGGAACCCCAAATCATGAGTCCAGTTTGCCCTTCCCACATACGCTGGAGCAAGTGCTCACACACCTCATCGAGGGCAGTTCTCGCGTAAGGGCAATGTAAGAATTATTTGAAAAAAAAATCAATGTAAAGTAAGCCAAAAGGCCTAAGAGAATAGACCATAAACTGACATTGTTATTAGTGAAATTCCCTTGGCTATTAGCAGAAATTAATAATCCCCAGAGAATTAATATGAACTTCGAGAAATTTATCCCGTTCTGATCATAGACACATGGCAAGACTTGCATCAACGATAGCCAGCCATGCTCATAAAAAGCTTCTTGCTTCTGGTAAAAGCCAGGCATGCTTACCTCACACTAGCCAATCTGTGACTAGCACTTCATCGTCTTTGGCCCCACGTTTCTTTGCTTACTCTAAACTCGGATTTTGAAATGGCCCATCACATTCCCTAAATGAAGACCAGCTATGGACCAGGATTTGGTTTCCCGGATCAGCGGTCCACTTCTCATTCTAGGAAATTAATTCTTTCTTAGAGCCGTAGTGGACAGCTGAACACTGAATCGGCCCACGAGCTGTGTCCTGTTATGACTTCAAAGGACAAGGCAGCCACTGTAACCAATTAGGAAGGCCTCCAAGCAGGTCAGAGCCCCGTAGTATGAGAGGATGTAGATTAAAATACGACACACCCAGGAAAATTGTGGTTTTTCAGTTTGCTGGACAGAGTCAACTCCAGGCCTCCAACGCTCCAGCAAAGAGAAAAAGAAAAAGATACATGACAGGAAAACTATTTAGTTTAGTAAGAAATAGTTATCTGCACCAAACAGAATTGAAAGGGATGGGAACACTTAGCAAAGTCAACACAACCCACTAGTTAACACACAGGAATCCAAAATGAACTTGACAACTCTGTGTGCTAACCAACTGAAACTCTAGGTCCAGTGGGAACAGGGTCTTGGGTAGAGGCACTTGGTGTGATTTGGTCCATCTCTTAGATAGGTGCTCTCTTATCTCACTCTGTTTGCTCTGGATCCACCTGTCCTTGTGTAAAATCTTTCCTGTCACACCATTCAGCAGCTGGGTTTCGTCTGAGCTCTACCTGAAAGCAGCTTCTAAACACCCCTGGCCAACAACAGACCTCCTCCTAGGGAGGCACAACTGAGGAACCGTGTCCAAGGTGGCCCATCAAATCCATTACTGACCATTGTGAAATGAGCCAGTGATGGCAAGGGCTAAGTGAACTGCTTCAAGCCAAGTTCCACAGAGCCTGCTGTCAGGCAAGTGTGCTTCAATTGTACATAGGAAGCACCATGTGTTTTAGATGTGTTGTCAATAATTCTCAAAACAAAACAAAAAGCATGTCGTGTCTACTCTTATCTCCACTTTGTAAATGGAGAAACCAGTCCAGAGATGCCAGTGTGACCCAAATTTGCCCAACTCATTCATTTGAAAACAAGGGGGGAAAAGACTGAATTCTATAGTCCAAAGATGTTTGGACTCCCCCACCCCTATCACACCCAAAATACTCAATGCTATTGAGCTAATGCTGACACACAGTGACCCCCTTATAGGACAGAGTAGAAAGCTTCATCTTCATCCAGAGAAGTTGCTGATGGTTTTGAACTGCTGACCTTGTAGTTAGCAGCTCAATGTATAACTACACCACTAATGTTTGGGGTCCAAAGTCTATGGTCCTCCATATACAGTCAGGGCTAAAACGAAGCATCTAGAAATCATTCTGTAACTATGTTTTCTCATGTCACCAAATATACAGGTTGCTTGGCACAAAGGTTAATATTATACTTCTGCATCCCTAGCAACAGTGAACCTGACGCAGGCAGTCAATCATTATTATTCTACTCCTACCAGTCAAAACTTATGGACAAATGGCAAGGTTTCTACTCCTATCTTTTAAAATTAAAGCCAGCTTGAGAAATTACATGCTGAAGTCAAATGACAAAACTTCAGACACCATTCTGTAATTTAATTTTAGAGATGTAAAAAGTATCATGGTCACAAAGCCTACAGAGTCTTATTGCGCTGGTCGGATCTACTCTGTCAACCCTACTGCAATCGGGATCTATAGATTTAAGATTTCTCCATTCTGCATATAGAAGCAGAGTGTTTCAAAGTATTTCTCCCGGGATCCCACTAAAATTAAACCACCTGATTAGAGGACCATGCTAAAGAGGCCAAGGTCACATGTCTGAAACCCATCTGAACCAGTTAGCATCGCTCTCTGCTACAGCCACAAGATATACTCTATTGCAAATATACAGCGTCTCCTCTGGAGGGGGGAAAAAACCCTAAAATCTATTTAATGAAGCCAAATATTGTATTTGGATTTTATTCTTTAGAAAATGGCTATTGGTCTTTCAGAAAACGTGGGTAGCCATTCATTGTTTCTTTCAATATTTATCCAACACCTACTATGTGTCAAGTGACGACCTCAGGTGCTGGGACTGAAGGGCAAGTGAGTGCAGCGGCGTGAGATGAGCGCTAGCACACGCACGTCGACACCAAGTCACAGAGAGTACACAAAGAAAATGGCTCGCTCCGAAGATGTCCCAGAGAACGTGTCTGTTCAATAAATGAGACAGGAGCTAGCATTCCGGTAGAGAAAGGGCAAAGATTTCACAATCCACATGGCAAACTTAGAGAGTCTTTCACAAAGGCCAGACTGAGGGCTGAGAGAAACCAGTTGGTCGAAGGCGAGGTAGCCCTATCCAGGTGGATCTTCTATCACATCCAGATGAGCGTCTTCTGAAAGACCTTCCTTTAAGTAAAGTTCCACAAACCAAGAGGGAAAACTTGTTGAACTGCGCTCTGAAGATTTCTACCCTGTGAAGACTCCGTGATAAGAATCAAAGCCAAAATGAGGTATATCCTTCACAACTTACGCCTTAGAGGCTGAGCTCCTTCCACAAAGGGGCCAAGCTTCATTTCTTCTGTCCGTTGACTAAAATACATTTGCTGCATTGAGAGGCAGAGTGGAAGATTCATTATTTTCAAATAGGATTTTTACAAGTAGTCAGTGGAATGACTAATCCATTTCCCATTCTTCTAAACCAAGTGTCACTAAGTAGACTCTAACTCCTAACCACCCATGTATGTCAGAGTAGAATTGTTCTCCACTTGGTTTTCAAGGGCCAATTTTCCTTAACACAGGTGGCTAGGCATTTCTGCCACGGTACCTCTGGGTAGGCTCAAAACACCAGCCTTTTAGCTAGCAGTGAGGCAAGCACACTGACCACACGTTAAAACATGAGGTTGGTGAATATCACTAGGGATAGCTTTAATCCTAATATTTTATAACTTTAAAGGCCAACATACATTATCGCTCTTATAATTCAATCATTAGGAAAAACATTTTAGGAAGAACACTTGTCCTAATCCAATAATTTAATATGAAGGTGAACTCACTTCAATTATTAGTTGCTAATGAGTCGACCCAGCCTCCTGACAGTCCCTGGGGCCAGAGTGGAACTGCGCTCCGCAGTTATCAATAAGCAATGTTTTGGCTGTGCTCACCAGGCTGCCCGAGGGGTCTCAGGGCAGACTCAAAAGTAGCAACTTTGGAGTGAGCAATCAAGTGTATTAACTGGCCGTACCACTCCTAGAATATTTAATAAGCAAAGTAGAATTAAGAAAAAAAACTTTCATTCCCAAACAACCTCCATCCCTTACATAAACATAAAAGCATGTGCATGTCCACATCATACCAATTTTGACAAAGGAGAAATTGTAAGTGTGCAAATATAATGAATTCTCATTAAGCAAACACACGACATACCTAATACCTAGGATAAAAAAAAAATTTAGTACACTAGCCGTCCACCCCCCTTTAGAAGTCTTTGCAGTCACTCCTGTCCCACGAAGACCGTGGATTCCTTTTTGTCTGTCTGTTTTAGAATTCTCGATCAATGGAACCCCGTGTTCTCTTTTATTCCTTTCTTTTTAAGCAATACTTCATTCACTGTCATTACCGTAAAGTACTCCAATTTGTATTTTTAATATATGTGCCACGTTTCAATAATGTGCAGAGGCACTTGTATCGCTTCCAAACTGAAGCAATTACTGAAATGCTATGATGCAACTCTTACCAGGTCTCTTGGTACACATGTACACACATTTCTGGTAGGTGTACACTTAGGATACACACAGAATAGATTTATGCCCAAAGAGGCCCAATTCCAAAGAAGCCCGAATTCACATTTTCACTGGCAGTATGGTGGGGTTCCCGATGCTGACCATGCTCACCCAAACCACTACTGTCCACTTGTGCCTCTTCCCCCCTTTCCATCATCTGGAGCTGGTCTGTTAGCATCTCACCGGGGCTTTAACTTGCTTTTCTCGAATAACTAATTATGTTGCCCATTTCGAGATCATTTGGATATCTTCTTTTGAGTGAGTGAATACCTTGTTCAAATCTAGTGCCTTTTTAAAATCCTAATGTGTTGTTTAAAAGAATGATTTATAGAAATCATTTTATATATTGATTTGTAAGAGTTATTTATACATTCTGGATAACTGCCAGAAATCTATTATCACAAATATCCTTTCTGCACTGTGGCTTGTCTTATCTGTTTCTTAATGTTGTCTTTTTATAAGCAGATATTCCTAATTTTAAGGTACTCAATCTATCATCTCTTTCCTATATGATTACTGTGTATGTCCTACTCTGATATCACATAGACAGTCTTTTATATTTTATTCTAAAAGCTTTAATAAAGTAGTACTTAAAAATGTTAAGTATGTATACATAAAATACACAAGTGAGGTTTTCTTCAGACAAATAGATGAACCAACACAATCTGTGAATTAAGATCACACAAACTCATCAAGTGTGTCTACGCATTAGTTGTGTTTAGTGTCTAAATGAAACTTACTGACAACAGAGCCCACAAAGAATAAATCTCCCACTGTCCATGGTTCCTCCAAGGAATTTTCATTTCAATAAGAAACAGGACTGGGGCTTCTTTAATACACCTCTAACACACACAAACCCTTTACTCTCTTCATGAGAATATGTCAAACATCTTAAGGAAGCAGCAAACACAAATCCAATTCTTGCTGGCCCAACTACTTCTCAGAATAAAAAATACTCTTAACAAGGAAAGAAAATGCATTCATACACATAGCACGTGTACACCACTCATACATCCCAACAATTTCTCCCTTAATGTTTCCCAGCTTTCTTCCCCATACTGCTTATCCTCTTCTTCCTGGTCCCACTGGCAATGTGTGGAACTCTGGCAGCCCGCAGACTGCTGTGATGCTGGAAGCTACGCCACTGGGTTAATAGCGGCGGACATGTTGCAGCAGAGACAGGCAAGGAAAAACCTCATGAGCTACTTCCAAAAATTGGTCAACAAAAACCTATGGATCACCACAAAACACAGGCTAAACTTGCTTTAGACACATCACCTGGTGTGCACAACTGCTAGAGAACATTGTGTTTGGTGAGGCAGAGGGGCAGAGAATGTGTGGGAAGATCCTTGAAGAGATGAATTCGCCCATCAGCCACAACAATGGGCTGGAGCATGCTGGCAATTGAGAGGAAGGCATGGGATTGAGCAATATTTCATTTGATATGAATAAGGTTGCTATGAGTCAGTCAACTTGACAGCAGCTGCCTGCTTAGCTATCTCTTTCATGCCTTAGGGAGAAAGGTTACTTAAAAAAAATGACTAGCCATACTTCAGAAAGGGTTCCAATGAGTTTGGAAGCAAATATATAATCACCTTTATAAAAGATAAATTTGGAAACAGTCAATTCCTAGGATAAGGAGCTGAGGGAGGAAAAGAATGAGGTTCCCTGATGGCACAGTGAATAAGCACTCAGCTGCTAACCAGAGGGTCACTGGTTCGAAGTCACCAGTTAGTTACTCCATAGGAAAAAGTAGCAGTCTATTCCCATAAAGATGACAGCAGTCTTCAAGCCCCCTTGGAGTAAGTGCTACTCTGTTTAATGGGGTCACCATGAGTTGGAATTGACTCAACAGTAATGGAGGGGGGCGGGGTTTCAAAGGAAAAGAATAGCTATGAAATGTGATTTAGTTGAGCAGAGAGTTTTTAAAGCAAACAGAGTCATCAAGTGAGTTTTCTTTATTCTCCTATTTTCTAACAGGCTCAAAATAGAATCGTGTTCCTCTTCTAAACATGCATAACAAGCAGTAAGAGAACAGTCGGCTAAATTTAGAGGTCAAGGTGGACCAGATGCTTCACAGCCCGGGCTGCTTGACCTTCAGCACATTTTGTGAAGTAAAGCAAGAATTCATCATCAGAGCTTAAAGGATAACTTCCAACTGAAGTAATAAACACAAAGAAATATATAAATGCAGGAGATTAAGATTCTCCGGGTGGGGGAAGGAGAGAAAAAAAAAAATAAGCTGATACCAAGGGCTCAAGAAGAAAAAAATGTTTTGAAAAGGATGATGGCAACATATGTACAAATGTGCTTGACACAATGGATGTCTGGATTGTGATAAGAGTTGTAAGAGGCCCCAATAAAATGTTAAAAAAAAAAAAAAGAATCTTCCATCAGGAAATTAGTACGAATCTCCCATCAGGAAATTAGTGTAATTGGTCTTTAACCCAAAAGAAGCCAGTAGACTAGGGCTTGACCATGCTGAAGGATTAAGCGCTTCAACAAGAACCACACATCCTCATGATATTCATTCATTCCAAAAACCTTCATAATGCGGTTACGATGTTCCCAACGTTCCTATTTGGGGCACTGGTGGTCTGGTGGTTGAATGCGCACCCAGGTTTAATTCTGAGGAAGTGCAGCCACCACCCTCTGTCAAGAGGCTTGTGCTTGCTGTGATGCATTCAGCAGAGCTTCCAGACTAAGACAGGCTAGGAAGAAAAGCCCAGAGACTGACTA